>NC_050524.1:8620173-8652812 GCF_002922805.2 Oryzias melastigma | reverse complement strand
ATGTAGACTTTTATTGAGGTAAACATTAACCAGACCAGTATTGCTACCCAATCCTTTCTCTTTGCATTAGCTCCTAATAAAACATGTTAAAGCGACATGTTTATGAGGCTTTTCAAACACTCAATGAATCTTATATATGTGCTTTATAAATACAAAATAGATCTATTTATTGATTCATATTTTAATTATCGTTTTCCTTATGTGTGGGTTTTAGGGACTGAAAGTACACATGGTTTCCATTTGCTCAAGAAAACTCTGGAAGCTCCCACCTCTTTGTCATCTTCAAGCTAAATTTAATGTAAAAGATATCTTATAGATTTCTGCATAGTCTAACTGCTGCCTCCAGCCTCTGAAAATTGCCACCATAAATCATTCGTGTTGAAAGCAACATCTAAATTCCTTGTGATACCCAAAACTGGACTCTGAAAAGAAGGCCCGTGCACTGATTCATTATATGAGCCCATTATGCCTGATGGATGGCATTTAAAAGGTGCTTCAGTGGAGACTTGGTCTTGGAAAAAGCATTAAGATGTATTTCCAAACTGCCCTTTGCTCTTAAATTAGTCTCTTTTTAAAAAAACTGTTAAAGAAAATGATAATTGTAAATGTCATCAAATAAAAGAAGAAAGGTTATTAATATTTTTCCTCTCTCTATGTAAAACAGCTTTAATAGCTCTGAGATATCTATATATGTATCTTTGCTTTATTTGTTTTAGTTAATATTTTGAATTTCCTCTTTTTTTTCTTCATATAAATAGATTAAGAATTATAAAAGAATGTTAACTTAAGTAGAATTGGTGATTTCAAACCAAGGTGTAAGTAAAGCACAAAAAAATTAAATACTCCTAGCATTTTTTTCATAAATACATAGATAAAAGTAAAAAAAAAAAAAAATTGCTAAAAGTTGTCCTTTTTTGTCATTTTTAACTGAGCTTAAACTTTGTGCCAACATGGTCATCCAGATGATTGGGATTCAAGCATTTAAACCGACTAGAGATTTAAAATATATGACATCACACAATTATATTTCAATGTTTTTGTTATTTTTACGAAAGAAAGTATGAAACCTGGAATTTAAGTAAGAGTCTAAGTAGTATTGAAGAATAAAATATAAACATTTATCATTTTTGCTTGATCTCCAATACAGAACGCCACACATTAATCATCTTTTGATCTATTTTAAAAGCATTCCCAGTGTTTTGATTTTTTTTTTTTTTATTGTGATTATGCCATTTTTAGCCAAAACTTAAAAATGTGTCACCTTCTAGGACATAGTTTCTGCAGAGCGACAGAAATTGTCCTTTGAGTTGTGGACAGTACTCGTAAGCCTTCCCTCATTTCCCATCATTCCTTTGTTTACATGCTCCCCTGCTAGCTTACAGCTCCTCACAACCTCAAGCTAACATTAGCGGTGTGAGCAATGTTGGATCTCTAGTTTTGAGCCAAATTCTAGCTCAAATGAGGAAAATTCACAACAATTTGAATAAAGAAACACTTAGAACACTTTATTTTTTTATGTATATGTCCTCCATCATGAGAATTGTTTTATATATATATGTGTATATATATATATATATATATATATAAAGATGATGCTAAATGAAGTCCTTGATTTAATGGTACGTTCCAAATGAGTAACATATGGCGTGAAGGGGTTAACCTTGTTGCGGGACACTTTTCAGATCTTCCTCGGTTCTTTGCCCGGTTGGCAGCTCTCCAACCTCTAACAAAGCCACCACCACCCAACCAAAATGACTGCTCCTTAATTAATATACTATCAATCACATCCAGTGACGCGTCGTTCTCCAGATGGACGAAATTCCAGGGACATTGTCGGGAGTCTTAACTGATTCGGATGGAAATCACTTTTATTCTCCAGGAATGCATTGTGTTGTGGAATGCACGGTGTTGGGAGAAATGCCCTGCAGTTCCCAAAACAATTAAATAGTTCAAGCAAACATTTCTTTGAAGGGCAAAAAAATGAGAAAAAAAGACTTTAATCCTATTACTCCACACTTCACAACACTGTCACTTGAGAATGTTTAGAATTTAATGACTATTTGGCGTCAAAGACGCGGCGATGAGCCTTGGCAGTGAAGCGACCAATCATGGTCAGGGTCAGGACGGGGCATCCTGGGTGCATTCCTTCATCCCTTCTCCATGGTAAGATTAGCCAACATTGGTACAAAGGCACATGAATACAGAATCATACAACAAGCCACTCATTCAATGAAAGCACGGTGGAGTGACAGGCCGACCTGAATAAGCATATAAACATGGAAACTTATTTCCATTGCCCTGAGTTTGCTGCTGCTGTGATCATTTCCTTTGGCAGATGTGGAGCTTCTTTTCCACAGGAAACACAAATGACTCACACCCTCGATCCTCAGTAAATTTTCTTCATTTATAGTCATGTTAAAACGAACGTACGCCCCACTGCAGCATCAATTATAATAATAAATCATGGGGTTCTTTCCAGGTTTTACAGTTAGGAAAGTACAACCTCAGATGAACAGCAGCACGTGATATATTACAGCGGGCCTTCGTTTAACACGACCCACAAATGGAAAGAAGGGAACACCTTTATAGCTTCCTTAGGAATTAAGGAGAAGGCAGCAGCCAGGTGATGCTTGTCAAATGTACACGGTCCGCTAATCGTTAGCAGGTGGGAGAACCTCCATAAAAGTCGTTTTTTTCTCGTTAAGGAGGATTCCAGCTTTTGTTTAAGTAAAGTTCTTGGAGAACCGATACTTGTAGTTTTTCGAAGGGTTACAAGGCCATTTTACATTTGAACCATTTAGCTAAAGATAAAAGATTTACAAGTAGAAAATGCTTTAGAAAGTTAGCAGTCCTCCTGCGTATTCAGCACAAGGTCGGAACACGCGTTGGTAAGAAAAGTTAGACAAGCGCCACGGAGCTCAACCTCTATCGCCCTCAGCTTTGCATACTTTTTGCTAAACCAAAATACTGAACTTTGTTTGTTTGTTTAGATGAGCTGACAAGGGATTTCTCTTAAAAATAAGAACACGTCATTCCATCCAGGGGTTAAAAAGTGAAATTTTAGAGAAACCATCATTTCTGTATATTATTCATTGCACAGTTTAGTGATGGTGTTAGGTCAAGCACATCAGCACATCAGAACCCGACAAAACAAGCTCTGTAGGACTAAATTATATCCAGCTCGGCTGAAATAACTAGTTATAATTCACAACATCCAGTTTATATCTTTGGGTGATGGGGAAAGGGGGCGGGATTGCTCCACGTCAAAGGCCCCGCCTACAACTCAGGCGAATTTCTAATGAGGAACTATCTCTCTGCAGAAACCATATGTCCTAGAAAACAACACAAGTTTTTGATTTCAGAAAAAAATGTTATAATCACAATTAAAAGACCACTGAGTACGCTTCTAAATGGAGTGGGTCTTTGAGATTTTCCATGGAATTATTCCAATTTCTAACATTTTGGGTCCTCTTACTAACATTTTGAACATCAAACATTTTAATATTTTGGGCTTATTTTATTATTTTTTTAAGTTATCAGTAATTTCTGTCTAAATGGTTCAATTACCAAGTGTTCAAATGTTATATGTGAAACTGTTTTAACAGAGAAAGTCAAGTTAAAACTGGGTAAAATTCAATGTTGATTGATTTAAACTTATCAAAAATGGAGTCCTTCCAAATTTCTGTCTACTTGCGGAAATACAAAAACAAATCCTGTTCAAATATTTGAGATTGAGGGTTTTATGAAAATATTACTTCAACATAAAATAAATTTTTATCTTCCAACAAATGTTGGCCTTTTTTTTGTCTTAGTTGGTAAAAATAAACATCAGGAGATGTTCAAATACCCATCAGCCAGTGGGACTGAACCAATCCTCAGGATTCTTCAAAGTATCAACTTGATATGGTCAATATCTTACCTCTAAGATCTGCTCATCCTCTGGAATTTACCTTAAATTTATAGAGTGAAGCTCACACGAATATAGTGAGATCAAAGGCCAGGAACACACAGCTGTGGCCACGCACATCCATCCTGTGAAATCTCGGCCAGTAATCATCTATTACTTTAAATCATTCAGCTGATAACCTCCATAGCATGCGATACAGTCTTTTGTGGGAAAAATAGGTCCATCTTGGGAAACATTATACATGTTTGACAGAGCTTTAGGAACAATGTTAAATAAATGTATGGCACACTCAACGAGAGGGATGGACTACAAAGGTGATGGGGAGTAAATTTAACGTTTGAAGGACCCAAGGGAATCGCCTACATCAGTAAGTCATGTTTCAGCATTAGTAATGCACAGATGTTCAAAAAGAGAGCTGCTGGACTGTCAAAGCCACATGTGCGCTGCTTTGCACAAACACTATAATCAGTAGCGCTATAAAAGCCAGCTGCTGAGCCCACAGTCAAGGCAGCGAGTCAAGACGTTCAGATAAATACACCCGTGCGTTGTGAGCAGAGGAAATAGGACAGAAATAATTTTGTAAGATCTCAGGAAAATAACCAAATCCGCCTTTTACCTCATTTTGATGAAGTTTTCAACCAAAAGTTTTTGCAACTATTCAGTAAAAACGAGTATTTACATATGCTGATGATCACTGTGATTATAATTAATAAAAACACTAGTTGTAAGGCATCAGCATGTACAGTCTAAATGAAAAGTCAGGCAGCTTTACCAACATTTCTGTGAGTTTTCTAATTTAGTTTTAATTTGACCCACTCAGATTTAAATAAATGTTTTTTAATGTGCTCTTGTGGCATTTTTCTAATAATTTATCAAGAAAATTAAGCTTAAAATTGCATTTCTGGGTCTTTATTTCTATTTTGATCCATCCACTTGTAGACGACAAGACCCATAAATTTCCTTGCCCGAGTTGGCATCTGGCTCAAAACTGTACAGCTGGAAACCTCCGATATTGCTTGCCAAGCAGGTGGGAAACAGTGTAATCAAAGGGATCATGGGAAATGAGGGCTGGCTTACTCTATGCCAACAGCTCCACCCATAACTCAGAGACAAATTTCTTATGAACAGCAGCCGCTCTGCAGAATCTATGTCCTATATGACACAGGATTATTGATTTTGCTTAGAAATGGTATAGTTGTAATTAAAAGACCACTGATGACGATTTTACAATAAATCAAAAAAACAGTTCGAGTGGGACTTTAATATATTCAGACTTTAGTTACTTTATGATGAATAAAAAAAAACTTTTTTTGTAAAAATATGACAATCTGAAATTTTAGTTCCACTCCAATCCTCCTTTGATCTCTTGTAAGTGTTCCTAGTGTTCTTTTAATCGTGGTTATGCTGTTTTTATTGATTTATTTGAAGTATAGATTGTGAAAAATACAGGGCAAAACACAAATATTTCAAACTCATTGCAGAAATAATGAAATTAATTGATTAGAAAATAGAAAACAAACAGCAACAAAACACACTTATGTCACATTTGGTTCATTACATTTTGTAATTATTAACTAAAGTCAAGTGGAGTTTAATTGACTGCTTGAAAAGTAATGGAAAGAAGCAAATGTGTTTTATACCACCTCTACTTAGTTATCTCATTTTACAGTTTTGCATAGTTATGTAATCCGGTTCTGATCAGATCAAATGCAAGTTTTTTTTTTTTTTTTTTTTTTAATTCCTAATAACAAAGTGAAGGCAGTTCGGCAAAACAAAAGAAAAACATGTCATTTTCTGGAACAAAGCTTCTGCAGAGCGGCAACTGTTCACTAAAAATTTACCTCTTAGTTGTGGGCGGGACAATAAAGTAAGCTTGGCCAATTTTCCCATCATCCCTTTGTTTTTCATGCCCCTACCTGACATTACAGGTGCAACAAAAAAGGCGACCAATATCAAAGCTATTCAGCTGTACATGAAATGACTAATTGGATAAAAACTCACAACTTTAAGCCACATTTTCATTATATATGTCCTCCATCATGAGAAAAACGCTACATGAACATGTTTAAAGAACACATTTTTATGTAAATTCTTTGGATCCACCTTAATGTTACTAGTTAATTTCTCTAATATGACACTAGTAGCTCTACAGAGACGCTGGGTGGTTTCCAAAGAGCTCTGTTCCACAGCTGAACCCACTTTAGCATGCCTGTTTTCTCCACAGCGAACCACAGGCCCTTCTGTAAAGTTGCAGCGCTTCCGCTCTGTGCCTCTCAAAGCCTTTCAGGCCCTCCTCACCATAACACTGCAGCCAACGCCGTTGAAGGATCAAAGATCGCCGTCTTTGCTTAACAAACACTAAGACACTCTGCCCATCAGAAACATCTGGGAGTGGTTGGCTGCAGCTGCTGGTGTGTGCCCACGCCCCTGCAACAATACGACCAGATGTGAAGAGCATCTCACGTAAGCTGCAGATGTTTTTATTCCTCAGAGTCACTCACCACAGGGAAATGATGGAGGATGCTTTCTGAAAGCAGAATGCTCTCTGAAGCACTATTAAATTTAGACTGTTTATGCTGCACCCATACGGTGCCCGAGGACATGCCACCAGCTTGTGGGTTTGTTGCTATTCAACAAATAGTGCTGAACTCCAAGAGTTTGCAGAAAACATCACTTAGATTTTTTTTCTAAATGGGTGAGCTTGAATATTTACAACTGCGATCCCATTTATGACGCAGACGCGACCGCTGCTGCACTGTTTTACTCGTTTCATAAAATAAACACTCACATGTGACATTCTACAACCGTGCTGCCTTAATTTGGCAACTGATGTGCACGTTTTATACACATATGGTGCATGTTTTAGACATTTTTTCAAGGCTAAGTATCCCATCCTATTTCTTAAAGTTCAGATTGTTTTGTAATAATTGTTGCTAAATTCATTTGGCAAGAGAAAAACTTCTTGTTTTGAGTAAACATTTTAAAATTCCATTATCTTTTGATCTATTTTAAAAGCATTCCCATGTGATATTTTAGTGATTAGTGTTCTGTTTTTACCCGAAATCAAAAAACGTGTCGTTTTCTAGGACATAGTTTCTGTAGAGTGTCAGGAGTTCAGCAAAAATTCACCTCTAAATTGTGTTGGAGTAAGCCTGCTCTCATTTCCCATCATCCCTTTGATTACACTCTCTCCCCATAATTTACAACTCCTCGCATCCCCAACATAAAATTACTGTTGCAGCAAATATGCAAGAAATATAGGAGCCAGATGCCAGCTTGGGCGAGGAAGACGTCTCTTGGTCAGCAAGTGGATACATCGGAATGGAGCAGAGAATTGAGATCGTTCGGCCTGCCGACTGATTATAGCCTTTTAGGCTAATTTGGATCCCTATAGACGGGTTGATGGTCTCTAAGTAAAAAGACAAGTTAAATCAACAAAGAAAAGATGACAGAAAGCAGACAACAGACTGCAGCACAGATGTCATTGCTGCATTTTTTTTGTCTGTTCCTTATTCACAATGATTTAAAAAAAAAAATCAGAAATGCAATTTTAATCTTAAAGGGCCATATCATGCTTTTCTTAAGTCTTTCAGAGTATACTATATCCATATATATGATCAAGTATTACGTTTTGGGACAAAATATTTATTAAAATATTAGTTATTTTCTTTTTTTTTTCCTATACGGAAATAAGACATTTGGATCTCTTATGCACTGCCTTTCTGTGCTTGTTTCGTGACATCATACTATATATCTGCCTTTAGTTGCCCTGGCCATCGCTACACTGGTTGTAGCGCAGAGAAATTTGCCGTTTGTATTAGTCTGGGGGAGGCGGCAGCGCAGACTCTTCCTGGAAGGGGCTGTTCCCATTTGTGACATCAGCTTGTTAAAACTCACCTTTATTTGTAGGTTAGGAGGGGCTGGTGCTCAGACTGCAGGTTTTTAGAGGGATCCCCAGAAATGTGAATGAATCATTTTAGGGTTGTTTATAGTGAGGAATTGATATTTTTAAACACTTAAAACCTCAAAAAAAATGATTTAACATGGTATAGGCCCTTTAATTTTCTTTATTTTTGTCCTCCATCATGGTATTTATGCCACAAGAACATATTAAAAACATCATCTTCTTTAAATCAATTCATTTCATACAGTAATTTGTCAAATAAAGTATATTTTTTAACTGACTTCATCAGTCAAGTCTCAAATGTGACCTTTTACAGTTTTGAGGGTGCAACAGTAAAGATGCAAAGAAACGTGGACACCCACGGAGTGATTGGAGGGTTGACATATTAATGCAGTGGCTCTGATGTTAAAACCAGACCTGACGTGGTCTGGATAGTCTTCCGCCTCTGCAGACTCCCTGTGATGATTAGAAAAACACTTTGGTGGATATTTCTCAGTGTTTGCTATTCCCTTTCCTTTGTTGGGCTGGTCTCTTTCTGTCTTCACAACATTAAAACAACATCTTTGGCACAGGTGTAAAGGATAAATAAGATCAGAAGCTAAGTTTAGGGGGTTATCCTCCATATGACCCTGCCATTCATATGAATGAAATGGTTTTGTTCTGTTCATCAAAAGGAAGGCTTTCGTTTTCATTGGCTGTTGACCTACCAAAGCAAAGATTTTTATCCTTCAACATTTCACAGGCTGGTTTTGCTTTTGACGAGCGCCTTCTTTGCCCTCAGTGTGACTCCACATCTCATAACCCACAGATTTTGAATTTTATGACAGTCTGTTGCCAGAATGTAACTGAATGCTGCTTCCAGAGAGCTTGAACAAGCAGCCCAATGAATGAATAATCTTGTTTTTTTTTTTAAAACAAAAAGTAGTTGTGACAGGACTTACCGATGACTGCTTTTAGACTTGTAAACAATGGAAGACATTAAGGTTATTGTATGTCAATCCGTCTGAGACCTCTTTCCTCACACAATATCCAGGAGGAGAACCTGTAAAGTTTACAGGAGCACAAACAAGGTAGTCTCAATCCTGGAGGTGATGCCTTAGTCACAGCGTCTCTTAAGGATGGGTTCATGCTGTCTGCACGCCATAAAAATGGGCAAACCTGGTGTAGACCAGTTGGTGAGCCTGTAGAGCAAAAATGCACATTTTTGCTATGGGGATGCTGCACTCGACAGGTCGTAATCGAGTCAACATGTACAAGTAAACAACACGTAAGGCTGAAGTGGGTGAGATACCTGCGCGCTGCAAACCAAACTTGAGGCTTGTGCGAACACACACGCACCTACGCCCCACCGCAGTGATAGGGCGGTCGATCTCTGATCGGAAGCTTTCAGGTTCGATTCCCGCCTTGCCCGTCCATGTGTCAAAGTGTCTTGAGCAAGACACTGAACCCCACCTTATCTCTGGTGGAAAGTTGGCACCAGTGTGTGTGAATGGGTGAATGGGACTGTAAAGTGCTTTGGGCCGTCAAGGAAGGTAGAACAGCGCCATACAAGTATACAAGTTTACCTTTAAGATGCGGTCCCACCTGTTTATAACCCTCTACAGGCCTGGACAACCCATAAAATGGGTAACAGCCATACGGATGCTGCAAAGTTTCACCTCAAAGTTCGAAATATATACTTCATTTTTGTGGCCAGTAAGCCATTTGTTTATAATACATCGCTTTGAAATGTTCTCTACAATTGAGTTTTTCTATATATAACAAATTATTTCACTTTTAACAATAGCACGCTCAAGTTCCTTTCAAAATAAAACTCATTTTTGTTTAATCAGATCCTCCAGCTGCAGCAGAATGACTTTAATTAAAAATGCAAGAAACATGCGATTTTCCAGTATTATGACTTTTGTGTTCCTTTGACATTTTTCTTCTTTTCTAGTGAATAAAAACATGACAATATTAGTGTAGAATCCAAATTATTTTAAGATTTATACATGTAAATGCAACAAGATAATGTCAATCTGATTATAAACCACTCTAAGAGTACATTAAACATTTTAAAATTATTTTAATCATTTAGAACCTATCCATAAATTGATTAATTAGTTAATTAATTAGTTATTTGTATAAAAAAATGTAAAGTGTGTTTTCTAGAAGACTATAGGTTCAGCATATACTTCAAATATACTAGGTTCTGAGTTCTGTCAAAAAACGAAAAACAACAGTTGTGCCAAGTAGAGCATCTAATGGTAAAAAATAAACATTATTATTGTCTTTTGACTATAGCAATAAAAATCTACTTGGACGATGGGAGAGAGGGGTTCAAACTGACATTTACTTTAAAATAAATGTATAGAAATATTCTAAACAAATGTCTTCAAGCCACCGTCTGTGTTTTAGTAATTGGTTCAGGTTCAACATGCTTTTTCCATATCAGCTCTGAGTGGTTGAGCACACTCTGGCATGAAAGAGAATGCTGTCATAAATAACCCCTTTTTCTTCAAAAAAGGGAGCAGCTTTTTCTGCCGACTTGATCACACGTGGCTGGTTCCTCTTTGAACTGCTGACCATGCTGCTCCTGCATCCCATAGCTATAAAGGCCTAACCAAGCCTGTCAGAGTGGTGACAGGGTTGTTAAACCCACCATTTTGGTTCACATGGAGGATATTTTAAGAAAAAGAGAAGACTTGGCCAAAACTGCAAAAATAAACCCAACGTTTTTATGGATCGGACAAATTTACTACCCTTACTTCCTCTGTTATCTAGTGGTCTGACGGTGGCTGTGTTGTCATCTGTAAAATGATAATATTTCGAGAAACAGGCTATCTTTAGTGGTTATGGGGAAAAATACAGAAGTGTGAAGCTTTTTTTCTCGTTTGACAACAAAGAAATCTCTGTTTGGTTTCTTTGAACTATGATTTAAATCAAACCATGATCAGTACATGCTGTACTCCAGGAAGATTTTAGGACTGAAGACACTACTACAGAGTATGTATAACACTTACAACATGAATGTATTAATTAAAAATATAATTTCCTGCAGTAGTTGTAGCCTGTGTCACAAATAAGGCTGGATTTTAAAAACTGAATGATCTGTATAAAATTGGCTTTTATTTTGAAGATTAATATTGATTCAAATGTATGTATTAAATCTCATTTACATGTATTTTTTTTTGTTTTGTTTTTCAGCCTGAAAGCTACTTTCACTTAGTTCCAAATGTGAAAATGTATAATTTTACAAATAAAATGTCCAGCTTTACAAAGTCTATATATAACTAGTTATAAGATAATTATTTTTATAGAGAAAAAAAGCTGCTTTTGAATGGAAATTGAAAAAATAAAATGCAATTGTAAATGAAAATTAAATGTAATCATTATTTTGGAACTGATCCTTTGTTACAAAAGTATCAAAAATGTGAGATTTTCCTTTTTTGACCATAACATAAGGTAATTGAGGTGATACAATTTGAAATAAAAACTGGGAGAAATGAGAGTGAGACAACACTGTCAGATGAGAATAAGTTAAAAACTGTGCAATTATGCTGTAAATTTTTAAGAATGGACTCAGTGGGAAGTCTTTGGTGTCACATTGTACTTTAACTGCTGAGGACGCTTGTTCCAAAAAGCCATTTAAGTAGTTTTTAGTGGTTTCTTTGCCGCGGACAGATGTGTTTTATGGCATATCGAGCAGTGAGCTATAATTAAATCCCAAAAATCCAAAGCAACATTCCAGACAATAGATTTTTTTGGGCTTGACAGAGGATGTTAAACAGGCATTGGTAGTAGTAAATCCTGATTCTTTGCCAAATCAAACAATAAAGGACAGTGTTTTATGCTATTCTGCTCCAAATGTAGTTGTTGTATAAATACGTTATGTTGCTGTAAATTTATTTAAAAAAAAACTAAACTAATGCAAATTTTATGTAGCTTTAAATATTGACGTTTGATTGGCTCTCTCTGCTAAACTAATCCTTTTTACAGTTTATTTCCTCCGACCTTCTACTCTCTAATTTTCAGATCAGACAAAGGCGACCCCTATTGGTAATACACCTGCATAACAAAAGGCAGTTGCTGAATTAAAACAATAAAAAAAACGACTGTTTTCTTCATTTATTTCAAATAATCAATGTTTACTTTATTCGGATGTAGCAAGTCAGCAAATAAAACAAAAAAATATATATGCTTACTAACAGACTAAAATAGTGAATACATTCACCTTTTCTTTGTTTTCTTGATGCAAAAAATTGAACACTAAAAAAAGCAACTTTTGGATTCAGACATGGCATTCAGTGCGCATGTCTGTTAAAAGAATTACAGTCAAAAGCCCATTTTGGTAGAAAACCGCATCTATATACCCTTCAAGTAAATAAGGGACGAGCCTAAACCACAACTATGCCTTCATGGTTTAGTCAAAATATCTCTTTTATGTCTGCTAACGATTTTAGTCTTCCCCCTCCATTGACTATGTGTTAAGAAAAAAAAAACAGGAGCTGTTGAAACCATTATGGAGAAAGAAAAAGCAGGAAAAGAATAAAACCGCTAAAAAAATTTTAGTTCAAAAACATTATTTTAAGAGGGTGACAATTTCAAAGTAAAAATGTTTTATATGAACAATTATATCATTTAATTTGAGTAATTGTAACTATTATAATTACATTTTGGCGGAACTAATGTTCGGCAGAAAATGTTTCAGAGGGAAGGATAATATGAACGGGAATTCCCTCTGTTTACACCGCTACAACGTGGGTCGCAGTGATTGAACTATTATGACTAGGTAAAAAATAATATAAATTTCCTAAAACAGTTTGTAGACATTGTTATTCTGTTTATTTCAATAATGTCGGGAAAGCGTCGCGCCGGTGCGTCGGCAAAGTCTGCCGTTCCGGTGAAAAAAGAGAAAAGCCCTGAGTTTAATGGAGCTGAATTCAAAGCCATGCTGAAGAACCCCACCACTACTGTGAAAGGTAATTCAAAATAATATATATATATATATATATATATATATATATATATATATATATATATATATATATATATATACAACGTTCTATAAATGTGTGTGCTTTAATGATTGTCAACAGGCCTGGAAAAATTCGTGTCAATTGGGAGGAAGCTGCCCTGTCCTGATCTGTATGATGTGGTTGAGGGTTTTATTAAGATATCAATGGAGTGTGCAGAAATATTCCAGCTGCTGGAAGGAGAGAAACACACAGAAAATGAGGTAGGTTAGTGGGTTGAACTGGTGTCTGAGCTTTTTTCTGTCATATAACCTTCTACAATGTCTCCTCTCCCCAGACCATGCTGGTTTTTGAGAGCTTGGAAGTGATTCTCTTGAGGACAGCCAGTGACCTCTCTCATTTCAACATGGTTGGCAATGGGATTGTAAAAAAGATAGTTGCAAATCACATGAAACTTCTGCAGGGCTCTCTTCACTCAGCAAACCATAGGTGAGTGCTCCAGAAAGGCTCAGTGTTTGCATCTCATATTAACTGTAGTAGTTTTAAAAATGTTTTGCTGTTGCAGATTTGTCCGTCACTGCCTCAATCTACTGTCCGCCATGGTGTCCCAAGGTGTGGAAGCTGCTCGAGAAGTCTTCAGCCACATTCATATAAAAGCTTTGTCAGGGCTGGAAAAGAGAAAGGATAAAATGGTGTGATTCCGTTTTTTATTTTGTCATGTTTTTGTAGATATTTTAATATTAATGGCGTCTCCTCCATTTTTTTCTGCAGGGGAGACCTGATGTCCGCCTGGCTTTCATTCAGTTTGTTCTGTCCTTTCTGGTGTCAGGAGATGGAGCAATCATTGGACAACTATTAGAAGTTAAAGGTAAGAGTTATTTATGATTAAAGGCAGTGCTGGACAAAAAACATTTTTTTCACACCAAGTTTGATTTCCGAATGTAATTGATATTTTTCTCCCTCCCTTTACTTTCTTTAACAAAAATGACAAATAACAGAAGAATATATTCAACAGAAACTGTTTTAGTTTAATGTGTCCTTTGGGAATTGGTGTGAACACAAAGTGCAGCTAAATACAAGCTGTAAAAATGTTTGTTAAATGTCTTTTGTGACCCACTGTAAATTTGAGCATCTCGTAAAGAAAAATACTACTTGCATTCGACAGATATTTGTTTCAGACAGTCAAATTAACCAGTCTCACACTTTTTGTAACAACAGCCTTCCAACAGGTTTTGCATTGAGTCGTTTGTTACCGCAAGTTTTTCTTTTTTATGGTTTATGATTAATGGTTTATTATTCATGCCATTATAAACAACAGAAACAACAAATATTTCAAAACTTTACATTTCTTCCCCTACCTAACCCATCTCGGTCTATGGCTTACATTTGTCCCAATTAATTTCCCTGCCTGTATCTTTCTAGTATCCTATCTTTAAATATTAGTCAGTTTTTTGTGTTGGTGACTTTCTTGTTTTTCTCAGAACTCCTCCCACACATCCTGAGTACGGGTCTGAAGGAGGACAGGATGTCTACTGTCAATTTGATTTTGTCTACACTGAAGACAAGAGTAAGTGGATCGAAAAATGAAACTAAGTTATAATTTTGTTGTTAATATCTATTAATTATTAATGTTTTGTGTGTTTTCTGAAGGTTGTGCTTAACAAAGCAATTAGTAAAACCCAGAAAGTGCGATTTTTCACTCCTGTCCTGCTGGGCAACATCGCCTCTCTGTACAGATGGAACGGGATTCCCGACGCCACCACTGATGATGGTGAAGTGAGTGACTGGAATATTCTTTACTCCAAGCTGCAGCCAGCACAACTAACCATTATAATAATAAAAATACATTTGTCATTAAATCACTAACATGTAGATGGCACAAGACTCTTCTGGGGTATCAGTGGTCCGAGAACTTGTTCACCGCTTTTTGCTTGACCTTTGTTGCTCCCGTAAGCATGGCATCAACTTCCATGATCCCCACTTTGGAACCGCTGGCGGGTAAGTGTTTTTATTCCAATAAAATGTTCAGTTTGCTGGAAATTTTGTCAGTCCACTTGTTTTAGTGCAGTCATGCTATTATTTATTTTGTGGGTCTATTTAATCTACTTTTAATCAAACCTATTAATTGCTGTGAAAAGCTTAATTTTGAGGTATTCTCATTTAAATTTGTGACATTGTGAAAGTAGAAGATCACAATATAATTAGAAAAGTGGCTTTTTGAAGTTTTCCTAAAATAACAATTTTTCAACCTTGACTCATCCAAGGAAGATTTTTTTCAAACTTTAAAATAAAAATAAAAAGAACAAAACATCCAGTCCAGAGTGCTCTAATTTACATAAAAGTAAGAGCACTTTTCTGAGAAATACAAAACTTATTTTTAATGCTATATTCCATACGTTGACATTAGTACTGTCATGCGGTTATTATTTTGTGCGATTAGTTAATCTTCAAATTAATTCATCTTCTTTAATTACAAATATTTTAACCTAATTTTTGCTGTAAAAAGCCTCATTTTGAGGTATTTTTGTTACATTTGTGACATTCTGTCACAGTAAAAGAAAAAAGAAGCCACTAAAAAGGTGGCTTTATAATTTTTTTATTATAGCAGACTTCAAACCTTTACTTGTACATCCACGAGGGGATAAAAAACAAAAAATAGCTTAATTACCAAATAAATCAGTTCTCAGTTTCCAAAAATTCTGACTACAAACTTCTTATTAATATCATATATTGACATTCCTCATGCCACATTTATTATAACAGCAAGAAATTAAAACACGTGAGTTTTTTTTATAGTTTTCTTTAACTTTTCTAGTGAATTTGAACATTTCAAAGGCTAGAATGCAGCAGAACAGAAAGAACGAAAAGAATCTCCAAAGGAGGAAATACAACGTGAGGACATGACGGCAGAGAATTGAACTATTTAGACTTTGGACTTTGTTTCTCTGAAATAAACTGTTGCTTCTGGACAAAAACATGAGCTTGTTAGATTAACTTTCCCTCTTAAATGATGCTTTGTCTATTTTTTTGCATTTTTAACGCATTTTAAATAGTCGGCTTTTTGTAAAATGCTGGTAAAAATATAACGGTTCGGAAGTTCTAATATGTAATTTACTACTTGTTACGTTAATGCCCTTCCAGGTGTGCATTATCAGACATGAACAGAGTTTTCTAGAAGCAAGAGATTATCGCGAATACAAAAAAAGTCAGTCTGAATTGTCTGTAATTAATCAATTAATCGCAATTAATGTGATAATTTGACAGCCCTATTGAGACCTTATTCTACAGTTTGCCGTCCCATGTGATCAGCCCTCTGCGTACCTTACGTAATAGATATGAGTTGGGGCGTTTTCTGGATTTTTTTTTTTTTTTTTTTTTTTTTTTAAGAATTACAAAGTCGTACATTGATGACATCACAGCAGCAATGAATGCGCGGTACGTGCTCCGTACACAAACACCCAGACCTGCACTGAAAGCAATGTAAATGGACCTCTGCATTTTATATATGAGAACACGATAATAGTTATAGGTCAAAAATGACAGTAACGCAGTTTTGAGATATTGTCTTATTAATTAATCGCAATTAACGCAATAATTTGACCCCCCTACTTGGTTATGTTCTTGCAGAGTTGGCAACCTGGTCTTGCTTCAGTTCTTGGTAGGGCTGAAGCAGGCGACCGAGGATGAGCTGGTGGCAGAGCTGGTGGTCAATGTCCTGAAAAACAGCCCCGACATTCTGTCCCGATACTTCAAGGAGACTCAGTACTCATACACCCCCCGCCCCAAGAGCGCCTGGCAAGACAACGTTAATCTGCTGAAAAAAGTAACTATCGCAGCAACATTTGCTGTTTTCAGATGTGTTTTGTCTTAATAACTTTTTGTAAATGATTCGGACAGATCTATGAGGCGCAGCCGGAGATTTCCACCATTTTTCAAACGTGTGAGGCGATCCCTGTGACCCGCCTGATCTCCATGATTATGGTGATCTCGCTTCCTCCGATCTGCAATAAGACCTTCTTCACACAAGGCCTCTGTGTAAGTGACCCAACCTCAATTTTTTTTTTCCTAAAAATGAAAAATGCTAAATATATATTTGCTTCGTTGACAGCTTGCCAACCAAAAAGTGCAGCTCACAACTGTGTCAGTGATGAATTTCATACTGAAAAGAGCCAGTAAGAACATAGAATACCTTCTGGATAAGACGGCGTGGGAAAGATCGGATGTTTACTCTGCAGAGGTGATGGAGCAGTTGGTGCAGCAGTACAGGGAGGCACTGGGCAAGGTGAGCTAACAAAGACACTTTTATATTACACATATTTACATCTCTTATTAAAAAATAATCATTTCTGGTCCAGATTTTGCCCGACATGACGACGATCATTTCAACATGGCAGTCGCTTAGCAAAAAGGAAAAAGCTGAAGGTGATGGGAATAAATCCAAGAGTGATGGGAGTGCTGACCTGACGGAAACTACAAATGAGCTGCCAGGTAGAAAGATTTGAAACGTGCAATTCTGTTATTTTCATGACGTGAAATAGTTGAGAAACAGCTGGGATTTGTGTTTGCAGTTGCTGAGACGGCGGAAATTGTTTTGCTGAAGGCTTTGATTCTTCAAGTCATTTGCCTTTACCAGAAGGTCATGCCCCACCTGGTTCTGCAGTGCAAATTTGATTTCAGCAAACTCCTAAAAGGTGTGAAACATTATTATTTATATGATTGATGTTCAACATTAATATATTAAAACGTTTTTAATATTTTTAGGGATTGTCTCGGAGAAAGGAATGAAAGAAGAGGTTCCTCCAGTCTTACAGTATCAGATTCTGCAGTTAGCTTTAGATCTGCCTGCAAGCAAATTCTCCTGGTTTCGCATTCAGGTGAATAGAGCAAATGTTTCTCTTTTCTATTTGCTGCTTTTGACTTATTTTTCTCTTTTTATCATCCAAACTGAAGCGTTTTATGCTTTTTTTTCCTAACAGGAAGCTGCAGAGTCTGCAGAAAAGTCCGTTCTATATTTGCTTCTCAAGATGTTTGTCAACAGCAGCAAAAGTCACCTGAGGTCCTCCACACAGAAGCTGGTTATTAAAGTAAGAAGTGCACGGGGAGGGAGCTCCCAGAATGCATATTTTATGATGGGATGGATTAACAAGGGTTTATGCCCAGAGGAACCATTTGTCAGGCTCCTACAAGAAGATGGTCAACAATAGACTCTTATTAACCCTATTGATGCTCAGTAGGAGCCACAAAGTCTTATTTTGATACTGCTGTGCATTCATTACAATGCATTTTTTAATACTAAATATGAATTATGCTTCTTTTGTGGCATGTGTAAAAACAGAAATTTAAAAAGAAATCAGCATTTTCTCAAGATGTGAAATAATTTATTACGTTTTATAGAAGTTTGCACAATTTCCTTTCAAAATAAAAGACGCCTTATGCCAGACCGGATCATTCCAGTGCAGCTCTGGACAGCATGAGATAATATGTGCTTTAAACTCATAAAGGATCAGACTTTTTACCAAAGTTTTGCTTAGTATTTGAAATCAGTTCTCTGGAGGAAACAAAGAGTAAACAAGACTTTTTATTAAAAAAAATACATAAATGTATAAATCTTAACTAATCTAAATTAAATAATTGCTAATTTAGTAACCCTTACTTGAAAAAAAAATACTATTATTTTATTTTTTTCTATGGGGAGATGAAAGAGCCACAAATGGCTTTGCAGACCACTGGGTTAAATGATTGGAGCTTCGGGATATTGAAAAAAAATGCTTCAAAAACAGAATCAAACGGATGAAAACTCTAAAGATTTTTTATTTATTTTTTTTTTTAACCAAGAATGTAATTAACTTTGCTTAGGAATCAGAACTAATTGAGTGTTTTATGGTTTTACTTTCTATAATCTACAATCTATGAAGTTTACGGCTGAAAGACCATCTTTACGTAATAATATTGAATAGTACTAAAACATAATTTTTATACTTTTATCTGGAGCACAATAATATAAGACTTTTTAAAATATTTTTTTATATTTTTGCAGATGAACAAAGCATAATGACAAACAATTGTGATTTTTACTGCTGGAATATAAAAGTCTGTTTCCTTTTGGTGCTTTTATTTTGACATGATGCACTTTCTTTGTCTCTATACACATTTATTTGAATTGTCACTGCATGAAAAGGGTTAGAGGACTTTGGTGTTTTTTTTTGTCCTTTTTGTAAACAATAACTTGGTAGATTTTTATTAAACCAGTTGAGACACAGACATCCTTTTACAAAGCAATCGTCATGCCCAGTCGATTCACATGGGTTTGTCAAATCAGTATTTTTTGTTTCTTGCGGTGTGTTCAGGTACTTCAGGACACTGGTGTGTTTGAGCACACATGGATGGAGCTTGAACTCTGGCTTAACCAGCTGGACAGAGTAGAACCCAGCCAGCAGGAGACTGTGATCCAGTTTCTGGAGCGAGTAAGTCTCAACCGCATAGCTTTGATCATTTAAAATCCCGCTCTGATTATCTTTTGATTTATTTTAAAACGTTCTAAGTGGGCTTTTAATTATGATTATGCCGTTTTGAGCCCAAAGAACAAGTTAAAAACACAATCTTTAAAATATCACAGATATGCCATTTGCTGAAGAGTTTTAGTGCTGTGAGTTGATTAAAACTAAGGCTGTGAACATTAACACATTGATTCATGCACTTTCTAACTCGAATTAACGCGTTAATATTGATTAACGTAATTTAAGTAGCATAACTGTGTGTCAACATCTTTGTTTTCTTGGAGTAAAACTCCTGACAAAAGTTTTTAGAGTTCTGCTTTTCTTACTATTGATGTGTTTGTACACTCAAATTACATTTATAGGTTAAATTGAAAAAATTAACACAATAAAAATTTCTTTCTGGCCTGTTTTTGTTCAAAATCTGCATCTTTTTGAAAAAATGTAGCTAGTAAAACATTGCGATTATTAGTGATCAATCACAACACAAAAGTGTGATTAATCTAATATATATTTTTTTTCTTTTTTAGTTGGTTGACTGCCTTCATTAAAAATAAATGTTCTAAATGTAAAGTAATTTCATATTGTGATTATTCGCAGATATGTTAAGATAATAAGTGGTCGGCAAATACTTAATTGTGATTAATCGCAATTAATTTTTTCCAGTTTGTAATAAATTAGTTAATTTTTTTAATTGATTCCCGGTCCTCATTATAACCCATCTTTCTCTTGACATCAGGTGTTTGTTAAGCTGGTGTGCAACTCTTACGAATACACCGATAAGGTTGCCAGCCTCGTCCAGGAGGCAGCGTATCTTCAAGCTAACCTGAGCAGCCAGGAGGGAGACACCGGCAGCCTGCCGGTCTCACACATAGACGGTGAGCTTTCAGACATGCAATCAAATTTCTGTATTTAGCATTTCATTTATAAACTTGTTTTGACCTCATGTGGATACCCTTCAGATGTTTTAGACATGCTGGACATCATCATGGAGGGAAGTGAAGGGGAGATGGAGGAGTTCGGCCCAGCTCTGAGTGAAGAGCTCATCATCCAGACGTTCCCCTTCAGCGCTGTGGTTCCCGCTGCTCTGGAAGCTCGGAATAAACTTCAGTCCGACAAGGGTGAGTTTTCTCAATTAGAAAATACCCAATTGGAAAATTAACCCATTAACTACCCATCAAGACAAAATCAATTAAATTTTTTTTCTGCTAAATATTGCAAAGATCTGGAACTTTCAACACTTTAAAAGGCCAATTATTACAGACCACAACCCAGTAGGAGCCACAAAGTTTTACATCACCTTTTACTTTTATGAATAATTAAACAGTTGTTTCTTTTTTTGGCAGAAATTAAGCAAAACACAAACATAAAATAGCCTTTTTCCCCCAAAATACTAATTTTTGTTCATAAAATATGATTTTTTTTCCCCACAAAACACTGCGAAGTACTAAATTTTGCCCACAAAACACTCATTTGTGGTAAAAAAAATGCAACTTTGTGCATAGGAAATACCAATTTGTGCCCACAAAATACTATTTTTTTTCTACAAAATGCAAAATCTTTGCCCACAAAATTCCTATTTGTACCTACATAATACTAATTTTATGCATAAAAAATACTACTTTGAGACAAGAAATTGCCAACTTTTGCCACAAAATGCTATTTTCTGCCCACAAAATACAAATGTATTCGTACAAAACATTTAATTTGTCCCCACAAAATAATAATTTGTTCCCTAAAAAATGTACCCACAAAATATAACAATTCTTTCTACCTTTGACAGAGGTTTATATGACATCCTGTCAAAATAAAAGACACCCAGTATCACATGAAATAGTCTCAGTGCCGCAAACGTAGACGACTATTAAAATCATTTGTGGCAGCCCTACTCACAATCAAAGTTTTTAAAAGTAAGTTTTCTAAAAGTGTTCTACCAGTTGGTTGAGCAGGCAGTTAAAGGGTTAAGTTGTTGTTTTAGTTAAGAAATAAGAAATGTTGATGTATTTTTTCTTCTCTTTTAGGAGAGGTCTGTAAATACCTGTCTGCGGTGCTCTCCGATGTGCTGCACTGTCAGAGAGACCCGCTCCCTTTCTGCCTGGCTCTGCTACACTACGATAAAGAGCTCGTGTCGTCTGGACTTCCTGCTTCCACTCATCCATCCGTTATTCACCTTCACCAGTATTACTCGAGTTGGTTGCCTCAGCAGAGTCGGGAAGAGCTGGTCGGTTTTCAGAAACAGATGTAATATGCCCCAAATCTCCAGCAAATACTTAAAAGAAAATTTCTTTTACAGTTCATGTCTCCTGCATCCATCTCCAACGAAGCATTAACGTCTGATTCCTACTCTGCTATGATGAAAGCTGCATACATGCAAGGAGCAGACACCTTAACAACAACCGCCTTCAGGAAAAACATAGAAGCAGCTTTAGATTCCACGTCACAGACGGAGTTTCCAATCGCAATAAAGCAGGTTTTACTGTACATCAAATCTACAGTGGAAAACTTTGGCACGGTGAGAGCATAAACCCAACCCACTGCTTAAGGTATTGATTTACCATTAAAAACTAAGAATTCTCCTATTTTACAGTTTTCCAAAGAGGCTGGAGCAGCTCTCCTGAAGACTTTAATGGGATTTCTCCAAGGTATGACAGTGAAACTTAAAAGTTTTGCAGAAACCCAAAACTCTGAAGCAGCACCAGCGGAGAAGGAGCAAGATGCATCTCATTTGTTTCTAGAAGTTAATCAGTCATCGGAGGTTGAAACAAATAAAAAACAGGTAATTTTATTTTATTTTTTTTAATAAATATGTTTAAGAAAATCTGATTCTGATCCACTGCTTTTTAGATTGTCGTTGCAGCTCTCGGTTCCATCCTCAAGCATCCGTGTTTGGAGCAGTGGTTCCTGGCGCTGGAGTTGTCGGCGTTGCCTCCTCACTCCCTGAAGCCTGTCAGGCTGAAGCAGCTGTGCGCTCTGATAACAGATGACACTCTGACCCTGCTGAAGATCGGCGCTCCCGTCCTTAAAGATCTCTGCCGCCCAGAGCTGCTCTCTGGCTACACGAGTTCGATAAAACGAGCCGTTCTCAAGGAATTATCGGAAAAGCGTCCTCACCCTCCGAAGAGTCCCTCCAGAACGTTCCAAGCTCTCCTGTCTTTACACAGTTACATGGATTCTGGTAATCTGAGGGAAGTGGCCTGTAGTTTGCTGCTTCAACCTCAAGACACTCTGATTTGTGTCAGCAGTGACAAGTCCGACCTCAGCATTTATGGTCATGCAGCGCTGCAAATTCTCACAGCTTGTACGACTTTAGAGGATCACGGTGGATTCCTGACACCGGCACACCTTCAGGGTCTCAGCACCCTCCTGCTGTCCTGCTCCAGCCCCGAACCCGCAGCCCTGATGCTCCAG
Source organism: Oryzias melastigma (assembly GCF_002922805.2). Lineage (NCBI taxonomy): Eukaryota > Metazoa > Chordata > Actinopteri > Beloniformes > Adrianichthyidae > Oryzias > Oryzias melastigma. The sequence continues at coordinate 8,630,144 of NC_050524.1, read as the reverse complement.
ACTCTGTCCAGAGAGCCGGGCTGTGCCAAGCTGATGCACACAGACGTGTTCTCACACTGCCTCCGGGAACCTCGCCCAGACTTCCTGGCTATCAGCTCTCTGCTGCTGCGAAACTGCTCCGCTCACCGCCTCTGCTTTGAGCTGTGGTGCCTTGAACCTGCAAACATGGCAAAGCTATCGAGTGAGACGGAAGCTTTCCTTCCACTGATCAACACGTATTTACAGGTGGCAAGCAGAGAAGATCCAGCTCGACCTAAAGACGGTGGGAGTCACATTTGATGCTTTGCTTCAAACCATTAGATTTATTTCAGCCTTTATTTATTCTATTTCTTCTGTTTTCAGTTCAAAAAGAAGTTTTGAAAGCCTTAAAACAGGCTTTTCTGGAGAAATTGTCTCCGTGCATTCTGGGAAACCTCACAGACGACAGAGAAATTGCAGAAACTGTTGCAAACCTGATCAAACTCTCTACAGACATCAAGGATTTTGGGAATTTGATCAGTAAACTTCCCAGTGTCCTTCCGAGTGTGGACAGTTTTCAGAGGTAACATTTAAATTTATTTAGATAATTGCTTGTACACGTATATATTTATTTATTTATTTATTTTTCTTCAGATGGAAATTAGTGGATGTTATCACAGATAAGCTCGTTGATGATTCGGAAGAACAAGAGAAATGGAGGAAATCGGTTTGTGTCGCAGCTTTGAAGTGTCTCACAGCCTCATTCAGCCACTCTAAAGATCAGCCGTCTTCTCTGTCAGAACAAGAGCACGGCGTCCTCCAAAGACTGGAGCAGCTCTTGGTGGGTTCACTCATCCTGTACATGTAACTTAAAAGCATAAGATTTAATATTATAGAGTCCAATCACAGAACCATGAAAAGACTCAGACGGAAACCACAGGTTTTGCCAGGCAGAGTGCAGGTGTGGGCTGAGAAACAAAGCAGAGGCTGCTGAGAGCTTTTAAACTTCCCTCCCAGCCTGGTGATTGGTGGAGTGGAAGCCTCAATCAGGTCTGCAGAAGGCGGAGTCAGAAGCAGTGGAGTAAGGAGAGAAAATTGAGTCATCCAATTTTTGTGCAAAATCTTGATTTGTAATCGTACAATACGTTTTGTGCACAGCTTTATGTACTTGCAATTATGTATTTACATGTAGGGGAATTACAAAATGCAAACTTTAAATGACAGCAGCTTAAAACTAACTACACACAAATCTTTAAAAAGTGCTCTCGTCACGTCTCCAAGATTTGAGTGTAAATGATGCGTTTAAATGCTGCTGGAGTGGTAGGTCATCAGAGTTTGGAATTTAGCTTATGAATAATATCTGGTGAAAACTTCACATTTTATCACTTTCTTTAACAGATATCCCAGATAACTAATAAGAAACGTCTAAATATGTGTTTTTAAAACACTCTACACTAAAGTTTCTCTATTCTCAACACTCCCTCATGGCTGCACCTTCGCCATGGAGCTCTTTCTCAAACGGGCAACGTGAGATCCTCCTCAACACCCAGAGAACGGACAGTCGATCAGCCCTAAGCCCGGTTCTCTGGGTCAAGCGGGCAGTGCCAGCTCCTTCTCCACACCCAGAGACCGGAGGGGGGCATTGGGCTGATCGACTCTGTCAACTATAATGTTGAGTGTTTTTTAAATACACATATTTACACTTTTTTTTATATTAATTAGCGGGCAAAAAGTTGGGAAATGTCAATATTTCACCAGATAGTATTCACAATTTAAGTTTAAAGTGGTTGACAGGAAAACTCTAATGACCCAGCATTTTAGCAGCATTTAAACGCATCATTTACTCACGTGAAAAGTCTCACATCAGATTTTTGCATAAATTTGATTTTGTGTGCGTATCTGGTGATTACTGCATACTTTTGAAAGATTTCTTATTTTGTATTTTGTAATTTTTGTACATGAGAATACACAATTGCAAGTACATAAAGTGACCCACAAAATGTGTTTTATGAGTTACAAATCAAGAATTAGGTGCACTCGCATCGTATGAGTGAATTTCTTCTGCTGGGGCTGAAATTCATATAAATGCACACACCCAAGTCGACAAAAAAACACACAAGACCAGGAGCTACAACTTGTTTCCACTCCTGCTTTGTCTCATTTCTGTTCCTCACACAGAGTTCTGCTGAAGACATCCCTGCATCCGAGTGGAACAGTTTTGTCAAAAATGGACTCAAGTAAGAAAATCTCAGAGTTGACGTGTCTGTTCAATGAACAGTCTTGACACCACGGTAACCTAATTCTTGCGTTCTCTAGGTATCGCTACAGAGATTCTAGTTTCCTGAACACCTTGAGCAGCCTGTTGACAGTGATGTACGCTGAAGAGAAAGTCCAGAAAGATTTCATACCTTTATCCACTCTTCATCTGATGATCAGCAGCCACTCTCAGTTCCTACCAACCATGCTGGGATGTGAGGAAGAACCAGATAAGAGTCAGGAGAAAGGTGCTTCAAGTTAAAACAATAAAGAACCATCCTTTATCTAACATATTCCTTTACTTGAATGATTCATGCTCTTATTTTGTTGATGTTTCAGAAGCACTCGTATCTCTACTTCTGTGCGTGGTGAAGAAATGCCCAAAGGTCTGCAACATCAGTCACTTTGTTGTTCTTTTGGGAGCATATGGAGCCACACTGTCCACTTCAGGTAAAACAGGTCGAATCTAGCATCTCTTTTTCACTTCCACAATTATCTTTTCTTTTGACACCAAACTCTGGTTTTGCAGATCAGAAACTTTTACTGCTTCTCCAGGAATATGAGAAAAATCAAGTTAGCCTCCTGAAATTCCAGTAAGTTCCATGTTTGTGTTTATCAAAGAAGTAGATTTGATTGATTTGGTGATGCCGAGTCGCTGTGTGCAGAGCTTTCTTGTGGGGCCCTGCGGCTGTGGAGCATCACAAGACCAGGAAAAGTCTCGGAGCTTCTCTGTGGAAGCAGGCGAGCTCGGATGACCTGCTGGCTCTGCTGAAGACGGACAGGATGCTCCAGACCATCTCACAGTTTCCACAGCAGCGCACAATCATCCTGCAGGTTAGCATCTAGAATTCATTTTATTTAAGAAGTGTCAATTCAGGCATGTGTGCTTTTGAATTATGATCGATCCAATGAAGTGTTTTCTTTCCTAGGATGAAGTGGAACAGCTTTACAGTAACAAAGCAGTGAAGGACCTCAGTAATCTGTATGATCCCCGTTTCCTTTTACCTCTCTTCAGCGTCATACTTAGACCAGGTGAGATATTATATTTATATTTTTTTACACATAAGAAAAATTATGTAATAAAATAAAAATATATTTTTAAGAGTTTTAAGCTCAAAAGTACACATTGTGAACTTAAGTGTTATTAAAAGTTTGAAAAATTAAATTTTAAATTTTAAAATATTGAACATTTATTGAAAAAGTTTTCAGTTTTCACGTTTTTGTGTCCGGGCTTTGAGCTCTTCTGGCTACAGGGACATGATTTCCCATCGAATGACAGAGGGGACCCTTCACTACATTTTCTACACTTTTCTCAGCCTGACATGAACATTTTCATTCTTTTTTTCTTGTTTAAACTCTCAAAGTTCAAACCCTCATAGAAAATGACTTGCCTCCAACAAAATTAACTCATTTCATTCACAATACAAACGCTATGATGTTTGAACCAGACATCAGTGAGCTGTGATTGGTCGGAGTTGGTTTGAGTTATTATTTCTATGGCAACCACTCTCCCCAACCAGGAGTGAGCTTGTAAGAAGTCCACACCCCTTACATCTTGAAAGCGAGTTACATGAAATCTGTCGAACGTTCAATGTAACATTGCCTTTTATCGAGGCATCTGATTGGTCGGTTTGGAACTTAAATAACTTTTAATGCAGATATATATTAGGATTTATAAAGAACGTGTTGGAAAAAGGTAGCAAAGCAAGAACGGTTATTCTAACAAGTAGAATGACAGTACTAGCTGTTTATTCCTCATTAGAAGTCTATGGGATTTTGGCTTCTTGGAGCCAACGGGTACTTCCTGTTTGGAACGTGAAGGGGGAGGGGTCACTCATTCCAGTTCTCATATACAGTCAATGGTTCCAATATAGAAGTAGACTGACCTCAAAAACTAAACTTGAAAGCATCAATTTGGAATCAAACTGTGAACATATTGTTGGGAAAACAGGATAGATTTTTAACGTTTCCCCCAAAAGAACAAATGAAGAAGTCTATGAATGTTTGCTCATCATCGCTTTTCGTCTGCTGTGTGACAGAATGTGTCGTTGACTGCCTCAAGTTCATATCCAGCCACGCTTTGGGCTTCACTGTAATGGCTCTCAGCAGCTACGACCCGAAGGTGAGAGCCGCCGCTTACCACGTGCTCGGTTCTTTCTACCACCATCTGGAGGGAGCTCGCTTCAGAGAGAAGAGACAGGTACGGTCTAGCATGTTCAGCATGTCGCATGCTGTGAACCGCCGATTGAGCTTTGTTCTCTTTGAGCAGATGCTGTATTTGATGGACATGGTGAAGAACGGAATTCAGCAGCAGAATCAAAAACTGCCGTTTGTTCTGACATCTTACATCGCCAAAGTGGCTCAGCAGATGCTCAGACCCGGTCTGGATCCTGCTATATTCACCTGATATGTACCGACATAACCTTCTCTTTCACTGACGTTTGCTCCTGTCGTCTGTTCTCTTTTTCAGAGGATCACATGTATGTGGTCTTGAACAAATTTCTGCTGTCCCAACAGAGTCTTGACTTGAAAAGAGTCCCAGAATTTTTCAAGTTATTCTATAGCTTTGACCTGGAGGTAAAGCCCAAATATTGTCTACCATTCAACCTTTATCTGTTCAGCTCAGACCTGGTGGGACGTCAACTGTGTGATTCTACTTTCTGCAGCACAAGATGGAACGTGAGTGGATCCTGAGTGTGCTCGAGGAAGGGATTAGTGATGGCCACTGCTTCGAACTCTGCAACCAACAAGGCCTCTTTCAGAGTCTTTTGGGCTTCAGCAGCAGCCCGCTGTGTGACGAAACCTTCAAGGTACACAGCTGGAAATGCACTTGATCCAGGTTTTTATCTTTGCGGGCTGGAAAAAGTCCAAAAAAACACATGAGAAATGTGTTCCAGTACATCGGGAGGATCTGATACCAAAACAATGAAGACTGAAAAGTTTTCATATTATATATACAGTGGGGCAAAAAAGTATTTCCAACTGTGCAGGTTCTCCAACTTAAAAAAATGAGAGTCCTGTAATGTTTTTAACATAGGTATACCTCAACTATGATGTATTTATAATTTACAAATAAATTCTTTAAAAATCTGACAATGGGATTTTCCTGGATATTTTTTCTAATTTTATCTCCTATAGTTGAGATATACCTATGAAGAAAATTACAGGCCTCTCTCATCTTTTGAAGTGCTCAATTGGTGGCTGACTGAACACTTTTTTTTGCCCCACTGTATTTATATTTTGTAGCCAGGACAAAAAGATATATATAACAATGATAATATATTTTGGATTTTCTGAGATTTGTTAAAGACCCACTCCAAATTTGGATCCATTTTAGAAGTGTTCCCAAAGGTCTTTTAATTAGGATTATGATTTTTATAGTCTAAATAAAAAATGATTTGTTTTCTTGGACATAATTTCTGCAGAGCATTAGAAATTTGACTCTGAGGTATGGGAGGGACCATTATCCTGCCCCCACTTCCCGTCATCCATCTGTTTATACTCTCTCCTGCTAGCTTATTGCCCCTCACATTCTGAACATTACATGGAGAGCAATATTGGGGCTCACACGTATGCTCTTTTTCAAACAACATTTTTTTGTCTACTTCTGAGTCACAACGATTTGAATAAAAAATAATCAAAAATGCAATTTTTAGTTGATTTTTTTTATATATATGTTATCCGTCATCAGAAAAGTGCTACAACAAGATGTTAAAACACAATTTTCATCAGAGTGAGTCTTTAAAGTAAAGCTCATAATTTAGTTTACGAACTCAAAATGTGGATTTCCGCTCAGGTACAGATCGTCCGAGTGTTGTGCAAAGCTGCACGGGTGACGAAAGGAGCTTATAACCTCACTAAGAGCAGCGGGATCTTGAGCTGGATGATACATTTCCTTGAAAAAAGGTAAGATCTTCCATTTTTAATGTAAAAATGAAGTCATTACATGATGTTTGCTGTTTGATGTCTCACTCAGGATCCTGACGCAGCAGCTGCTGTGTTCCATCGTGGATCTGCTCTGTGTGCTTTGGTTCACTAATCTCGGGGAGAAGGAAAAGAAGAACGAGGGTGTCAGCACCTCCTCATCGACGGTGAAATGCCTCCCTCTGCCGTTCATCAATGAGTTCCTGAGTGCAGCATCAGCAGTCTGCAGACACCTCAGGTAAAGCTGCAGCATGCTGTTCTGTCTTCAGCTGCTGACAGGCTGAAGTTGAAATGTCCGACAACATCAAATAAATTCTGTCCTTCAGTCAAGGATGAATGTGTTTTTGTGATCTCCCTCCAGGTTGGGAGTGAAGGCCGCTCAGCTCAACATGTTTGTGCAGATGCTGAGCACTGCGCTGATGCATCGTGGGACAGCGCTCAATGTAAACAAACAAGCAGACTGGCTGACGCTCCGTCCACAACCGCTGTCCAGCGCCGAAACCCTGACTCTGCTCCTCTGCTGGGCCTCTTTGTCCCGAAACGCAGCCCTGCTCAGCCAAATCCAAGCACTATCTGACAGACACAAAGTGACAGAGCTGATGGGTGAGTTCCTTTGAAACATCCAAATATGCTGGTTTATCCATAAACAATATAGACTGATCATGAAAAACACTATAAAGGTTCTTTACATACCTAGAATTTAGAAGAGTTTTTAAAATCTTTTTCAACGATATAAAACTTTTTTTAATAGCAGCCAGCTCTATAAACCTTCACGTCTGCTCCTTCTGCTTCCTGTTTAGGGTTGGGGAAGGAGAAAGTCCGAGGTAAAAGCTTCACCTCCCGCACCCACGGAGAGAAGTCAGCAGAAGACAATGAAGCTGACGGACAGGAGAGTCTCCTGCAGGAGTGTAAACCTTCCCTCTGCAGGATCTTCACTCACTGGGAGCCTGAGCTTCACTCCTCTGAAGCCCAGCCGGAGGTCAGTCTGCTGGCCTGTGAGACCGCTCACCTGCTCACCAGGTGGTCTCTGCAGTGGCTGCTGGAGGACGAGGAAAACACAGAACAGTTCCTGCTCTGGTTCGAAGCTGTTGTGAGACACGGGAAGGTGGTGAAAGCGGTGATGTCGGATCCCGGGTTGAAAGCAGACCTGCTTTGTCTCTATCATCGCTCCTTTGAAACGGACTCCGGCTCCACGGCGAGGACGGGAACCTTAAAGCGTTTCACGCACATCATGATCAGCATGTTGGAGACAGACGGTCAGCTGTCAGGTTTCCACCGGGCGGTGCTGACCGCCTGCATGCAAGAGCCGTCTCATGATGAGTCCAGACAAGGTATGACCAAAGGATTCTGGGAAATTATCTGTGCCTTCTTGAGCTAATGTGCATTTTTAATTTTGTTTTTTAACACACAAATCTGAATGTATTTTCTTGTTCAATTTAATAACATATCAACTGACCATAAACTTTATATTTTAATTTTTTTTGACAAAACAAGAGTTTTGATTTCACTATTTTCTTATAATTTGTCGTCTTTTGTTTCCTTTTCCAGAAGCAGGGCTGTTTCTTGTGTCCATGTTCATCCATGAGTTGTGGAGCGGAGCGGCGTCAGCAGAACTCTTCCTGTCTTATGTCAGATCGGTGACCAGATCGGTGACCAGATCCAAGAACCAAAAACAAAAAGGATCCAAATCCTCCAAGAAAGAAGCAGCTGTCAGAGCCATCTGCCAACAGATTGTTTCCATAAAGAGTTAAAGTAGATATTTGACACTTTCATATGACACAGTTGTACATATTTACTTTAAATCGAGTCTTGTGTAATGTATTTGACTTTATTTCTTTTTTATTGTAATTCCTAAAACAAATTGTAAACAATTTTGAAACATTTTTTTACTATAAACTGTTTTGAAGATCTGTCTGTTTACTTTCTAAAAGGAATAAAAATATGGAGACGTGGAAGAGATGAAAGGTTCACATTTGTAATGAAAACTTCTCATGTTTTAGCTTTTTAAGGGTTTCAGAATTTGATTTTAAAGTGAATGTTCATGAAATGCATGTTTTTTTTATTAGAAAACATGCTTTACTAGCTTTTTGATTCAGATATTTTAGTCAACTGTTCATCTTTGAGCAAAAATGAATAATATTATGATAAATTCTAAAATAAATTTATACTCAAAAGGCCAAGATAGGGAAGTAAGTTCTCAAATAATCATATTTTCCTCCTATTAGAAGGATGCAACATAGATATGAAGCATTTGTAGATTTGCAATTGACTGAAAACAAATGTACAAGTAAGTATGACATTAATTCCTGCAGGATGATTGTATAGCTCGATACTAATGGTTAAAGTAAAAATAAAAAAGTTTTTAGTTAAAAAAAGTAAGTAGTGAAGGCAAAAAAATGATTTAAATTTTATTCAACTCATTCACAAACAGTTGAAGGACAGGTAGCATTAAAAGTTGCATCACTTTGGCATTTTTTTGTCAAATGTGTGTGTGCAGTGTACCGCAGAAATCAACTGGAGGTCAGTGAACACAACCAGAATTAAAGCACAGCAGATTATAAACCAGAATTCTTGATTTTGAACAAATTCGAGGATTTTAAGTACACCTCCTGGTTGAAAAAATAGCTCTGATTTAGCTTTGGTTCATTAGATTTACACATTTCCAGGTGAGATGCACCACAAACGATAAACAGTTTTTTTTAATCACATTTGCTGCATTTAGATGATCTTATGTGACACAGGATGTTTTATTTTGAAAGGAGGAATGTGAAGCTTGTTTAAAAGTTATAAAATAATATTTTTTAAATCTATTTTCTCTTGTTTTATTTGTACCGTATATATATATATATATATATATATATATATATATATATATATATATATATATATATATATATCACAATAGTAACAACATAAACTCAAAATCTTATTTTTCTAAATAGGACTTTGTGGCTCCTATGATGGGTCCAGATAAATAAACCTAACCTTGAAGGTTAGGTTGGTTTAACTCCGTGGGAAGGTTTATGGCACAACTTCATAAAATGTGTGTGTCATTCATTTGTTTTTAATGTCATGCTGTTGTGTATCATTTGCATCACTTTAAGAAAGTGTATTCTTTATGGTTTCTATATTAATATATTGGAAAGGAAAACGAAATTATATTTTGAAGAAATATAAAAAAAAAATACATAAAAACATTATTTGAATGTAGCCTTTTTGTCTCAGTTTGAATTATTACACATAAATCATGCTTTATAACTTAAGTCCAAAAAAATATAAATTCTATTATGATTATCTCTAACTTATTCACTTTGGAATAAAACCATTTAAGGAGCTTTTTCCTATTGGATGAGCTGTTCAAGCCGTAGATTCTCTGTAGTTTTCATTTCTCCTAAATCTGCGTCTCCTGCAATAAAAAATAACATTTTATTAATATTTAAACATCATTTTGTGGGTTATTATTTCTTTTAATCAAACATCTTTCTTACTTTGGCAGGCTCCCGGTAACAGACATGAGATTCAAGGTGAGAAAGAGAAATCCCACAAAAGCAACCAAAGAAACCCAGAGAATTATGACAATTGAGTCTGAAAAAGAGATGATATTAATAATAATTTGAAAGAAGATTAAATGAAAGATGTGTACAAACTTACATTTGTTGTATTTCAATTTGCTCGCATCCACAATAACAGGATCAAGGTAATCATAGTAGTACTCCCATTCGTACAAAACATCCTCGGTTGAGTTGCCTGCAACAACCAGGGTGTCATTTTTGAATAACTCTGTTCTGTTCCTGAAAGCAAGCAGAAAACGTTTTTTTTCAAATGTGGGGAGT
>NC_050524.1:8601844-8620116 GCF_002922805.2 Oryzias melastigma | reverse complement strand
ACATTTGAGCTTAATTCAGGAGGAACGATGCGTTCATCTCACTCAGTTCAATGTGCTGCATGCTTTCCTTGCGACAGGGATAGTAGTGTGTTGATATGATATGGCCACTAGAGGGCGTTTCTGAGCAATTCATGTGAGAAAGCTAAAAGTGTTTTTCAAAATAAAACGCATTATCTTATGGGTGGATGAAAGAAATAAAACTAACAGTAAATTTATTTAGGTAAGAATAGTTTGAATAAACTCTTCTAATGATGCAAAATCATCCAATTTTTTCTTGATACACACACACACAAAAATAACATCCTGATTGGTTTTGTTGACAAGACATTTTCACAATTCAATTTGATAAAGCTCCTGATTTTTACCAACAAGTTACTTATAGGCATTTTTCACAAGATAAATTTAACAATAAACACTACTTAACACTACATATATTTGTGTTTTTGCCCAGAATCAGACATCCAGTAGAGATAAAGGGCGGCTAAAACCTAACATCTTTCTCAGTTTTTTTAGATTAACATAACTTTAAGTTGAATTTATTTATTTATTTGTTTTACTATTATAATTCCCTCACGCGTTTTTTCTTGAAATTCAGCTTATTTTTGCTGCTTGTTTTGGCATTCTTATGTTATAAATAAAATAAAATAAAATAAAATAAAATAAAATAAAATAAAATAAAATAAAATAGCCTTTTCGTTTTACAAGTATATCTTGAGGGTTTCTTTACTTTGTTTTTGTCTCATCGATACTGGACCGTACCATTGCACGTGATGACGTTGACGTCATCAGCCCTCGAGATTTTCGGAGTGGAACAGTCCGAGGCCGCCGCCAAAGGTTGCTAAGCGCAGATCCGGCTAACGTTGCTAATCTTTTTTTTTATGTAGCTTTAACATTTGCTTAAATGTTTATCATTGTGTTGGCTGGACATAAAGGAGCACTATAGTCGACCTGTTCTCAATATTTACGGACAGTAATGGAGGCAGTCAACGCGTTCAACATGGAGGTAAACTTTACCAGTGTTTCGCTCTCTGAAGCTAAATATTTAGCTAACTATTTAAGCTAACTGTTCACTTTTCTCATTGTTTTGTTCGTTTTTTTGTGGTTACTACTTCACACTCGAACACACGAAAACAAATTTCTTGTGTTTGTTATTTTAAAATATATTTATTTGTGTATTTTTATCATGTTTGATCAGTAGCTTTAGAATTAGCCTAACGTTTACTCCTCGCAAATCAAACAAGGCCGCCGCCGTCTGCACGCAGATGCTGAACGATACTTACTGATAACAAAGGGGAATAGCATTGGGATTCAGAAGTAAATAATTGTTTTATGAACGTCGGGACACATGTTATTACGATTGTTGGCATTACTTTAGCTTGTAAAATGCGGGCCTCAAAACCCCCACCCACGACGAGACACCTCGGTAGTGTTTAGATGTTTTCCCACGTGTTTCTCTTTTAAACTGAGCTAATTTATTCATTTCCCCCTCCAATATCCTCCAGCTGTTCTCCATGATTGACATGAAGCCCCCGATATCCCGGGCTAAAATGATGTCCGTAACCAAATCAGCTATTAAAGCTATCAAGGTAAATGTTTTGTGTTTACTGTTGGTTTGAATCGGCACATTCAATTTACTTGACACATATTCAGATAATAAATTGAGATAAATGTACTCAAGTTGTCTTCCTATTCCCATTTCTTCTTTAGTGTTTTAGACACATTTGATGTAAATTGAAAACACTGTACTAATATGACTTATTTCTCTTTTACAAGCTTTACAAACATGTTGTCCAGATTGTTGAAAAGTTCATCAAGAAGGTATGTTGCACTTATCTAACGTTTAAATATATATATATATTTCAAACCTTGTTTTTTTTCCCTCAAAGATGCACTCCGGTGATTTTCGATCAATTGTAAAAAAATATTCACAGTGATCTTTTATGTATGATTATCGTTTTTAGGCAAAATCAAAGTCTGTGTGGTTTTCTAGGACTTATTTCCTGCGGAGCGACAGTAGTTCTCCTGCTAGCTTACAGCCCTTTAAACTCCTGACCTAACAATACTGGTGCAACAAAAATGGCGAGCAATACCGGAGCTATCCAGCTCTTACTAGGAAGACGTTGATGGATCAGAATGGAATGGTGCAGGGAGCTTGTGGGTTGCTGCTATCGATCCATATTACACCTACAAGCTTTTTCTAACTGCGTTTTTTTGTTTTCTCTTGAGTCACAATTTTAATTAAAACATTTGGAGAATTTAAGATTTAATGGTGAATGGCAAATGGCGTATACTTGTATAGTGCTTTCTGCCCTCCTTCGAGGGCCCAAAGTGCTTCACAGTCAGAAACCCATTAACACACACATTCACACACTGGTGGTGGCTCCGCTGCCGAACACTGGCGCCAACCTTCCACCAGAGGCAATTCGGGGTTCAGTGTCTTGCCCAAGGACACTTCGACACATGGGCGGGCAAGGCGAGAGTCGAACTTGCTCACTTCCGATCAGGAGTTGACCGTCCTACCGCTGCAACACGGCCGCCCATTAATCTTAAAATTCTTTATTCAAATCTTCCATCATGCCAAAAAAAAAAAACACCAAACAAGATTTTCATCAGAGTGGGTCTTTGGGGGGGAGGGGGGGGAAACCCTAACAGCAACATAAAGTAAATTATGTTTTTTTTTGTTTTTATTTTTACAGTGCAAGCCCGAATTAAAAGTTCCTGGTTTATATGTTGTTGATTCCATCGTTCGGCAATCCCGTCACCAGTTTGGTGTTGAAAAGGATGTTTTTGGACCCAGGTTCTTGAAGAACTTTACAGACACCTTCCAAAACCTTTTTCTATGTCCAGAGGATGATAAGGTACTCGCTTTCTTTTTCTGAGTGTATGAGTTTTACCAAATATTAAAAAAAAAAAAACATATTTATCATCTCATCAGAACAAAATACTTCGTGTCCTGAACCTGTGGCAGAAGAACGGTGTGTTTGAGATGAACATTCTTCAGCCTTTGATGGATATGGCTACTTCTGTTGCTTCACCATCTCCTACCTTTGGAGGTAGTAGAATTTCAAATTATTTTCAGAATTTATAAAATAGTAGCTCTTAGTGTGGAAAACATGCTTTATTGTTTGTTGCTAACTTTTAATAACCTCTTTAAAATATATATATTTTTGCATCTGAACAGATCCTGTTGCCCCGCAAAAAGAGGCAGAAACGTTGGTCAGTAATGCCTCTGTTTTACCTGATGAACATCAACTCCCCACATCTGATGCCTTAGCTGCTGTGGCACAGCTGCTTCAGTCCCCCCACTGTCAGGAGGTAAGTTATTGACATTAATGCATCAAAAGTTTGACTTAAGTAGTGTAATTTATATTTGTTTATTTTTGTTCACCACCAGTTACAGAGGATGCTGCAGAACCTTCAGCAAGCAGATAGATCTACTGTAAACACGAACAATTTACCCAACGCACCGCCGATGCCGGTTTCCCAACTCAACCAAAGTAATTCCCGAAGTGCAAACAGAAGTTCTTTGGCCGAGGTAATAGCAGAGCTCTTTCATTCTAAAGTTGTTTGTCTTATTGATGTAGTTAATGGAGGCGTATTTCCTCAGAAACTCCTCGACCGATTTGACTATGATGATGACCCCGAGGACGTGCAAACTTCAGAGAACAACATTCAGTTGCAGTAAGTTTGAGATTAAACATTCTAACGTCCTCACTGATTTTCTTAGTGATGTTTTTACCCAATATGTATATCTTTTATAGTATCTTTGTTTTTGTGATTTTTTTTTTTCCACAGCAAGTTTGCATGCTTTGTGGTTTTTTTTGTTTGTTTGTTTGTTTTTTTTATATAAATGGTGTGTTATATTGTTTGTCCTTGTCGATCCATCTCATCTGTGCCACGTCTCCCGTACAAAGATTTATATAAATCTTTGATTTCTGGCAGATCGTTTTCATTCTATAATACTCGACTTATTTCTCCTCAAGGGTTTGAACTTTGAGAGTTTAAACATAAGAGAAAAGTTTGAAAATGTTGGTGTCTGTCAGAGAGAAGAAGGCTTTTAGAGCCTTGAGGTACATTCATACTGAACACGATTCATCTGGCGGAGGAGACCAGTTTCAATGTAAATTCAATGGAACAGATGCGAATTGAGACTATCTGAAGTATCGCGGTGCGATTTGAACGACGGGAATGGCACAAAGGTCTGGCAGCAGTTCGATTTGGCGACGTGGTGCGAATCGGGGGGTGCAGCTGAAATTTAAATATCTGAAGTTTGACAGATCGCTGGACTAATTGCTGGCTTTTGTTAACGTGGCAGAGCTCACTCGCTCGATATGCCGGCGGACAAAGAGCCACTACGGGGTGCAGAGCCTGCCAGCTCAGGCCTCATTGAGACATTAATAAAAAGGAAACATTTTATTTTTTCCCCCTTGGGTTAATGCTAGATAGTCAGCCTTTAAGTTCCTCCACAGAGACACAGAAGCATAGTGGAAGCGGCTGTCATACATTCCCCTGTAACAGGAAAATCTTTTAATAATGATCATATAAACCCAAACATAGAGACATGATTACTGATGTTTTTGTAGAACTCTTCACAACAAATAAACCTTATTTCTCAAAATCATCTGTATCTTCCATACATTCAAAGTGAGATATCTACCAACACCGTTCCTTATAGCGATCATCCTAAAAACATTAGCTGGTAGCTCCTCCCACATGTGGCCACAGCGTCAAGCTCAGGAACTCATTTTTGATAGGCGACAAGCAGCAAATTTGTTGCGCGACGAAAGGGAGGCAGCACACGTGAATTTGTCGTGCGAATTGCATTCAGTGTGATCTTTGAAAGCATCTTTAAACATCTATAATCCACAGATTTCACCTATTCTTGGTTGTTTTTAGAACCTAACTTCCACAATAAACCGAGGACCAATGTACTTTCTCATAGATCAGAATATGCAATCAACGTGACTGTTGTTCTAGTATTCCTCACGTTTTGGTGAATCAGATTTAATTTTACGTGTGCATTCTTTAATTTACGGGTCTTTTAATGGGTTTGTTGGCGTTCTTTTTGGATTTGTATTTTACAACTTGCTCTATGGTTAAACGGGATGTAGCATGTCCTTGTCATGTCCTGCATTGTAGTTTTATTTTTCCCTTCTGAGTTTTTGATGACAATGTTCTCATATTTTATGATACCCAAAGGCAGCGTTAAGTACTAGTCAGTGTCACATACATATTTATAAGCTATATACCTGTGTGTGTATGGCTTCTGCAGTCTTAGGCTGAATCCAAATTGCTTGCCTACTCTTATGGCCTCTTCCTATCCTTATATTTACCATTTGAAGCGGAGATACGGAAGAAAATTGTGTCAAATTCGGACAGCATGATGACATCATCAAAAGTCATTGGTTATTTATGTTGGCGCGTAGCTGTCAGAAGTAGGAATATGTATGACAACATTAGTTTTATAACTTTTAAAAAGTCACGCAAAAACAAATTTATTAATAAATTATAGGAATGTCCTGATCGGATCATGTGTTCAAAAGTTGGACTCGACCCCATGGTTGATGACTCGATCAAAAATTGTATGTTGTCTCCCGATCAGTATCAGATATTTAATCAATTCTCATTTCGATCAGCTTTTTATATTTCAAGTTTAACACCAACTATGACCTAGAAAGTCATTTCAAAAGACAAAAGTTGGGGTTTTTGTTTCTGTTCAATGAGAGCGGTGGTCTCATGCTGCCGACACATGGAGTGAGACTGCAGCTGTGGGGGAAGGTGACTTTATTACTGAAGATCTGTTCCTTATTTGCCATATTTTATGAACTAGTCCCACATATTCATCCTCATATTCATGCTACAAGAACAGTTTTAAAAGAAAGTCATAAGTTATTTGTCAGAATGAAGGAATGAATCCCATCTGATCAAAAATGTTTAATAATTCTGAAAATACCAAAGCTTCAGTCACCAAACTCTCTCACATGACTAATTATCACCTATTTTTACTTCCTAATAGTTCACTATTTTTCTAGTTGATAGTTGCACTACTTTTAATTGATTATTCAAGCTACTTCCTAGAAGTGCTCTGTTTAAGTGTTGAATAATAAAATAAAAAAAAGTTCTGTTTATGACATTTGTCCACTTTAGAATGTGTTACAAAAGTATATTTTGAGTTGTGTTGACAGATACTCAAAATAAATGACTTGGAATCTGGTTGGGCCCAAAAAAACCTGAGTGGGACATCCCTGATAAATATTTGCATTTAAATGTAAATGTCTGTGCTTCAGAGCACAACCACGTGTAGAAAACAACTCTTAAGTTGCTGTGACTCATCCTTAAAAAACACTTTAGGACACCACTACAGTTTTAAATGCTCCTACAATTGGAGCAAAAGGGAGGAGCCAGAAGGGTAGGGAAAGAGTTTGGTTTTAGCCTCATTCTTTGCTTATGGCCTTTACTCTGCAAACTGTTGGTTTCTGAAATGTTTAACATGCTATTTTATGCTGTGCACTAAAACAGATCAGTTGTTTGTTAATCAAGTTTGTCTTGTGACACCAAATGATCAGGACTGGAGTTTACAACTTTTGCACTTTTTCTTATACATTGGTGATTATTATAACTCTTTCATGGACATTTTTCATAATTAATGATAGAATATTGACACTAATCCACACATAATGTTCTTCTAGACAACTTAAATGATAGTATTTAATTTTTAATCTATGAAATTCATTAGTGGTGAACACTCTGCTTTTGTATCTTTTCGTGGGTGACTCTACAGGGTTCCTGCAGAGTCTTCAAAAATCTTAAAACCGTTGAATCTATACATTTGGAAATGATACCTTAAAGTCTTGAATTGTAATATCTGAGTCTTAAAAATTGTGCCATTTGAAAATTTTGTCCATCAGCAGCCGGGTTGGGCTCCGGCACCCCCGCGACCCCGAAAGGGACAAAGCGGTCAAGAAAATGAATGAATGAATGCATGAAAATTTTGTTTCACATTTCTAATCGAAAATGTAATCTTTTAACCACAATTGTTTTGACCAAAAAATGGAAATGAACAGCGGCAGAACCAATCATTATGCACCAATACGCTGAATTCTTTTTTCACTCAATGCTTTTTTTATGTGTTTTTTCTCAACAGAAACATTTCTGAAAGCTTATTGAGACGGTTTTCGGATCAGAGAGCTGGAACAGACTTTCAGGCTGTGATGGGAGAGAATGCAGAAATAAAGGTCATTTTCTATTTTGTGGCTAAATTAAATGGCAGCATTGAACTAGTAGCATTAAATACAAATATCTGACCTTTCTGTGTAGTATTTCCTTCTTAAAGTTGTTATTAGAAGTATTTAGCAAATAAGTTTTATTCTGAAGATCATTTTAAGAATGATTTTGTTGTTGACTTTTCTTCTTGTCATCCTTTAGCACCTTGGAGGAGGAAGTCACGTTGAACGTCATATGATACCAGATGGATATCCTCATCAGAATGAAAATTACCCTCAAACAAAGGTTAATCATTATTTTAAACCAAGATATTTTCATTACTATTTTATGATTTTTATTTAGTCAAAAAACAAATTATATCAGCGAAAGAAAAATAAAAATGGTAATCTTATTCTGCTTGTCATACATGGCAAACCAGATTCATTTGTAAAATTAAATCACACACAAGACAATTATAACTGTATTACAGAAAAAAGGCAATTTAAATGCATGTAGACAAAAGTTACAGATGTGAACAAAACCCTTAGACACTAAAATAATACATTATAGTTAAAGTCGCCATAAAACAAGATTCTAAGTGAAAAGAGCTGATAGAATGCTTTCACTTGTCACACACTAAGCTAAAAAGAACAGGCTTTACATTAAAAAAAGCTTTTTAGTTAATTAATAAGGAGGATGTTTGTGTTAAATTTTACTTATATTCACATTTTTTTAAATGTATTTATTTTGTCTTCATCGTATCTAAATGTAATACTTGATATGACTTTGAAGTAGAATTTTTAAACTCAATAAAAATGCTCCGTTTTTCTTTTTAAAGGAAAGTTCTGTTGAAAAGCATAGACGGGACGGCAGACGCAGAGGTCATGGCAGGAGATCCAGATCCAGAACTCGTTCCAGGTAAAACTTGTGATCCATCCTACAGTGAAATGAGGTCCAGTCCAATAGCAGACTTCTTATAAATATGTCTCAAAAGATTTCGTAATCCAGAAATGAATATTGGTGATGTTTTTATGTTTAAATGAACTGTTTTATCTCATTATGAAACCATTCAGTTTTAAATCATAGTCTGGATTGTCTTTAGAAGTGGGCTCCACTGGTGCAAAGTTGAGACAAATTAACAGAAAAAACAATCTCTATCACACAAGTTATTTTAAAACACTTCTATGCAAACTTTGCTTGAGCTGGATGTTTGTTCGGTTGAATTGACTGCAGCTTATTGTCTTTTGTGATGACAAATATCAAATGTCTACCTCAAGACTGTGGGTTCAAAACCAGACCGCTCATAGCAAAGATTAAAGCTCTCTAACTTTTAGCTGCTTTTAGTTTGTTTCTTAAGTCAGCTGTTTTAGCAGCACATGACTGTTTGCCCAATTTTAGTTGGTTGTGAAGTTATTGTTGCTCATTTATTTTATTCTGGGCCTTCTTTCTTTCATTTTAAAGAGTCTGTATGCATGAATTGCACATCAAAACAGATTCCCAGCACCTTTTGCTTTGTATGAAATTAGGATAAGATTAAAAATGTCTTAGCTACTCTTAAATAAACAAATCCTCTGATAGATACCATTTATAACTAAACCAGCTCCTTTTCTCATGTTTAACTAATTTGTGTTTTAGATCTCCAAGGAGAAGATCAAGATCTTCGTCTCGCTCAGAGAGATCGAGGCATCGAGGCTCCCGTTCCAGAGAGCGACGCTGGAGATCCCACTCCAATTCTCAGGACAGGAATCAAAGCGAGAAAGACAGAGAACGTAGACAGAAAGGTCTCCCCAGCATAAAGAGTCAAACACTCAGTGGTATGTGCCATCATGTAACTAAGCTGCTGGTCTTTCTCTGCTGTTCTTTTGCTTTTTTCCTTAAGGGATCCTAATCTTTTTCTTATTATATTCCTAGTTTGCAGTACTACACTCTGGGTCGGGCAGCTTGACAAGAAAACTCAGCAGTCGGATGTGACATCCCTTTTGGAGGAGTTTGGCCAGATCGAGTCCATCCATGTAAGTAAAAAAAAGTATTTGAATGATATATATTAAAAAAACAAATAGTCATTTATTTGCATGTACAGTTTTGTATTAAAATACACATTTTGTACAGTTGTACACATGTAAACACTGACAAAAAAATCAATAGGTGGCTTATTACTCCTACCCTCTTTATATTTCTGTCCATCTGTACCTAATTGTTAGATACATTATCCATATTTTTATGAAAAACAGTTGCAGACAAGTAAAAATTTCTGGTATCACACCTGTATTTATTATTGAACAAGTTTATAGAGTCACTTAAAGAATGAAATAAAGTGACATGTCTGTACAGAGACTAGTTCTCACTCCTAAACATATCGTCACTTCAGAGATCATTCTATCTCATTTCATATATATCTAACAAGATCTTGGAAATGTAATAAAATAATAAATTCAAATAGTAAATTAATTGAATGGTTGTCTATCCCTATGTCTTATTTCGTTACAAGGAAAATTGTTTTTGTTTTGGTTTTATGTATTTTTTTGACACTTTAATTGTCAAATGATGGTATGAAAACACTTTTAAATCACTTACAGAATGCTTTTATTTAGGGTTATAACGATTCATTCGATATTTGGTTGATAATTCGATTCACTTTTCATTTTGAACGATTTGATTCACTGACCTTTTCAACCAGTGACTCAGAGACAAATACCTGGTATTGAACAGTGGATGTGGCATTTTCCAGATTTCTTGGATTTTTTGTAAAGATAATGGAGTGTAAACTTAATTTGTGTACAAAGAAGTAAGCAATAATCAATGTGTAATCCATTCACATTTTACTTTCATATCAAAATAATACAAGCAGAGCATCATTAGAACATTATACCACACTGTACGGTCACATGTCTTTGCTAAATTTAAAGTGTTTCCACATATTGGAGTGGGGCTGGGTTGAAAAAAATCGATTAATCGATTTTAATTGATTTAAGCTCAGTAGATCAATAATCGATTTATAAAAGATATAAATCCATTTAGCACATAAACCTAGTCTGCTAACTTGATGCTAATGCTTAATGGAATTTGCCTTAGGACGGCTAATGCAAATGCTCGGTCAACCTAAACATACATTGCTGACTAAATGAACATCTTTATAAACTCACAGATATGAAATAAGATTTTTTTTAAAGTAACCATTTGTGATCTAAAACATCTTTTTCTTCTTCTTCTGTAATAAAGTGTAATGCTACCGCGTGATCGCCTCCTAGTGGCCAAACTGAAACACCCTCCAGAAGAGGCAGAACAATGTTTACAATGTTAAGGATCTGAACATTTTTGTTAGAACTTCTCCTTTTAAAAAACATGTAACGTTGTATACTATTAACAATCTCATTATATCACTAAATACATTATAAAACATATAGTAGATTTTAAATGTATTTCTAAACAAATGTGTATAAATGTGTAAACTCAAAATTGAATTGAATTGAAGAATCAAAAGAATAAAAATAAATTAGATTTCCTGGAAATGGGTATGTTTAAATGGATTTTTTTTTAATATAACCTTTGTTTTTAGATGATTCCTCCGAGGGGTTGTGCCTACATTGTCATGGTTCATAGACAGGATGCGTATACGGCTTTGAAAAAACTCAGCCGAGGGTCTTATAAAGTCAACCAGAAACCTGTGAAGGTATGTGGATTCTTTAATTACATTTACACAAATGTTTATTGGGGTTCTTTTAAGTACCATTAAACTAACAGTTGATGAGAATTTGTGTTTTGTATAGATTGCTTGGGCTTTAAACAAAGGTATAAAATCAGCGCACAAAAAGTTCTGGGATGTGGAACGCGGCGTTTGTTACATTCCGTGGAGCAAAGTGAAAGTTGAGGAGTTGGAGAGCTATCGAGAAGGGGGTATGCTGGATGCAGATACTCTTAATCCAGGTAAATTGTCATTTGTTATTTTAACATATCTTTAGCACTATTGTGTGATTGTAGAAGACATGTTTTTCCTTATTTGGGCTGTCATGTTTCCTTGATCTAGAGTGGAACTTTGGGAAGGACCTCAACCACCAGGCAGCTGTAAACGGGATTCCAGATGACGGTGTCAATACTCTTGTTCAGGTAATGCCAATGCAGTACTTAAATGTTTTTTTCAAAATTCTTAATCTTAAAAGTGGTCCTATTATGATTATTTTATTGCCTCGGAGAAAGATTGTTCTGCAATCTTTCTTCTTGTGGCTGTCAACTAATAAATTGTTTCAAATTTACAAGTGGTGGAGCCTTTCTGAATGACTTTATTAATGATTCTTTATTAAAATGTTGGAAAAAATCACTTAATGTGATTAACTCTCACATAGTTAAAAAAAATCCCAACATTTGCAAATTTAATACTTTTAAAAATTAAAATATTTCTTTGCTTGCTTTAGATTTAAAAATAATAATAATTTATAAAAATATTTATAGTGTTCCTTGATTCTGTAAGAATTTTAAACATTCATGAATATAATTTTTTAGCAAATACAAAAGGCCAGCAACGTCTTATAAAAGGTTTCATATGCACAAAACGTTATTGAAATTCTAGAAATGTTAAAAGAAAAAAACAATATCACAATTACACTGTTTCCATTTAATCATAATGATGCAAATAAAAACAAACCAACTCGCGCAATAAGTCATTTAAAAACATGGCGGCGGATGTGAGGAATACTCATTTAATACAAAAGAAGTGTTTCCATTGCAATTTTGCAAAATGTCGAGTTCAATACTCCTGAAAAACCACTTCCAAAGGTAAAAACTTTATTCGATAAATTCAAGTTTTTTTTTCTAAATTGACATGTTTCCATTAGAGGAATTTATTATCACAATGGGACTGTAGTCTACCTTTACCATTGAATGAATCAGATTGTAATGTGAACAAGTAGCTGCAGTTTTTTTAGAATAACTCAAAAGGACAATTGATGAATTTAGTATTAAGACCTATATTTCACAGTACAAACAAAGTGAATCATATCCACTATTCAGATAGGCTCCTCTGCTGTGAAAACATTTGGATTTGGTAGTCTTTGTTGATCCCTTTCTTCTTTCTTTCCTACAAAATATTTGCATCTTCACTCAGTAACCTTGTACAATATCATCCAGCTTATTTAAATAAAGTGGGAATTAAAAAACTTTAATCACTGTGGTATGTGTGCAGGGAAGCATTGATCTTTTTTGTGTTCTGCAACAGCTGAACTCTCAACAAGAATGTTTGGACTTTATGTGTTGGCAGTGTGTATTTTGAGTTATTTTGTTTACAACTGTGTTTAGTCAAAACTCTTTAGCTGTTATAAAACAAATAAATAAAAATTAATATAGGTTAGAAATATATTTTTTAATTAAAACAAGATGGCAACTTTATACTAACCACAATAAATAAAAGCAGCTAGAAGAATGAGTACAAAATAAATTCAGAATCTTCCCGTGTGTGAACACTCAACGATCAACCAAAGTGGCCTCAATAAAAGAATCCAACAGAAATGTTTCCTAACCAGCCAAACTGCTCAACAGACCAATTTAACTTGAAAGAAAATGTGTTCACGCCCTGGGCTCGGGTGAATGTCACCATTTCCTTCTCGTGGGACTTTAAGATCTAATTTTGGAAGAGGAATGTCAAAGTTCAAGACAAGGTAAGCCAAACCAGCCCGTTAGTGGACACATTTGCAAAGACTTCCTGTTCCTGTTTTGGACACAACCTCAAATTTCATTTTACTGTGTTTCTGAATATTCAAAGAGCAGAAAAAAATATTTTGGATGGTTACTCATGCGGATTTCAATACCTGCATAATAAATTTCTGAGTAAATTTATACATTCGATGGTTGTCACTAACTGAATTGTCAGCTGCAAAACTGCAATCATTTGTAGTTTTGTTGTGTCTGTATGAAAAGATAAATCCACAACGATGAACCTTTAAAGACTTCTAGCAACTATTCATTCAATCGCATGACTAAAAATTTTTTGGATTTAGATTTTTCATTTAGTCATTTTATTAGAAAAAATAACACGAAAGGGAATAAATGGGCAAGATTATTTAATTGTAATCGCCAAGTCTCTTCAGGGTATTTTCACTAAGTAAAGGTCATGATTGATTCAAATACAACTTCTAATGTCAGTTTTTTTCTTTTGGGAAACAGTGGATTGTCAAAACTAAAATTGGTGAGAGAATTTTTCAAGTCCCAGACTTCTCGGTGTTTATCAACCATGAACCTCTACGACCCCTTCATCTTGAACCTTTTGGTTCCTCGCTGTACCTCGGATGCACCCAATTGGGCTCTTCAGCTCTGCAGGGAACCCCCAGATCACCTAATTCAGTTCACACTGTTTCCTATGTGTATTTCTACTTTGGACTAATGCTCACTATTCAAAAGAGTGGTCAGTGGTATTGGTTTTACATCTGCTGTTCATTTTAGCTTCACCACTGATCTGGAGTGCTTGTCATGGAGTAAAAGTCGTTTCGTTCAACAGAAGGGGACTTTCACCGTTAAAACAAACCCAACCATGTTTAACATCCAACTAAAAACTACCACCAAAAAAAGCCACTGCAATAAACCCATGTAAATCAGTTGATTAACTTTATTCCAGCCAATCCTTACTAGCAATGCTTTTATTTTTTTAATTTAAAAGCCTCAAAGCCTTTTTTTCATTCACCTGCTGGTTCAGAAGCTTGATCAGAACGGGGACTGTCTGAACACAGGTCGGTGTGGGTTACAAAAATATTTATTTTCATTAGAAGCATTTTACATTGAGTTTAAATCAAACATGTTTTTTCTTTTGAGGGGGGGTGCTGAAGGGGGAATTCCCACTAATGACATCAGGGAGATGCCAACTCCCAGCTCTTGGCAAGACTAGATGTTATTCCAAAACAACTTTTCTTTTACAATTACACTTCTTCCTGACATAAGTTAACACTTTTTGTGTTGTCACCACAGCATTAGATATTTTACCCAATTCTAATCTAATTTGTATTTTAAATGTATCTACATGTTAAGACTGATCTGTACCTACTCTTACTTAAGACAGTATTCTTTGTTGGTTTGATCTTTTCATTTTATTTCTTATTCTTGAAAAAAAAATCTTTTGGTTTGATAATGTTTTTGAAACTACGAATTGTACTTTAGGTTAAATAGCTGAACTTTACAAACGCCTGACATTGAGCCACAATTATGCAAGTCAGGTTTGTTAGAGCATGTGAGCTAAATTTGCAGACCAGCAGTCCCTGAAGACCAAGGTGGAGAACTACTGGTCTAAGGATGTTTCTTGGTGCAAAGATTGCAGGGCTTATTTTAACCACATTACATATATACTTAAATTAAGATAGAAATCAAAACATTATTGAAAAACTTTTTTTTTTGTACCCAACCAATAGCTTTTTGAGGCACTTCAAGTAAGCAGCTCTGTCCCACTTTAAGACAAAAAACCAAATCAATCTAATCTTAAACAGTCATAGAAAAGTATTGAAACCCTAACTGCTAAAGTCCCACTCCAATAATCTTATCTATCGTAAAATTGTTCCCAGTGGTCTTTTAGTTATGATTACGCCATTTTCAGCAAAATTAAAAAAACTGACATTTTCTAGGACATAATTTGTGTATAGCATTAAGGGTTAATTAGAAACTCGTCAATGAGTTGTGGGCAGGACTGTTGGCTTATGTCCCATGTTTACACTCCCCTGCTAGCTTACAGCCTCTCACAACGCCAGGTTGACATAGATGATGCAACAAAAATTGCGAGTAGTATTGGTGCTATCCAGCTGTACAGTTTTGACCCTGATGGCAGCTTAGATAAGAAAAACAAAGGTACTAATGGATCAATTTGTCTTCAAGTCGATGTATCAGAATGGAGCAGAGCAGGAGGACTTTGACCGGCCCATTGCAGTTTCTATGTCACAACTAAGAGCTTTTTGAAATTAAATTTTTTCATCTGCCCCTAATTCACCACGATTTGAAGAAATACTCAGAAACGCAATTTTAAGCGAAAAATATTTTATACATGTCTTCCATAATGAGAAAATTGCCACAAGAACTTGTTAAAACACAAAAAACATGATTTCCATTGGAGTGGGTCTTAAGCTAATTGTAACATTTCACTTATTTCCTTAACCCTTGTGCTATCCTAGGTATGTTGATGTTGGGAGTGGGGTCATCTGGACCCCACAAGACGGTGCACTGAACTTCTTTTTTTTCCCAATGATTTTTGATTTTCACTGGTGTCAGTGGCAGACATGAAATCCTGTCCACCTTCATCCACATTTGTCATGGGTTGGATAACGCGTCAATGTAAGGCTTGTGTCATCTTGACCCCATAAGATAACACAATATCCTAGGCAGTATTTCACAAATTCATGTCTTCTACGATTTATTTAAAAAAAATAAAATAAAACCATAAAAAGGCAGAATAATGTGCCATACAGTACAAATTGGTTTCAAGAAGTCAAACAGCTGCTCAAGACTTGATAGATCAAAACCCCAACTGTATGCATTGTTGTTTTTACAGACATGTGCGTGAATTTTCCTACAAATAATGCATGCCCTCTCAGCATTGTAAAAAGTGAATAGAATTTTGTATTTTTCATTTGTATATAATTTCAAATGTACATCACTCATGGACACTGGAAGAGCAAGGATAAAAAAAAAACCTCTGGCGCCTGTGTGGAGACCTGTAAGGTGAGTAGGTTTCCACTCGTGCATCAGGACAGACTTGTGTTTATGCTGCTACAACAATGCGGCCACATCCACTCACTGCAAACCCACATATGTCCAAGGATTGCATCATAACGGATCCTGTTGTTTGAATCATATGTCAGAGGTCCACTTGGAAGTGGGAAAGCTCGATTGATACAAGGTGGAAACTAACACTTTGAATAGTTGGACATGAATGTCAACTTAAAAAAATACTGTTGCATTGTTTTAACTTAAATTCAATGGAGCTTTGGAATATGCAAACAGCTGTTTTGCCTTCTGTTCATATAGAGGTTCTTCTGAGAATCTGAACATATAGCTTTCTTTTCTTACCATAAACAACCAGCTGTTTAAAATGTATTGGTGTTTGCTAATCCTCTGCCTAAATTCTAAATATGCATCAACTTGTTCATGCATTTGATGATTTGCTTACCTACGCAGTACTTCTCTAATACTTGTCTCATCTGTTTGAGATTATTTACAATTCTATGCAATTCATAGCAATTAAATATTTGCTAAAATTATTGAAACTTTAACGCAGCAGCTGCGAAGATGGATCATAAATATTTTAAGATAATTGTTTATTTTTAAGTATTACTGCTAAATAAATTATGTTGAAATATAATTCAAGCTTTCCCAAACTTTTGTAGTAGATCAAATTTAAATTGAAGTAAAATGTCCTGTTTCTCTTATAAACTCTTTTCAGCAACTTTATTTGGTATACCTTGCTAGTGCAGAGTTGGACTACCTTTTGCCTCCAGAACTGCCTTAACCCTTGGCAGCATAGATTCAACAAGTACTGGAAACATACCTCAGAGAGTTTGATTCATATTGACATGATAGCATTGTGCAGTTTTTGCAGATTTGTCAGCAACACATCCATGATGCCAACTTCCTGTTCCAGATCCCAAATGTGCTCTATTGGGTTGGGATCTGATTACTGTGGATGCCATGTGAGGACAGTGAACTAATTGTCATGTTCAAGAAACCAGTTTGAGATGATTTCAGTTTTATGTCATGGCGCCTTATCCTGCTGGAAGTAGCCATCAGAAGATGGGTACACTGTGATCATTAAGGAATGGACATGGTCAGCAACAATACCCAGGTAGGCTGTGGCATTGGAACCATGCCCAGTTGGTACTAAGGGCCTCAATGTGTGCCAAGAAAATATCCCTCAGACCATTACACCACCACCAGCCTGAACTGTCGATACAAGGTAGGACGGATCTATGCTTTCATGTTGACGATGCCAAATTTTGACCCTACCATCTGAAAGTTGCAACAAAAATCAAGACTCATCAGATAAAGCAATGTTTTTCCCAATCATCTATTGTCCAATTTTGGCGAGTCTGTGTGAATTGTAGCCTCAGATTCCTGTTCTTAGCTGACAGGAGTGACACCCAATGTGTCCTTCTGTTACTGTAGCCTATCTGCCTCAAGGTTGTTGTGCGTTCATGCTCTTCTGCAGACCTCTGTTATAACCAGTGGTTATTTGAGTTACTGTTGCCTTTTTATCAGCTGGAACAAGTCTGACCAGTCTCCTTTGGCATCAACAAGGAATTCCTGGCCTCAAAACTGCCGCTTACTGGATAGTTTTTCTTTTTCTGACCATTCTCTGTAAACTCTAGAGATGGTTTTGTTTAAAAATCCCATTAGATCAGCAGTTTCTGAAATAGTCAGACCAGCCCATCTGGCACCAACAACCATGCCACGTTCAAAGTCACTTAAATCATCTCTCTTCCCCATTCTGATGTTCGGTTTGAACTGCAGCAGATTGTCTTAGCCATGTATACATGCCTACATGCATTGAATATCTACTCTGCAATTGGCTGATTAGAATAGGGCATTAATGAACAGTTGGACGCATATGTCTAATAAAGTGGCCAGTGAGCGTAGAGTTTGTTTGGCCCATGTGAGTGAACATAGTTGTCAGTTTTTGTGGTGCTGTGATGAAGTAGCTGCTTGATTGGGGTTTTTCTTAATGCTCTGAAGATTGTCTGAATAGAGTTTACCCTCATTAAAAAAAAATCACATGGCCTTGGTTTGAATATGACAAATAATTTGACTGACTTGAATTACAGTCTAAAATGTATTTATTTTAAAACTGAATTGAAAACATCTATTCTGAAGCCACTTTCTGACCCCTTGGGGTCAAAAGGATGCTGGAACTTGTGCTAGCTAATGTTAGTCAAAGACATGGTACACCATGCACAGGTCGTCAGTGCGTTGCTGGGCCAGAATTGGAAAATCTTTTCTACCAATATGAAAGTTGGCAATGAAAGTCTTGGTCTAAATTCTATTCCATAAAGTCATTATGGAGAAATACAAATATAATGACGTAACTTTCAAACTCTTGGTTACGTTCAAAACTT
>NC_050524.1:8544549-8601804 GCF_002922805.2 Oryzias melastigma | reverse complement strand
GATGTAGACGATTGTTGCAAGTGGAGCAACGATTCTGTCTCCAAAATAAATAACTCGTTGCTGCTTTTCTCAGTTTGGCCTCCACCGTGAAGAAACAGTGATTGTCTATACATAATGCTACTCTGGGGTTTCGTGTTGTGGTCTATTGACTGTGGATTGCTGGTTATCATTTGCATATGCTCAGGTGGTAAATTATGAACAAGAATCAATAAATGTGAATGCACGACGGGAAGGAGCAGCTTTTTGACATTAATGTCTAGTGATAAAACGATATTGCGTTCTTTCATAACTTCTATGATGCATTATAGGATATAAGAATAACCTGTCTACATATTTGGGGTAAATTCTGATATTTCAAGAAATCTGATCTCAATCAGTTACTTGGTCTGCATGTAAACTGATCTTGTAAATATTCAACTTAATCTTGTTTGTTATGTTTAATCTTGAAGGTGAACAAGAACAAGGCCTCTAAGTGCTACCGTTTTAGTTGCACATGAGAGCTAAATATTTTATGATGTGGTTTAATATACTGCTCACAAAAATTAAAGGAACACTTTTTTTATTGGACCTGACATGAATTGAATTAAACCTGTTCGATAATTTTCTTGTTGGTTAAGCAGCTGGGCCTTGTTAATCAATTTCAGCTGTATTGGTGTTCATGGAATTAACAACAGGTGCACTTCAGTGGCAACAGTTAGAAAACCCTCAAAACAGGACTGGTGTTATATGTGGAGGTCATTTCAAGTTTCTCCCTCTTGATCTTTTGTGGGTGGTTTTCCACTCGTGCTGATTTTGGTTTGCGTAATTATCTCTACTGGCAGTATGAGGCGATTCCTTAACCCTACAGAAGTTGCACAGGTTGTCCAACTTCTTCAGGATGGCACATCCACAAGTGCTGCAGCAAGGTTTAATGTGTCTCCCAGCACAATCTCCAGAACATGGAGGAGATTTCAGGAGACTGGTGGTTATTCTCAGAGAGCTGGACAGGGCCGTAGAAGGTCCTCAACCCCTCAGCAGGACCGATACCTGCTCCTTTGTGCAAGGCGGAACAGGCTGAGCACTGCTCTTGCCCTACAGAATGACCTCCAGAGGGCCACTGGTGTGAATGTCTCTACCCAAACAATCAGGAACAGACTTCCTGAAGGTGTCCTGAGGGCCCGACGTCCTGTAGTGGGCCCTGTACTCACTGCCCAGCACCGGGGAGCTCGACTGGCATTTGCTCAAGAACACCAGAATTGGCAAGTCCGCCACTGGTGCCCTGTACTTCTCACAGAAGAGAGGAGGTTCACCCTGTGCACCTGTGATAGACGTGAAAGAGTCTGGAGAAGACAAGGAGAACGTTATGCTGCCTGCAACGTCGTTGAACATGACAGGTTTGGTGATGGGTCAGTGATGGTCTGGGGAGGCATATCCATGGAGGGACGCACAGACCTCTACTGCCTAGGAAATGGTGCTCTGACTGCCATAAGGTATCCAGATGAAATCCTTGAACCCATTGTCAGACCCTACGCTGGTGCAGTAGGTCCTGGTTTCCTCCTAATGCACGACAATGCCCGGCCTCATGTGGCAAGAGTATGCAGGCAGTAACTGGAGGATGAAGGAATTGAAAAAATTGAATGGCCTTCACGATCCCCTGACTTAAATTCAGTAGAACATCTCT
This sequence comes from Oryzias melastigma, assembly GCF_002922805.2. Taxonomy (NCBI): domain Eukaryota; kingdom Metazoa; phylum Chordata; class Actinopteri; order Beloniformes; family Adrianichthyidae; genus Oryzias; species Oryzias melastigma. The sequence goes on along the minus strand of NC_050524.1, from coordinate 8,600,144 downwards.
GAGACATTATGTTTCGATCCATTAGGCGCCACCAGGTTGCTCCTCAGACTGTACAACAGCTCGGGGATGCCCTCACACAGATCTGGGAGGAAATGCCACAAGACACCATCCATCGTCTCACTAGGAGCATTGTCAAGCATGCATACAAGCTTGTGGGGGCCACATAAGATGCTGAAAAGCATTTTGAGTTGCAGAAATTAAGATTTTGAAAAAATGAACTAGCCTGCTACATCTTCATTTCACTCTGATTTTATAGTGTCTACACAATTGTAGGCTGAAAACTTTTATTTCCATTAAAAGACTTGGCATCCTTTTGTTCCTAAGACACTGCCCTGTCGTTATTTGTATAGATATCCAACTTCATATTGAGATCTGATGTATCTAATGTGTTTCTTTAAAGTGCTCCTTTAATTTTTGTGAGCAGTGCAGTGTATAAAAAATCTCTGGTTGTATCTAGAGGTGGGACAAAATATTGGTATTGCTATTGCGATATTTCAACTCACAAATGATTCCCGGTCCCCTCTTTCCTTTAATCGGCTTTTAAAAATAATACCATAGAATTCGACCAAGGACAGTTCTTGCGAGCATTATAGTGACGTGTAGGGATGCTATACCAAAAGTAATACAGTTTGGTACCTGTGCCACGGCATCAATTTTTTTGGACTGATGCGTTTTTAACCTCAACAATGTCGGGGCAGCAAAAACATTTTATGCACTATTTTCCATCTTTGCCTGCCGCTTTTCCTGCTACAAAGTAGATGCAAATCTGTCTTTGATGTGATTAAAAACATGGCTTGTAAGGGTGCTTACACCAGCAACGTGTCCAAACATCAGCTCATTTACAGTGAAAAAGCAGCATTTTGCCGGCTTTTCTTCTGAGCTAAAAGTGTGTAGTTGTACAAATTTGAACACTTATTAATATTGACTTGAAAGAAATAAAACGATTAATGTTCTCCGTCCCATTCGAAGCTCATCTTGCACACTAAACTGGTAGATGATTACAGTTTAATCACATTTAAAAGCTGATGGTTCAGAAAAGTTTTTAACATATCATTTTTGAAAAGGTTTCCTAAAGTTTAGGAAATTTCCACTTACGCAACAGGCTGAAGTTGCGTAATTTCCGCTTCTGGCTAGAGATTGATTCTGGTGCCATCTTGCACGGCACCAGAAGCCCCTCCATTGGCTTGGACCTATAGCGGTGGCACTTCTAGAAGTTTTATTAAGACTGGTTAGGTCTCCTGAAAGCCAATCCAAAGACAAGCTGCACTCTATTGTAAGGCTGCTACGATTAGTTGATTAGTCATAATTATGTTGACTATTAAAATCATCGCTAACTAATTTTGTAGTCCACATGTCAGGTTTTTTTTTTGTCTCTAGATTTTATCTCGAAACTAGATTTTATCTCAAAACTATGGTGAATGGTTTCTGTCATTGTCTTTGACACGTGCAGTAGTGCCAATCCAGGTCAGCAGTGATGTCACAGGAAGTTCTATGAAGTCTTGGGTACCATAACAAGCCAATGGGGCTTGAAAATGTGGGGAACATTAAAAAAACAGAAAAAAGCCAGAACTTAGGTTCCATGGCAGCACTATGCCGATACACGAGCACTTAAGATGAAGCACGTTATGACTATAACACTGAAGAAGGATCATCGTCTAGGTAAGCTAAGCTAACAGCTCAAACAGAGAGCAAACTTATTACTACTCACTCATATTTATAGCTGTAAGTGTTGACATTAATTGATGTCTATTTGATTTTGGGGTGTAACAGATCACGGATGATCCATGATTTGTATGGATTTCTAGCCACAGTTCGGCACACACATGTAGGACCCCCCACCCTCATGCATTTAAATCAACTGTCCACTCACACTTACATTTATCGACTTCATCCCGGAGGACAAGAATGATAAGAGATCAGAGTTATTTATTTTGAAGAGCTGAGTAAAAGTATCGATTCACATCTCCCTGTCTGTGCTCATGAAATCCTCCATATGCTCTTCCAGAAAGAGCAGCAGCTGTCCTGTCAGGAGAAAGCGCTGCTCTTTTTGGAACCAGTGGGAGGAGCTGTTATTGGAGTAGGGGGCACAGTGAAAGAATGAAAGTATTGCAGTAAATTCTAACATCCCCTGCTTTTTATTTTTTATTTTTTCAACATCCCCCTCCTGCCCTTTTAGAATGCAATATAAGGAATATCTTGAGTTCAAAGATGTAATTAGTTTCAATATCTTAATTTTCTTTTTTTTGTTGTTGTTTAAAGCTAATGATGGCTAAGATGTGTGCTTTACATTCAGTTCACGAATGACCCAATTAGTCGACTAATAAAAATAATAATAATGGGTGATTAGTTGACTTTTAAAATAATTGTTTGTGGCAGCCCAACTCTTTATCATGCGGATTAATGTAAGATACAGGTTCTTGGTTATTGGTGGTTATTACAAGATTCCAATAACATGCATAGGAGTAAACATCAATAAGGCTCTGTCCATAAATGCCCCATAGGGAATACATGGAGCTTCATGTGCTGTAGACAGATTTTTGCCTCTATCCTCCCACTTAAGCATTAACAAAGCAGAGAGACTGTATTTCTCACTAAACAGGTTTAAGTGTAAAGCTAAATGACAGCTTAGCTGTGCTTCATATATAGTCAGTGAATTAAAATGTTTTTTGACAAATGGTCTCAAAGAAAGTGTGGGTTTTCTGCCCTGTGATTGGCTGATCAGAATATGGCCGCCAGACCTCAGTAACAGAACAGCCAGTTAATTGTGCAGTGATATTACATTTGTGCTTTTGACAGCACAGAGAGAGAACGCTTGAAATGGAGAAGGCTGACAAAGCACAATCCATAACCATTTGTTTAAATGCAAATTTCAGTCAAGCTTTTCGCTGCTAATGTAATAAGCAAATGGAAGCATTGGGGATTATTATCCTACATGATGTCCTGGAGAGTGACATGACCAGTTTCTGTTAATAATACAATAAAGCCCACAATATAATGCACATTGTTTGTTGTATAGTTAGAGGATGGCTGGCAATACTGCATTTATTATCTGAAACCAGCCAGGACATGGATGGTGAAAAAAAGAACAAAGAAAAGTCATGCTGATCATGTTATTCTTCTGGCTATTATGTAGTTTTAAGCATCAGCACGTCTGTACCTTTCCAGATTTTCCAACTTTTGTGTGATTCCATTTTCCTAAACCCGTTTTATTCCTTTTGGGGTCGTGGGGTTGCCAGAACCTAACCCAGCCACTCGTTGGTGAAGGCAGGGTACACCCTGGTAAGGTTGCCAGTCTGTTGCATGGCCACACTCACACACCCATACACACTCGCAGTCACACTTGGGGACAATTTAGAGCAACCAATTCAGTTATGAAGCATGTTTTTGGATGGTGGGAGGAAGCTGGAGTCCCTGGAGAAAACCCAAGCATGCACGGGGAAAACATGCAAACTCCACACAGAAAGGCGCCTCATTGGTGATTCTGTTTCAGGACCAGAACCGGGGGCTGTGAGGCAAGAGCACTAACCACTGTGCTCTCATGCAACCCCACTTTTGTGTCATTCACATTCAAAATTTATGCTGTGAACTGTTTTATTCCGGCCTGTGGGTTGCTTCTCTTTGGTCCGTTCTGTAGTCAACATATTCACATTAAAGTGAACCGTACCCGAGTACATAACCAAGTGAACAAAGATTCTCTCTTCAAAGCAAACTTAGTTTTGCTTGTTTGTTAGGCACCAGCGTTTTGGTGAGCTTTCACACTGTCTGACCAAAGCCAAAAAAATCTGTGTAAATGTACCTTAATATGTTTTACAACAGCTTTGTTTTTCTAAATATAAAAAAAGAACTTGAATGAGCAGCAGAGCATCTTCTAGATTAATTTTTAGAATCCAGTTGCCCTGAACAGCATCCTGTGATTCTGTATGTAGCTGCATTATCATTTGTTTGAAAATGACTATTAAGACATACACTGCCAAGAAAATAAACTGGACTAAGAATTGACCCCTGAGGTACGCCAAAAGGAAAATCTCTGATAGAGTATTTGACACCCATCAATCAGTATGTGCACTTTCTGTTTTGTGAACTAAATTTTCCTCGTCAAATATTGGCATCAAAAACAAAAAAAGTAAAATGTGGTATTGTACTAAAAACCTCAATGACTTTTATATGCTTTCTTCAGGCTGAGAAAAACAAACTCAGACAGAGTTTCATGTATGACACACATCTGTTTTAAGTTTGTTGATTTCATAATTTGATGCATAATTTGGTCTTCTGACAAGAGGACACAAAGGTGAGTAGGTTTAAAAGAACTGATATCAAGGTTTCCTGTTTTATTTTATATAATAATCTCAACCAATGAGACAGATTTCTGATTGTTTTGCTGTATCAACACAAATGTGAAGTGTTGTTCAAGTGGCAGCAAGAACAAATCAGTTTTGACTCCTGGAAAATCTTGAATCTGCATTGAAGGAAGATCTTGTTGCAATCTTTATGGCATTTTCAGATGTTGCAACAGTTTACTGCTGAAGGGATAAAACACTGTGGTAAGGAGAGACAGGTTCTTTTTTTTGTTGTTTTTTTTTTCTCAGTACTACTTTTTAGTTGTTAGTACAACATTTTGCTTAAGGTGCACTTTGTCTTTAAAGGGGCCATACCATGATTTTCTTATCTTATCATATATCACCTTTGAGACACTAAAAACAGATTATTTCTCAAGCATTACTTATTTTTCGTGAGTTTTTTCGTACCCTGAGTAAGACGACTTGATTCCTGAAGCTTGCCTGCCGCTGCGTGTAGGTGCCGCACATTTCATTACGTCATCCTAGAGCCTTTGGCAGTGTGTCTGCATTTCTCCCATAAAAATAATCCAAACTTCTTCAAAGATAGATGCACAAACATAAATATGCCTTTAGTGGCCCCGGCCATCCCTACACTGGTTGACAACACAAATACACTCGGAGTCTGCACAGCTGTGCCCGCTGGGGTCTTAAAAGACCCTTGCGGCTAAAGCAATGAACACCTGTTTGAGCTGGAGTTTATTGAAGATAGGACACAAGTGGAAGATATACAGTATTGTGCATCTAAAATTAAAGTTCTTTGATGATCAGCGCAAGATTTGTGGAGAAATTGGGTGGTGGTGTTAGACTGGGGACGGTGCTGGCAGAGCAGACTCTTCCTGAAAGGGACTGTTCTCACTCTGTGACGTCCGATCGTGAGGACCCGCTCGTTTATGTAGGTATGGGAGGGGCTGCTGTTGAAAGTACAGGTTTTTAGAGGATTACTCAGAAATGGGTGAATGGATCAAAATACCGCTTTGGGGTTGTTTATAATGAAGAATGAACAGTATAACGCCGGAGTCACACAGGACGCGATAGCGCCGCGCAGCGGCGCGGAGCGGAGAGCGCGCCGCTGCGCGGCGCTCTATTGGTCACACCAGACGCGATTTGTTTCCGCGACGGTCGGCATGCGCTTCTGCTAGAGCTACTGCTTTTTTGCCATCATGATCAATAACCAGGATATCTCCCAGTGTTTCTGCTAAAAGGGGATGGTCTCTGCCCCTGTCGACACAGACCCCGCCCCCAACTCCGCAGTCGGCCCACTTCATTGATCGGTTTGTGCGCGCGTGTGCGTGTCTGTCTGTTCTGTTGTGTGTCTGTGTGCACGCACGCAGGTGTTTCCGTCGGTCAATTAATAAACTAAAAATATTACCAGATGTTTCTTCCCAGAAGAACCGCTCCTCTGCCTCTCTCTCGTTCAAACGCAGCCCCAAGCCCCGCTCCAGTGTGCCCCCTTCATTGATCTGTCTCTGTGTGTATCTGTCTTTTTTGTGTGTCTCTGTGTCACCCGCCCCGGAGATCTGTGGTGTCCTTGGTGGGGGCTCTCGCGCACGCGTGTCTGTGTGTTTTGATTGTATGCATATTTTCATCTCTACAGTCTGTTTAGACACAAAAACATGGTCACATTTGTCAATCGCGGCGTTTTATTGTGAAAAATTGGTTCTATTTTGAAAATAAACCGGATTTTCTCATGTATTTCGACGCAACTTCCTGCCAGTATTGACGCGGAGCGCTCGCGTCGCGCGGAAGAAATAGGCCAGACGCCGAAACGTTGCGCTGCACCGCGCGGACCCTCCGCGCCGCTGCGCGTCGCTCCGCGCTTGGTGTGACCGACGCAATAGGTTAACATGGGCGCCGAATGGAAGCGCACGCCGTTCCGCGCCGCTTCGCGGCGCTATCGCGTCCTGTGTGACTCCGGCGTAATACACTTAAAAGCTCAAAAATTTGTCTTTCCATCATATGGCCTCTCTGAGCTTTTTATGTTTGCCTTGGATGCTGCTGGTATTTCCATTGTATAAACGACCTGTTGGAACAATGTTTGGTACAAATCTGTGCATTTTGCTTTGACATTTTGTGTCCCGCTATCTTAACAGAAAAAAATAACTTTAAACATTTTTCTACCAATGTGTCCAACTTTTCTAGAAAGGTCTAATAAGTAGCTTACTAATTCTGCTTTTACTTCAGTATTGAAAGTTTCTCTTCTTAACTATGTAATCACACATTGTCCAGTTAAGTTTAATTTTCCTCTTTAGATTTGTATGCCTCTTTTGGGGCATAAAAATAGAACTTGGTACAATATTTATATCTACAAAGTTTGATTATTTTTTTTTAAATATATATAATTGCTGTTTCTAGGATTCTACAGTTAATACTAAATATTTTAAGTATTTGACTGTATTTGACTCATAGTTCTAATGTAGTTGTTTTTTGTCAGTATGAAACTGAATAATTTTAGGAATATAGTCATTCCTAAATTGAACTGAATTAGGAGGTTATTTTAAAGGGGCCATACCATGATTTTCTTACGCCTTTCAGAGTAAACTATATCCATAAATTGTTTGTAAATAGTTTTTTTTTTAATTGTATCCATTGTCAAGCTGATCAGTATGGACATTGTTGAGTTATCAAGGATAGGCATTGAATAAGCTTCATAAGCTTCTGCCTATTCCTTTTTTTATTGGTTGTTTGTTTATATTCTTTATTATGTTAACTTTACAAATGGCAAACTAAACCAATAAACATGAAACATATATGATCATATAATACCTTTGGAGCACTGAAAAACTATTTATAAAAGTTATTTTTGTGAGTTTTTTTCTACCCGGAAGTAAAACAACTCGATTTCTGAAACTCTGGCTGCGTGTGGGTACGGCCCATTTCATGACTTGATCCTGGAGCCGGCAGCGTGTCTTCATTTCCAACACGGAAATAAAATCTAATTTTTTTCAAAGATGTATACACATACTATATATCTGCCTGGCCATCACTGCTTCACAACACAAACATGCGGCATCTGCACGGCTGTGCCTGACAGCGGGATGGGATGGGGTCTTAAAGGACCCCTGCGTCTAAAGTAAAGAACACCTTTGTGACCTGGAATTTACTGAAGACAGGACACAACTGGAAGATATACGGTATTCTGCATCTAAAATGAAAGTATTCATGCTGATCACTGCTAGCTCTGTGGAGAAATTGAGTGTTTGTGTTGGACTGGGGGTGGTGCTGGCAGAGCAGACTCTTCTTGGAGGGTGCTGTCTCACTCTGCCTTGTCAGATTGTGAGGACCTGCTCGTTTGTGTGGATATGAGAGTAGGTGATGTTCAGAGCGCAGGTTTTTAGAGGATTATTCAGAAATGTGTGAACGGATCAAAATACCGCTTTGGGGTTGTTTATAGTGAGTAATAAACAGTATAATGCATTTAAAAGTTTAAAAAGTAGATTTTTCATGGCACGCCCCTTTAAGTGCTATGTTGCAATTCCTGAATTGGCCACTTGAAGCTGGTTTCAAAGGTAAGTAATTTCCCATTGAGCCCTGTTAAAAGTACCTATTTTTAAGCTCAAAATAAACATATAAACATTCTGAAATTGTAAAAAAAAGGGCAATATAGTTTCTAAAGATGTAATTTCTGATATTTACCCAGTTTCTCACATGCTTTTACGCTTTTGGATTTGGAAAATATTGTGTGTTTGTGTGTGTGCAGGCCTATGAATGCTAATTTTTTTATGTCCCTGTTCTTCTACTAAGAAACATATCTGAGAAACATTTATTTATTTTTGTTTTTTTATTGTCTTATTTTTTTTTTTTACTAAAATATCCTAAGACAAACTATTGTTTCTTACACTTTTGCATAGCTGCACCAACTTGTTCAAATTCGTGAAGCTAATGGGATCTACCAGACTTATCTGCACTGAACTTATCTACACATTCTATAGGCTTTCTATTGATACAAAATAAAGAAAGGGGAAGGGAAACAAATAAACAAACATTAAACTCATGTTCTTATGCTTTTTAAATATAATATCTTACACAAAGCAATGGGGATTGGAAAAGGCTTCTCTGAATGTGCAGACTTTCCAGAGGTGGACGGGTGAAGCAGATAATGTCTGCGGCTAAAATGTCTCCCTACAGGCAGGGAGGCAAATGGAGAATAAGCTGGTTGAGAGGTTTGTTTTTTTGCATCTCTCTTCCATAAATGCACTTCAGGTTAAGACGCTCTGAAAGGGTGTCTGTAATGCACACGAAACCTTTTCAACTTTTTCAAAAAAGGATAATCATCGTCTTTCACTCTTGCTCTGCTGTTTTCAAACCAGGAGCTCACACAGGAGGTGAGCATGCTCTAAAGAACGTTGAGGCGGGGTTTAGGTTAGTTAGCCTTACAGCAGGATGAAGCTGTCATTAGGCCTTCTAGGGTCAGCCACAGAGCTGGCTCTCTCGGGTCATGCATTAACCCAGAAACCTGATGGATTCCACTCCGGAACAGAGACACTTGTGGCCATGAGAGGGAATGGCGGTCAGGTCTCTCTGTGACGTCAATGATCAGCTCCTCTGTCTGTGTTGAGGTCGTAAGAGTAACATCTACTGTGCGGTGGCTCATCATTAGAGCTGTTACCTCATCTGCAAATTTAACAGATTATTGAGTTAATAATGTGAACATCATTAGATGAGATTGACATACATGTGAGGATGCTGTCTTGGTAATTATGTGGGCTTGTAGTCTTAGAGTTTTAAGATCTGAAAACTTGGAAAAAAATGTTTTATTAACTCCAAGGTTTTTGTCAAAATCATTTTTTGAATAAAGTTGTTCATGAGATGAACAATATGTCAATATATCACAGTAAAGTCAATAATTGTAAAGTCAAAGTCGATACTTTAAACACAGGCAAGGAAATGCATCTTGGTTTTATAAATATTTGTTATCAAAAATGCTTTTCTTTTACTATAATGTTGAGGAAATACTTGAGCTTTTTTTGATGGTTGAAAAAGAGATGTGAAAAATAAAAAGGTTTTCGAAAGTTTTTGTAAAACATTTTTAAGGTTGGATGTCCTCAGATAACTGTCTTTAAACGTGAGATACTGGCGATTATATTTACTATGAATAAGAATATTAAATATTATTAAGACAAATAATATAATTCATTGTATTATTTAGACATTAATAACACTATTATCAATATTATTGTCTTTATTTGTATCTTGTTTTGGAGATATTTGATTTTTTCCATTGTGGGATCAATTTAAGTTCTAACTTTTTATTAGTCAATTTAATTTTTCTAAGTTTATTGGAACACCATTCTTTTGATGTCTGCATAATTCTGTTAAATCTGATCAATAGTTGTTAAAAAAATTATTTTCTGAAGTCTCAAAATGTTAATGTAATCCGTATTGTATCAAAATTATTTTCTGAAGTCTTAAAATGTTAATGTAATCCGTATTGTATCATTTGAAGGAATAGCCTGAAAAAACACGGATACGGTTATGTAAAGATGAGGATGAAACCAGGTCAAATTAAAAGAGACTTAACTCTGAACAGATGCTAAGAGGCCATGAGAGTGGAAGATCGTTCTTTTTAACGTCACTACAAACAAAAATCACTGCTCAACTATGAACAAAGGCATTCCTTTTGTTAACTTAATTGATCCAACTCAAACTAATTTGGATGATAATGAAGATCATTCCTTTTAGAATAAATAGATGAAGCATGTCAGGCTCAAAACACAATATTTGTCATCAAGCTTTACTTCAACAGTAAAAATGCTCTTCACCACGAGGAAAAGGATTGTAAGATTAAAACATCATCATATGAACTTCATTTAAATTGAACCCTTTAACACTGAAGCTCCAGTGTTTATGTTCTTTGATTTGCTGTAACTTTCAACTGTTATTACGATCAACATGCAGATTCTGAACGTTAAAGATTTTGTGTTTAAGCATCACTGGCGTTGAAGTGTTGAGGAGTTGAAGACAGCAAAGAGTAGATGCTGCAGCTGCTGTCATTTGTTGGAAGAAATAACTGAAATGTTTTGGATATTTTTATTACTACTTTATTACTAACTCTCTCACACACCCGAAGACAAAAAAACCTTGTAATGTTGTCTAAATTGTAGGTTAATCTTTAGAAGGTCAATATAATTTAATCTGGAGGGAGTTAAAAGTCCATGTTTCCCAGCGACAGCCCCAAAACATCACTGCTCTAGAGGAGATCTGCATGGGGGAGTGGGCCAAAATACCAGCAACAGTTTGTGAAGTCTTACAGAAAACATTTGACTGCTGTCACTGCAAACAAAAGATATCTAACAACATGAACTTTGTTATTGAACAAATACTTATTTCCCACCATAATTTACAAAGAAATTCTTTAAAAAATCAGACAATATAATTTTCTGTTTTTTTTTTCTTCTAATTTTGTCTCTTATTGTTGAGGTATATGATGAAAACTACAGGCCTCTCTCATCTTTTTAAGTAGGAGAACTTGCACAATTGATGGCCGACTAAAAACCTTTTGCCCCTCTTTATTCCTGTAAAGATAAAGGATATATTAATTCTTAACTGCCTTATTTCATTTTTTTTTATATTAAATAATTGAAAGAAGCTTTTTTGTTGAATTGTCCTCTACAGCTGCTTTAATTTAAGCCTGTCAGTAACCAATATGTTCTAGGGTGATGTGAGTGATTCATATGTACATTAACCAAGTTGAACAAAATAACTAAAGATTATAGACTTTAGATAACGTAGGGCCAAGATTTACCCACAGTGCTCTAACGCATGATACTATATGCAGTCAATTAAAAACTGATCATTTATGTGTTGTTTAAATTACATTGTGATGTATATAAACTAAAGTTGTATTCTTCTTTAATGAAGGTAGGCCTTGCTATGGGACTTTCGTTTTTCTCAACGGTTTTCTGATAAATGTAGCTAAATGTCTCGTCACGTTTTGTCTTACAGATGCCAATAATTCAGCAGACTGAAGCGTTAGGAAGCCCCTCAGCTTTTCCTGGCCCCATCATGCTTTCTCCCACATCACTGCCTGCAGGAGGAGCTCCTTTCATGCCTGCGAAGTTCGACCCTGCAAGTTTGTCAGCTGGTAGGTTATATAAACAGAAAACATTATCCATGCTTCTAAAAAATGTTTAAAACGATAATATTGTACTTTTTTTGCAGCAAGACTTCTAGTTCCTTTGGACGCCAGAGAAAATGCAGGAGACAAAGATCCCTCCTTGGATACTGGAACCTGTAACCAGATGGGATCTCCCGGCTCATCAGTGATGACCCTAACCCCTCCAGCTATGCAGGGACCCCCAGGACCGCCGATGGCCCCGCTGCAGCCTCCTCCTGGCATGCCGAATCCTCACGTCCCGCCTTTCCTGGCGTCTCCAAACATGCAGCACATGCCCCCGCAGATGATGCCAGACGGACCAATGTTTCCACCAAACCGATTCCGAATGCGCATGCCTTTCCCTCCTCGCGGACCCCCGTTCCAAAGCTGCCCCCCCGTGGGACCTGAGGCCGACAGGGAGGGGCGGTTTTTCAGAGGCGTCAGACCGGGCTTCCCCTGCCCACCTTTTCAGAGGGGGAGGTGGTGATGAACTCTGAAGAGCTTCCTGTATTTACATCTGTATATTTTTGTATATTTGAGTTTGGTGCAGACTTCCACAAAGGCAGAATATATTTGTGTGTTTTTAAATTGATTACTGAAGGGGAAAACAGTTGTTCTTAATGATCACATTTGATTTGAAGATCTCATGTTCTGCCAGTAGAGGGTAGGGTAGCTCTTATACCTGTTCTTTTTTTCAATCCTCCTGTACACAAAGGTCACACCTTGAAGGGTGATGTGAGGTGATTATTAAAAAGGCTGTCTACTGTTTGTTGAAGAGCTTTATTTGAGTCAAACCTGTTTGCTTTATCTCCAAACCTTAATACGCCTAAATGAGAAAGAAATGTTTTAGAACAATAATTCCACATCTAAAGGAATTATTATTATTTGCACAAAATCCTGCTGGGAATTCAATGAGCAGGTAATCTCCATGCTCAGTCATTCCAAATAAATGCATGCTGCTGCGTGACGATGCAAAGGCGCCGCATCTGATTGGACCCCCAAATCAATAAGTGGCATCCTCCTGATCCACTGGCGCTCCGTCTCCAAGCGAGCGTGGGTCCCGCCCCTCTCGGCGGTGTGGAGAGAAGACACGCATGGTCTGCAGACGCGCAGACCTTGCAGAAAAGACAAGGATTGGGATCCGCAGCAGCAGCCCTGATGTCCGGGAGCTGACGCTTGGACGCGTCTCCACTCCTCCGTCGGCACAGGTGCGTAAAGGGATTGGAGCGGGGCGCGCGCCGGTTTAATCATCCCGAAAAAATAAAGCTGGATGTGCGGTCATGCTGCTGTTCTGCGTGGTCCTAGCGCCGTGAGACACGCGTCACTCAATCATACAAGTTTACTAGAGGTGACACGCAGCAGGGGATGCGCTCCGGCGCATGTTTGCGCACGACCTGCAGGGAATCTGCGTGAAGGAACGCGTGGATTCCCGATCCTATCATTCTTCATTTCAACCTGAGACCGTTTTAATTCTGAAATGAGAACAGATTGTAGATTTAACATAATTATTCCTGTTTTTTTCTGGGTCAGCTCATCCGGTGTGATGTTACTCAGCAGACCGAACACAGGTGACTCAACTGAGATGTTTTCGCAGCTGCTTTACTCCTGTGACCTCATGACGTCGCGATTGTTGCAGCGTCAATGCTGCTGCTGCTGAACCTGTCGATACATTCAGCTGCAACAAACGAGGCTTCGGACAGTTCAGGCTGATTTTGGTGCATTCTGCGCTGCACAGATTTATTTATATTTTTTAAAGTTTTTCTTAATGATTCAAACAATTAGGGTGGAGTTAATCCCTTTAAAAAAATTAAATCATGGCATAGAGGGAAGATGGAAATGATTTGGAGTTGTTTTGCTGCATCACATTTTCGTGATCCTGAAGAGTAGCTTTGAAATAATTTAGATTTTTTAAATTCTGCATCTAATACTGATTTCATTAAATACCCAAGTAAAGTCAAGTTGGTGTTTTTAACATGTTTTGTAGTGTTTTTCCAATGATGGAGGACATATATTAAGAAAATTTAGCCTTGAATTCAATTTCTGAGTATTTCTTTATTAAAATCCTTGTGAATCAGGAGTAGACACAAAAGAAATGCAGTTTGCAAAAGCTATAGTCGGCGGGCCGCATGCTCCATTCTGATGCATCCACTTGCAGTAAATAGATCCATGTTTTCATCATCTGAGCTGGCTAAAAACTGTACGTCTGAATAGCGTATTTTAAGTTTAGTTTATTTACTTCTGACATCTTATTAAAAAAAACAATAGATAAATGTAAACATTTACTGACAACTATCAACAGTCATTCAAAAGAGCATTTGATGGAATTTAAGAACAATAAACATGCTTGAAAAGGAGAACTGTGGATTATTTAAGCCCACTCCCTTATGATAATTCAACTAAAATAAAACAAAAAAACCTAAAATATTTTGTCATTGTCTGTAGAATATTGATGTATTGTATATCTCCAATATTGCTCAGCATTTTGTTGCACCACTGATGTTAAGTAGGGGTTGTGAGGGGCTGTAAGCTAGTGGGAGCGTGCCAACAAACCTGCCCATAACTTTGAGGCACATTTTGGAAAAACTGCAGAAATTATGTCCTAGAAAATGAGAGTTTTTTTCATTATTATTTGTGCTAAAATCTGTAAAAAAAAAAAAACACAATTAGGAACAATTTTAAAATAGATAAAAAATATGACTGGATTGGGATTTTAAAGCAATAACCTAAATGTATAGTGAGAAGTTCAGACCAGTAAGTTCTATTGGATTCACTTCTGTGGGGAAGAAGGACTTCAGAAACAGACTTTTGTTTAATTTGCTCTGCCTCGACACTGCACTTTTGAAACCAAACCATCTGCAAATACAGTTGAAATGTATGGAAATCTCAGCTGATACACAATACTAGTCAGGAGATAAATATGAAAACTTTCCAACATTTTTTATTATTCTTTCATAGTTTAAAATCTGACTTCTCTGTAACCTTTTCTCTCTTGTACTTTGCTCTGCTGAGGTCACACTGTAAATAGACCGCCAGAATTAAATAATAAAAGAAAACCCTAAATTTTGAACTAATAATTAAAAATTTTCTGATTAAAAATGACTAATGGAATCATCGGTTTTGAATACAAATCTGAATACTCTAAATTATCTGGTGTTTGGAGGAATTTAAACAGACTTGGGGTGATCTACTTTTTAGTTGTTTATTGTATAACTAAAGAAATGCACTTTAATAGGTCATTTAAGACCAAAATAGTAACAAACTCTATGTGTTATCCCTGTTAATGTAATATAACTGACGCATTTCCCACATATCAAGTTTTTCCCCGACATTTGTCACATGTTCCGCTCCCCCAGCATGTGTCAGATCTCTCCTGACGTCCTTAAACGTTGGAGCGACTGTCAGCCTGTGAAAGAATGTCTTCTCTTTGGTCATTTGCTGCCTTTCCGTGACACAATCCATGACTTTGTTCCACATGCATGTACAGAAACGTACCACAAAACAAAGTTGTTGTCTTCAACCCTAACCCCCATAAGTGCTCTGTGTGAATTATTCATTTGCATCCCACTTACACATACTTTCATTTGCAAAGTAAATACTGACAACATTCTCATGTTAAACTTGGTGCCAACTGAGTAACACACTCAGCCAAGTGTGATCGCACAAATTGCTCTGTAGCAACATGCTGCTCTTGTTACAATCATTTAAATACCATTCCATCACACTCTTTAATGTCTTCACATGCTGCACAATTTAAAAAAATCAAATGGAAAATTATAATACTATTATTTTTATTTAACTGTAATTAAAAAGATGTAAAGTTTCCTGATGAAAGAAAGTGTCTTTGTTGCAAATGTGTGTGTGTGTGTGGGTGTTTCCAAGCCTTAAAGCTGTGCACGCACTTTCCCTGATATGGCAGAACACTGTTATCAGCTGCTTTTCTGTCAGACTGCAACAAACACGGCCACATTTCTGCTGCTACAAGCACAGTGCATTCAAAGTACTTTAAATATTTCATTAAACATCAGGTCAAAGCTGTATTTAGTCTCTCTCTAGTTACACTTTATTTAAAAAAGCACCTTTGTGGTTCGTAGACCTTAAGAGATCAACTAAAGCTCTCATCATAACAGACTGATGCAGGAGGCTGTTTGCCATCACCTCACTAAACAACTGTAAATCCACTTTTTGTTTGTAAAAATGATGAAATAACTGATGTATTAAATGTTTTATAATTATCAGAGCTGGCCAAAATCCCCACCTGCATATAAAACATGCAGGACTTCCTTTTGTTTGATATTTTTAAAGTTTGAACCAAAATGGGTCAATATAATCATATATGACTAATATTTTAAAAATAGTCAACGCTTCTAGTAGCTCTGTCACAAAGTGTGACCAAAAATGGATTCATTTTCACAAACTGTGATTATTCAGCTTGTAACTTTTTTACAGCTGTTGATACAGTCATGTAAAATTCTTACTGTGATTTGGCACCAAGTTTTTTTTTCTGATGCAACTGGATATAAATGGACATTTCAGGCAGGTAGGTTAGCAACAAATGGTTTGTTGCTAACTTTTCACAAAGTTGTTAGTAATTGTTAGTGGTATTGCAGTTGTGTTGTCCTAATTTTTTGGCAAAAATAAACCAAAAAAAATCATATTTTTGCCTTCTTTACTGACTCAATTGTTTCATAGTTGTTTTGTATGTTGACTTGCTCAGATGAAAATATATTTAAGTGTTTTTAGCATTTTTGCTGTGGTATTTTTCTCACAATGGAGGACATTTATAAAGAAAATGAATCTTGAAATTGCATTTTTGAGTATTTATTTATTCAAAATGTTGTGAATCAGGAGCAGATGAAAAAATACAGTTTGAAAAAGATTGTATTTTTGGCGTAGATTCATGTAGGTCTTTGTTTTGCTCGTTTGAGTTGACATCTGGCTCAAAACTGGGCAGCTGGACAGCTCCCATGAACTCAGTTCTATCCCAATTCTCCCTGATGGGGGTGTAGGAAAAAGTCGATTCGGCGATGTATCGCAATATTTTGTTTGGGGAGACCAGGGCCCGTTTCAAGAAGCAGGTTTTGTTGGAACTCTGAGTTCGTGAACTCCAAATTCGGCAAAACTCTGAGTTTTCGGTTCCAGAAAGAGGGATAACTCAAACCCGGGAAAGTGGGCGAAACCAAGCCCGTTCCAAGAAGCAGGTTAAGCTGAACTCAGAATCAATCACTATGGTAACTGAGTCTGTGAACGAAACCTGGTCGGTAGCAGGTTTTCTTCAGGAAACTTAGAGTTCTCTGTGGTCTCCGCCCCTTTTTAAAGTGAAAGATGTTCAAATATGAGTTCCTCATGAACATTTAGAGAACATTCACATTAGAGACGTCACGTTTTCACCACTCAGAAACCAAAATGACATGTTCATTCATAGAGGATCATGTAGAGAGGAGGCTGATTAATCCAGAGGAAATGTTATTTACGTCGGTAGAGGATTTGGAGGACACGAGTCGACTGACTGCAGTTTCCTGATTCATTTTTATTTCAGCGATATTATAAATAGTGAGTTTTTCCAGGGACTCGCTATTAAAAAATACAGTTTTATTTTCCTTATCTTAGACCCAAAACAATTGAAATTATGGAATGTCAAACACCGAGAAACCATCTCAACCCATCTACCATCCATGGCTTGCGTCAAACATTAGCTCAGTTGTCAGCAATAGTGCTTCCCACTGCGGAGTTTGCAAGTTCGATTCTCGGCTACGGAAATTGTTTTTACGCTTAAAAAAAAGAATTCGGCGAATATTTTTTAAGTCTTGAGAATTAAAATTAAATAAATGCTTTTTTGACATATGCAGCTACAGTTTCTGTTTTAGCGTGCTGTGATATCCGTGTGTGTGTGTGGGGGGGGGGTTACCAAAACTGGTCATTCATACGATTACGGAGATTACTGATTAAATTAGTAACAGATCAAAAACCATTCCTTACTCAACAAGAGACAAAATAACCTTCCTGACATTATTTATTCATTATTTGGAATGATTCAAATAACTGCAGATATTTTCTCTCTGTTCTACCGCTGCAGCTGTGTTGCTTTTCTTGATGTAAATGTTCTCTATAGTCTGCATATGCTTGCAGGAACTTATCAATTTCCGCCACCGGAAGTAGTAAACTCAGATGTTTTTCCCCGTTGCCATGGTGAATCATGCTGTCTTTGCTCCATTGATCAGGGCTTTTTATGGTCTCGACGCTCACACCTGATTCTGGTTCTGACAACTTCAAGTTGATTGATTCAAACATTTTCAGCTGTTCTGGAACCGAAAACCCTGAGTTTGAGAATTTAGAGTCCAGTGACTCTAAGTTCAGGTTCGAACTCTAAATTTGTTGAACCTGCTTCTTGAAACGGGCCCCTGTATTCGGGATTTAAAAAACTATGTAACTAACTTGATACGCAACTTTTGTTATGTGTGATGGGAAAGTAGGCGGGCTTTCTTTCTACCAACATTCCCGCCCACAACTGAGAGGCAAATTTTGATTGAACTACTGCTGCTCTGCAGAGACTGTCCAAAAAAAAATTTTTTTTTAATTTTTTTTTTGGCTAAAAATGACATGGAAATCATACTTAAAAGACCACTGGAAATGCTTTCAGAAATTGATCAAAGTTGTATTTTAAAGTGTTATCTACTTGTGAAAACAATCAATAAAATTTTATTTTTCCCTTTTTTGTGTCTAATTTGACTTCTAGATGTCTAATCAGCTTTAAAACTCTTTACAAATCCATCCACATTATGCACATATATTGTGTTTGTGCAGATATATTGTTAATAATGAGCTCCATTAAATAATCTAATTGGTTAAATATATATATTTTCCCCCAGAAAGTCTTAACAATGGCTGCAAGTCAAGTCTTGGTTTTTGGGTGAATTGATGAGCATCCTTTGCGCTTCGCTTCACAGCCATGATGCATTACGTTTCAGACAGGGGCTCTCCTTCTTCCGCTCCTCCTGACGGGACATCTGTCTCCATTAGTGGGAGGCATTTTGATGTACTTTGATCTCGCCATCTTCGAACAGGAATAAAAGAAAAAAAAGTCACATTTAAGCGCGCACTAGAATGCGGTATTCTTTTCAACAATAAATCCCGCTCTTTTATGGAATCACAAGTTTTAAAAGGACACTTGCATCATGTTTTATGGAAATCTGATTGCAGAAAGGCCAGAAGTTGCCACATATTTCCGAATTTGTTTGAGGTTTTAAAAAGAGAATTAATTTAGTGCTGACAGTCAGCATAATCTGATAAAAAGCATGCTGAGATTTGTTTCCAGATGCTTTCCAGAGGGCAACGCCTCAAGCAGTGCTGCACATTAGTGTGACTAAGGCGTGCTTCGTTTCATGTGAAAGAAACTGGTTGTTTTTTAACCGTCTTCTGAAAGCAAAGACCCAACCCAAAGTGTTTTTCGCCCTCTAACATCAAGATTGTGTTCCTGCTGAATCTATTTGTATGATTCTCCAGCTTCACTTTGAGCATAATGAAGACACGTCTTCTCATGAATTATTGCAAGCTAAATTAACATTCCACCCAAACTCAACAGGGAAAATGTACCTTAGAAAACCAAAATCCTCCCATGAAAAAATCCCTGAAAAAGTTTGATTTAGTCGCTTTTTCCAAAACGACAGTTTGTGTTTGCAGATTCACCGGTGGACAGCTTTCAGGTAAAATTGTCTTGGGGTTGGGGGGAAAAAAACATGACAAACGAGGAGTCACTGAAGCGCTCTTCCACCTATTTTTAAACCACGCGCAGAAGCAAAAGGCCAACTGTCAAAAATGCACATGGTGAGGGTCATCAGCCTCACGTGGCCGGTTGAGTCTGGGATTTTTGGATGAATAATGGATACTAAGTGCAAAAAAACTGCAGAGGCTGTGAGTCACTGTGGGTAAAAGAAAGGTGGGCTGACTCCACCACATCATCAATCAAACCAAAATGTCTTATTCCACCCCTCTTTTTTTTTATTCCTTTGGATTGACTCGGGATGGAAAGAGTTCCAGAAAGGAAATCATAAAACAGGGATGCTTTTGTGTATTTTAAATAAATTGGAAAATAAGAATTCAACAGGTCTACCAATAAACTAAAGCTTAATACACAAGCTTTATAATGAAATATTTGTAGTAAAAATGTCAACTCATAACCTGTAACCCCGAAGTGGGCAAACCTTTGAAATTGTGGGCCACAAATGGTCCAAAATAATGACGGAAGAGTCGTACCAGGAGCAGATGAGTGGGGTGTTTTGGTAATCCACTTCATAAGATGAAGAAATAACATGCTCTCTAGACAAAAACATGCTTTCATTGTGATTGAAATTAAATATTTATATTGTAAAACCAAAAAGCTGCGACTTTTGTACTTATTTTGGTGCCAAATGAGTTGATGTCAGGAAAAAAACCCAAATCATCGAAGCGCCGCGTTCATAATGGGTTTGGAATGACCAGAAAAATGACTGTCAGACTACGAAAATACACATTAATATAATAAAACAACAAACCTTCACATTTTCAGCATCTAAACAAAGATCAATGTATTTGTAGTGCACATCTATGGGGAGACAATAAAACAATAATTAGGATTATCATCAAAATGTATTCCAGTTTAGTGGTCCAGATTAGTCTGATGGACCATGGCCCCTGGGCTGTAGTTTGCCCACCCCTGATGTAGTGTTTATAAGTTTGGGCATGTATAGCCTCGTTTCCACTGAGCTGTGCGATATGGTAGGATCCGGTTTGATCCAGTATTTTGTAAAATGGACCCATTAAACCAGGGGTCGGCAACCTTTAACAGTAAAAGAGCCATTTGGGCCCATTATATATTGATCAAAACCTAAATGAGCTGCATGGACTTAGTTTAGCCTTTAAGAAATTTCGATTTGCCTTCATGACCTTCTTATTTTATTATTATTTTTTTAATAAATGTGAATTAGGTGAAGTATTCTTGGTACAAACAAAAGCAAAAATGTAAAAGGAAGCTATCCCGTCTCAAATTGGGATTTTTGTTTTTATTTTTTATTTTTACCTCTAGTAGAGGCCAAATTACAGACAAACCTAGCTTATTGCTCAATTAATAGCTAAGCTCTAAATTAGCCTACAAACCCCAGTAGATAACAAATTAGCCAAAATTGTTAGCATATATTAGCTAAACTCCAAATTAGCATTTAAAAAACTCATTAGAGGCCAAATTAGCATAAAAAAGAAAAAGTTAGCTCGTTGCTCAATTACTAGCTGAACACCAAATTAACCCAAAATTCCTCAGTAAACTAACTTAGTCAAATTGTTAGCATGTTGCTAACATAGAAGCTAAATTTTAAAGTAGCATAAAAATCCCAGTAGAAAGCAAACTGCAAAAACGTTAGCATTTTACTAAAATAGAAGCTATTTTTTTGAAAATTACTACAGTTCCGACTCATACCTCTTGAGAGCCCTCATCTGTTGTAGGTCCATGGAAAAATAGAACGGGGCGGAGCCACTATTGCCACCGGTTGATTGACAGAAAGTGATGACGACATTAGAAAGCACCAATATAGCACCAAGCTAGCGTTTCCATTTTCCTCTTTACGGTGGTATTCGTCTTAGCTGCCCGCAATCTACTTTTAAACAATATTAAAGTCCTGGAATACACAATTTACAAAAAGTAAAGCCAGAAAAAGATGAGACAAAACTAAGTTTTTCACATCAATTATGATTTCAATTTTTTTCCCATCACCTATAATTGAGCTGTGTTTCCATGCTAGCTTATATCCTAGCTAGCCTTGTAGCCTCCCTAATATAAGAAAAATACTCAGAAATGACATTTTTAGCTCAATTTTCTTTATTTATGTCCTCCATCATGAGAAAAATGGTACAAAAACACATTAAAAGAAGCAAAAACATAATTTTAATGAGCGGCTCTTTAAGCCACTCACGTTGCTCGTAGGTATTGCATACTTTATGACTATACCATCTAGTTTTACTAATTTTGGAGGGCTGCTTTTACAGTAAGTTCACCCTCAACAAATAAATCCCTGCATTTTCTGGACTGTAAATTGCTTCCCCTCGCTGTACGGCTTCCTTTGATGTCGACTCATGAGAGTCAGCTCTGCTGGAGACCTCTAGATCCTCTGCTAATGATCTCTATCCACGTTGAGATTCCGCTTTCATGTCTTGTGTAACACTTGCAGTGTTTTTCTCTTCAGATATCCATCACGCGTTACAGCCCTTCGCTACAATCTCTTTCTCTCATGAAGGCTGGTGCTGTTTGTTATTGAGGTGTGAAAGAGAAGACGTCCAAGTTCTAACGGTGTTAGAAATTAAAACATTTGGATAAATGCTTGTTTCATTAAAATGGCACAAGAGTGAGTGACAGATTGATAAATTAAATTTTAATGTTTTTTTTGTTTTGTGTGTTTGCATACCACCATGTTGGCAGCTCTACGAATTAAACTTAAACTGCAAAGAAAATATTGCTGTTTTTTTTTAAAGCACATTAGTGAAAAGCTGTTTTTACAGAAACAGGACTTTAAATACATTTTCTGATTGACTTGGCGAACAAGCAACAAAGCGGTAACCTGGTTGACTCATCGGGTTGTAGTTTCTTTCTTTAAAGAGAATATTTAATCAAAATTTAAAAAAAATGGCCATCTTTGGCTGTAAAGTCATCATTCATTTTGGGTTTATCTTTGTTTTTAAATTAATATTATTGCTCTTCAGTTAACTAGTTTAAGGTTGTAGAAATAAATCTGCTTTGAAGCACGTGGTTTGGTGATGTTAGTCATTGTTGTTTCCGTTGTCATGGTTTCCACACAGTCTAGATTGATCGCTATCTGGCCCGTCTTTAGACTTGTGATGTTTATATTTGTTATCAAGCCTTTCTGAAATACCCTGGAGTTTGTTACCTCACAGAACTTCATTGTGTAGACCCAGAATGAGTTTGTTTATCATCTTATTGTGTTCGTACAATGTAAAAATGACCCATCCTTTACTCCATTCAGAATAACCGTAATAAACACGGTGCTGGAAATAATGAACTGACCTTTATCCGAGCTTATCTGGGAGACATCACTGCCATTAAGCCAGAGAGACACATTAAGGCTTCTGTGCTTTTAGAAAGGGTTGACTTTTATCACATTTTGTGGTGTCAACAGCCTGACTGTGGAACAAAGAAGCAAGAATTTATTCCGCTGGTTTCCTCGTTTTAAGCCCAAACGGTATGTGCAGAAAGTCTGTAGACTGGTTCAGAACTCAACATGAGGTAGCAATTCTTTTTAAATTAGACTGTTGATGACAAACGGTTACTTTTTACCCCCAAACTGAAAATATCTTTTATAAACCACAGCTTTTTTCTCATTTTGTATTGTTTTTAAATCCCTCCAGGAGGTACGTTCTCTTGATTAGTCAGGAAATATTTTTATTCCAGCTTATGGTGATTGACGGTGACCAGGGTTCGCTGTGACACCAGGACTGCATCAGCAGTCTTAAGTATTCCTGGGAGTGTTTGCCGGAGTCTCACCTGCCAAATTGCTGGAGCGCTGTCGAGTGTCCTGTCATGGAATCAGATGTCCAAATCACTCCGATTCGGAACGGAGTGAAGATAGTTGTGGTGTAGGAGCTCACCAGCATGACAGGGATGGGGACAGCTTTATTTTTTGCAGAGTTACACTTTAGCAGCGTGCATTTCTGACATAGTTGTGGTGATAGAATGACACAGTCAGCATTAGCTCACACTTGGCTGGTTTTGTTTATTATGCATGAAGGATTATAACTTGTTTAAAAAAAGACACTCACTTTAAAGGGCCTATATTCTGCTATTTTTAATCCTTTCAGAGTAAAATACACCCATATATGTAATATAATAATAATATATTACCTTTGGCACACTAAAGAACACATTTATGAAATATGAGTTATTTTTGTGAGCCGATTTTCTACCTGGAAGAGTCGATTTCTGAGGCTCCGCCTCTCCCTCCATGTGGGTGCTGCCCATTTCGTGACATCATCCTAGAGCCGGCCTCAGCTACATGTCTGTGTTACGCCCACAAAAACAAACAACATCTGAACTTTTGCAAAGATGGATGTCCATATTTTGAATATAAAATGAAAGCTAGCTTAGTAGGGAAAGTGTGTATTAGCCTGGGGGCGCAGACTCTTCCTGGACGGGGCTGTTCTCACTTGTTTACATATGAATGAGAGGACCCACGACCCTCGATTTCGTGGATTGGCAGGGGCTGGTGCTCAGAGAGCAGAGTTTTAGAGGAATGCCGACACATGCGTGAATAGATCAAAATACTCCTTTTGGGTTGTTTTTCATGAGAAGTTTGTTTTATAATACACTTAAAAGCTCAAAAAGTTGATTTTAAAGATGTAGTTGTGACTCACAGTGGCATAAACGAGCAAATATTTTACTTTTTATTGCATACAAGCACAAAAAATGTTTCTCCAGTTAAGTAGCTTTTTTTTTTAAAAAAGGAAGCTTTATGGGTGGAATTAGACTTAATTTTGTCTATAATAAATAAAAAAAATAATTGTAGTAAAGATTTTATTTATTGATTAATTTTTGTATTTACACCTCTTTCTCTTTTCTTTTGCATCTTGATGCACTTTGTGACTACTGTCTGGGAAAAGTGCTATATAAATAAACTTTATTTACTTACAATAAAAGCTGTAGAAGAAACTCAGTCATGATTTTCCCTTTGGGATCAATAACGATGACTGTCTTGTTATCTTGTTTTTTGTTTTTTATCCTAAAGACCTACTCTGATCATCTTTTGTGGTTTTTTTCAACACGTTCTCAGTTGTTTTTTAATTATGATTATGCCATTTTTAGCCAAAATCAATAAATCTGAGTCGTTTTCTAGGACATAGTTTCTGCAGAGAAGCATTGGTTTATTTGAAATCCATCTCTGAGTTGTGGGCAGGATCGTTGGTGCAGAGCAAACCGCCCCCTTTCCCCTCATCTATTGGAGCATTCTCCATTTTCACGCTCTCCCACTAGCTTACAGCCCCGCACAACCCTAACCTTAACATTAATAGTGCAACAAAAATGGCGGGCAATATTGGACCTATCCAGCCGTACAGTTTTGAGCCAGATGGCAGTTCAGACGAGGAAAATGAAGATCAAGTTGTTTACAAATGGATGCATCAGAAAGGAACTTAGCATATTTTCTACATCATATATATGCTGTTTATTTTTAAAACTACATTTTTTGTACACTCCTGATTTACAACAATTTGGATCAAAAAATCCCCAGAAATGCTATTTTAGGATTAATCAACCCAATAATCAGAAAAATGCCACAAGAACCTGTTAAAAAAAACGCCAAAAACATGGTTTTCATCAGAGCAGCTCTTCAAAGATGTTTAAGATACAGAAGAAAGCATTACTGTAACTTTTCAAAGTGCCTCGACTTTCTTCAGCGGCTGAGAAGGTTGGCGCTTCCTTGTGGCGTGTAAAATTGTGCATTCAAAGGTGTTTGCAGTGCAGGCTTGCAGCTGAACATGCGCCGCGGTTCCCTCCTGCCCTTTACTTCTCCCCTGTGTCCTCTGCAGTTTCCCGGCTACCTCCCAACCAATCCAGCACTGCTGTCACTGCTGCCGTGATAACAGCACAACATCACATCTGCTGCACAGACAGCAAGTGCTGCACTTTTTTTTGTTTTGTTTTTAATTTAGTGCGTGCTGACTGTGAAAACCAAACCTCCTGGATTTTTAAAGTGGCATCAAATCCGTTTTAGCTGAAAATAAGTTTGTTTACTAATCCGAACAGAGAAGTCTGACAGTTTGAGACGTCAACAGTGTTCCCTCAAAGAAAAAGGCATTTGTGTAAATATCATGCTCCTTGCAGAGGAGTAATGGGGCAATTACAAGGGAGGGAGGGAACACACATTCCTGCCGGCAATAGGTTTGTAGTTTAGGGGGATGGAATTGTAGAATAAAGGAGAAGGGAGGGAGGAAAAAGAGTGAGAAGGAGTCAGCTGGAGTGTGTGTGCTGGGGGGTGAAGGGGTGGGATGTTTAGGGGTTAGGAAGATTCGACCCCTCCACTCTAGTGCCTTTCTTCCTCACTCTTCCTTCAAAGTAGTTCTACAGCAGGAGGATCTGTAATCCCCTGTTTTTTTTGTATGTTTTGGAGGATTTGTTCTTATCTGTGGAGAAAAAGTGAAGCCTCGTCTGCCCATAGAGAGGTGAGTCATTGCAATTTGCTGCCATGTGTTTTTGGCCTCTTTTGCAATCGTGCACTTAGAAGATAAGAGAGACAAATGGCTCCTCAGCTCCAAACCACCCACTTTTTCAACAGGGTGCTAAATATCACCGCTTTGTGTCATGCACGCAAGGTCAGTCAGTGTGCGGTCTGAGCAGTCAATATTTAACTAGAGCAGTTAGTCCTCTTTTATTGTTTAGAGTTTATATATTTTAGGTGAATTTTTATCATTATGTCCCGATTTTAGTTTTGGCTTTCCACTACTTTCTACCTGTAGCTCTCTAGTGTAGAATCAGCACTTCCCTCCGTTTACTGCTAGACGGGAACAATACAGCTTGTGTCTGAGTTGTTGTAATGACAAAGCCGCGCTGGTGGCGGCTGCTTTGTGATGCCGGGAACAAGAAGGGGATGAATTGCAAATGTGAGAGATGGTCAAAGTCGGGGAGAATTCCCGGAGTGCGTTTGAGGAGGAGGGGGTGGTGGTGCAGAATTTAATGATGCCCGAGTTCATTTTAAAATCAGAGCTTTCTGTTTGAAAACCCCACTGTGACTCTGGAGGGTTTGGAGAGTGGCGAGGAGTGGTCATCTGGTGTCATAGTTATGGTAATGTATCGATCGTTGGAGGCTCAGCAGGAGAGGAGGTCACATTCTGCTTTTGAGGGGTCTCTGCAGCCCGCCCCCCCACGACTGGGGGAGCCTCGCTTTGACATTTAAATATGTTTTAGCTCGGCATAAAACTCTAAAAACAGCTTTGGCTTTGACAGAATGAGAAAAATCTACTTGGATTGTTCTGTGCAGCTTATGACAAATCAGTCTGCAGTGGAACAAAGACTATATTGTGGATTTATAAGGCACGAGCATTGGTCCAGATCATGGGGTCTTTCAGATTCATTCTTTTAGAGGATGGAAAAAGAGCAGAAGGTTGCTTAAAGTTCAACATAAACTGACTATTAATATACACTGCAGTGAAACATTTGAGTTGACTTATTATACTGAGGAAAAGTTCTGAATTAAGAGAATTTTTAAGAGGAAATCACCAACAGTAGCCACTTGGGGTTAGACAATGGTAAATAAACTGAAATGCTCTAACAAAAATATGGATTAAAACTTTTTTTTTAAAACAAAAAATTCTGAAACTTACAGATTTACTTAATTGGTTGAGATTTGGGGTCTGTAACTGCCCCTGTTTTATCCTCCGTTATACCTCTTTGGCTTTGAAGAACAATACTAACAATTTTAATCTAAATAATGGATTTACAGTTTTGTTTAATTTCTTTTAGCGAATTAGGTTTTTTCATTTATGTTTATATATTTCATGTGTCAAATAAAGCAAAACAGTAAAAGGTTATATTTACTTTCAGAGTGGCTTCCTATTTTACACAATTTGAGTCAGGGGCGGACTAACTATTAGGCAAAAGTGGGCAAATCCCTGGGCCCCCCAAGACTTTGAGGCCCCCAACCTGTACAATTAATATAAATAATTTTCACGGCAACTATTATTTCTTCATCTTAATTTAGTAAAATCTAACCAGTTAAATTATGATGGAACCCCCCCATTTGTTTCTACTAGAACAATATTGGGTAAGAAAATAGCACATTTTATATTTCTTTAAATATATTTTTTATTTCTTTAGCAAAAAAAATGTAATTTCTACTTTTTTAGATGCTTATCGATGCTTTTATATTCTTGACATTGATGCTGTGTAAAAGTGGACTAGTAAGGAAGTAATTCAACAAAAGTTTTACCGTTAGTAAGGATTAAAAAAAAAAAAACGTTTATTATAACGACTGCAGTGGACCCCGTGCTATAATTGGCCAGGGGCCCCCAAACAGCACTGATTTTAGCATGATGCTTAATATTAAAACAAATTATTTTACACCAAAGTTTTATAATGGATAGCAAAAGAAGAAACATTATGGTCATATTGATTGAAAAATCTCATGTTTGATTTTCTTGTATTTTTAAATTCTACTAAATCTACTGCAGCAGGAGGATCTTATTTTATTTCGAAAGAAACTTGTGGTGCTTCTGTCAAAAGTACAAGAGGTTAAATTTGTTATTCAGTCCATTGAAACATTTTCTTTGTCATAATTCCACTATTGTAAATATTTAAAAGCTGCCTTTTCATAAATGAATTATTTAATGGCCATGAAAACGGAAATAAAGTTTATTTTTAGGACTTTGTGGCCGTAAGATTCTGGACCAAATGGCTCTTCAGTGTTAAAGCGTCGCAGACTCCTGGTTTATGACTTTGACGTGCGTTAAAGAAGTGCAATTGGCTGCAATGAAAGGGGATACTAAGACTCAAATTCCAAATTAGAAGGCAGGCAAAGCCCATTATAAATGATGAAGTCATCATTTATGATGGGTAAATTGTCACTTACACACAAGTTATCTTTTCGTGCATTAATACCTAACAATTACTGATGAAATAGCTTGAAATTTACTAAATTTATTATAAATATAAAATATCTTGAAGTCCACTTAAGAAATTATATGTTATCTTTGGCTCAAAAATATAATTTTTAAACTACTATTACACATCAAATTAAGCCCAAATGAAAACTTGTTTTTTGCCTAAGGAGTTTGCAATAAAGTTTTCTGCAGGTTGTTATGATTAAAACAGATTAATTTTTTTTTAATGTGAAACTCCGATTTAAAAAAGTTGAAGCATTTGCGAGGTTTCCACTTGCATCACAACCTGAAGCGTGTACTCCCTGCTCATGAATATTGGAATAAAAATGACAAAAAAATTGTCTCGACGCTGACCCAGATTTGATTTGGAGAGGAGCATATAGCTGCGGTTGATATATAAAAAGAAACACACTCAAACTGAAGGCGTGCTTGACTTTACTACTTACTGACCTGGAATCAAACGTCTGCCTGTGTGGAACACCCGGAGAATCACACATGAGACTCATGTCCTGTAAAAAATAAAAGTGCAGTGTTTTCAGTTTCTGTACAAATAATTTCAGCAATTCTTGTGCAAATTGTGTACCATTATGATCAAGTGCATTTTTATTGCAAAATTTTCTAAATGGAACAATTTTTCCATGATAAAGCCTGGAAAATGATGTTTTTTGCATGGGAAGATGTGAGTTGCAAATTTTATGCATTCAAATTTTACACTTTCAAGTTAAGTTTGTTCTTCATTTTTGGCTGAATGATCGATCCCTTTAAGGTATGACCCAACATATGCTGTGCACCCCACCCCGAGTGACCTCTGTGATGCCCTAGCAGGGCTTCAAGTGTCACCAACGCCAGCTGCTACACAACACTGGTCTCTAATATAGGATTTTTCTCCGAGCAGAACATTGATTTGTATCTCTGCATGACTATAAAAGACAAAAGCAGAGGATATGCATCAATTTTCTATTTCTTTTCATTTCCACAAAAGAACAAAAACTATTGGATGGAGTGTCATTTATATACTGAATGACGTTGGTCCTAGGACACACCCTTGGGGTACTCCGCAGGTTATATTGCAAAGTTTTGATTTAGTTATTTATTTGTTGGTTAAATAAATTGTTACCCATTGAAAATCTTTCCAACTAAAGCCACATTTAATGAATTTAAGTAACAATTAATTCATGTTCACGTGATTTGTTGGTCAATGACAGTAAAATGAACTCTCTACAACCCCTACTGTAGGTTTTTTTTTTCTAAAGGTGCATCACAACAAAAGTGCTCTGTATCTGGTGTTCACCTGAGCTTTCATGATAGAGGTCAGTCAGGCCGCACATTGCTGTAGCACTTGACAGTGTACTTTGTCAACTCAACAACCAATAAGGGTGACAGAGACATTCATCTCTTTTTTTCTCACCAAGTTGCAAAAGATAAAGCAATAAATGTGTCTGCTTTGAAACAAACAAAAAAAAGCAGAGCTGCTTTTAATCAGAAATGTTTGTTTGGTTACTGGGAGGCTCTTTGTTGGAATTGGGAATAAAGTTTTTCCTTTTGGAAAAGGATGCAAGCGGCACTGAATCTGTGCTTTTGGACGATTAAAGTTAGAAAACAGTGTCTTTGTCAAAGTATAACATTAAAAAAAACTCAATAAATCATTAACTGCAAAATCTATTGCCAAAAAAGTCAAAATTGACCTAACTTATATTATTTATTTCCTGTTTTATTGCTAAAAATACATGAACACATCGTTTAATCCACACTTTTAAAGAGGATATTCAACCTTAAAATCTACAGATCAATAAAAACAAATTGGATCTCAATGAGACTTCATTTCCATTTCTCCCTACAAGTACATCTTGAGACAGTTTTGTCATTTGTGCCATTTCTCTTTAGTTGTGGTTAGAAAAACGGATGAATTTTACTTTTAAAAAAGCATCTGTTTGGTTTATAAGGTGGTTTGATCCTACAGGCTTTCACATTTTCAGTATAAATACGATCATCACTCAGTACTTTATCAATGTGAATAATAAAACATCACTCAGAAGAAATAATATCTTGATCTGCATTCATTTAAAGATGCATACTGGTGTTTTAAATGTGAATTTCTTAACAGCCAATTATGTCACTAATCCTTTCTTATGAAAAATATTATTTACAAACCACTGTGGAAACCAGAGTTCCAAGTTGTTGAACGCCACACCCTTTTGTAGAGTTTGAGAGAAGCTTTGTAATATTTTTTTTCTCACAACGAAACGGTGATCGATGTAGATGCAGCCAGTTTTTGTGTGTTTTGTCCTACAACTGTGACTTTCAAACACTGAATTTCCTTCAGATTCCCAAATTATTATGAGATAATGAGTTGTAGATTGAGGATAATCTCATTTAGTCTTTTATAAGAAAAATGTTAATTTACTTAAATAAGTAAATTCAAGGTAAATACTTTTTTCATTAACAATTACCCAAAAAAAATATTAAACTGTATTTTGAATTTCTCAAAAATAACCCCAGAGCTGCTTTTAAAGCAGACAGTGACTGAGAGAATGAACGTTGCTCGTGTTTCCACTTCCACATGAGGAAACTATGAGCTGTTTAGAGTGAAGAATTCACTGACAACCTCCCCCTTCCTCCATACATCCACCTGTGTTATTACCTCCGGGGCTCAGAGTCTTCAGATTACAGGGGTTTGTGCTGCAGCTTGTTACCAGTCAACATGCTGCATTCTTTCCTTTTATCACTACAACTGTTGTAATGACAGTAATGTGTCTCAACAATCCAAAATAACATTTTTTTTTCCTTGTACTTCCTTGGACTATACTATTTAACATTTATGTTTTGATGAGATCAATAAATGTCAATTTATTATTATTGTTTTAGATGTTTTATTAAAAATGTGGGTGAAGTTATTTGACATTTTAGGAAGGTCTAACTTTGCTTTGTGGAGGAGATTTTCTCGACGCACAGGAACAAGCTGACGTCTCGTCCCTTGGGGTAAAAAGATGAAGGCAGGTGGAGAGTCCTGTCTTCCTGTTGCAGCAGGCACAGGAATTTTTTAAGTATATTTTGTGGCATCGGGTGTTTTCTAATAACAAAAAGACCTTGAAAAATACCTGAAGGGTTGTTCGGGGATGACAAAATCTGTCTTCTCCTTCATGTGACGCGCATGCCTGAATGCAAAACTAAAGCCACGTCTCGCTGATTATAAACATTAAGGGTTTTGTTGTTGAATGGGAGAGAATACATGGTGTTTATCGGTCTCTATAGTAATGTTAAAATTAGTTTTAGGTTCTATGCACTAGTGTGCAATTTTACCATAATTACCATCAAAGCTCATGATGCAAAAACTGGTTTTATAATATATATATATATATTTTTAAGTAGTATCTTGTAAACAGAAACGACACATTTTAATGTGCAATTTGTGTGGATGATTGTCTATTTTTGTTGCTTCAGTGAAAAATAATGAGTTTTTTTTTTTTTTTTTTTAATCACCAATACCCCAACAGGAGTTTAGTCCATTTGGCCTGAGCAGAGTCCGCCTGCAATGATCCCCGTTAAACCGCTACAGCAAGTCCAGAATGGTGGAATGATTGACATTTAAAGGACCGGCTATATTTTATTCTGTAAGCTAGCCCTGAGCTGGACAATAGCTCTGTTCTGCTTCAGTTTGCTCAGCCGTATCATGAAG
Organism: Oryzias melastigma; assembly: GCF_002922805.2. NCBI lineage: Eukaryota > Metazoa > Chordata > Actinopteri > Beloniformes > Adrianichthyidae > Oryzias > Oryzias melastigma. Next base: position 8,568,415 of record NC_050524.1, on the reverse strand, counting down.
CAGGCATGTAAAAAAATACGTCCTCAATGCATGCAGTTGTTGAAAGTTGTGTAATGTTCTGTCATCACATTTAGAAAATCATAAACACTCAGCTTTAAAATATATTTCTTAGTTTTTATTGGCAAAAAATTAATCTGTTTTTTAAATTCCTTATTATCATGTTCAAATAATGATTAGAAACGTGTAATAAAAATACTTCTGGTATTAAAGCTATAATTGAAATGTATGTGAATTTGAAAAAGCAGTAATGGTATTTTAGACACCAAAATACCTTCTTTCTTGTGGGACATAAAAAAAATCTGTAAATCACTGAAATCTCTATGCCAGTTGAAGAATGTTGAAAAATTTAGTCATTTAAGACCCATTCCAGTGAAAATTGTGATTTTTAGCATGTCCTTGTCGCATTTTTCTCATGATTGAGGACATATATTAAACTATTTGAGATAAAAAATGTTTTTATGAGAATTTATGTATTTAAATCCTGTTAAATTAGGAGAACCATGAAAAAAAACCTAACATTTCTGATGTAGTAACTGTTGTGGGCGGGCCAAACTCTGCCTTCTCCTCCACAATTCTGACAAATTGACTTGCAGACAAATAAATCCAGTAAAGTCATCATTATCCCCGGCTAGATTCCTCCAATATTGCTAGCTGTTATTTTTTTTTGTTTGTCTGTTTTTTATTGCTACGCTAATGTTAGCTTGGAGTTGTGAGCTGTTTAACGGAAGAGTGTAAAAAAAGGGCTGATGGGAAATTAGTGGAGCTACCTTAAGCGCCACAACTCAGAGGTGAATTTCTAAGGAGTTCCTGCTGCTCTGCAGAAAATGTGTAAAAAAAAGAAACAGGCTTTTTTTTATTTTTTTTTAGCATTTACTAGGATTTTCTGTCTTAAAGTTAAATATTTCTTTTATAGTCATTTTCTGTCGTGCCCATCAGTTTTTTTTTTGGCAAAATAGCAACTTTTTTTTCTACATTTAGTGAGTTCTTCCCTCCTTCTTTCAACTTTTTTGCAAAAATAAAATTGTTGGAGGCTTTTTTTAGAGACTGACTTAAAGGAGTGAATTCACATGAATTCTTTTGTTGGACCAGTGCACAAGTCCTCTCAATACGGCAGCAGATCAAACGTGAACTTTGGAGCAAAAATGTATGTATTGGTCAACTTGCAAACGAACATTGGTGTGGTTCACTCACAGTGCAATTGCAAAAAACACCACAAAAACGATCAAGTAGACCATAATGATGTATGTAATTTTGATTAGTGGAAAAAAATAGAATAGAATAGAATAGAAATACTTTATTCATCCCAGGTTGGGAAATTAGGCCAGTTCTATCCACAATAAGCACGAATCATGAAAAGTTTGGAAAATTGCTTGAGGCTAAATGTGGTGTACCGAGGAGTGGCTTGTTATTGTTTTTTTTTTTCCCCCTCTGATCTTTTTTTTTTTCCACTCTTGAGAGAACCTGTTTTTTTGCCTGTCTTAAGACGGTTGTTGCGACTGCTTGACATTTCCATCGGTTTTAGTTTATTTTTTTCAAGTGTTCCAATCAAATCAAATCACCAGAGTTTAATAATCCCAAGTGAAATTCAATAATCCAGAGGGAAAGTCCTTCTCTGATCATCTTTTGATCTATTTTAAAAGCGTTCTTAGTGGTCTTTTAAACATGATTAAGCTGTTTTTAGCCAAAATAAAAAAAAGCCCTTTTCTAGGACATAGTTTCTGCAGGGCAGCAGGAATTCATTAGTAATTTGCTTCTGAGAACTTTTTGTTTACACGCTCTCCCACTAGTTTTCAACCCTTCACACCACCAAACTAACATTACCAGTGCAATATTGAGCGAGCAGTATTAGAGAGCAATATTGAAGCTATCCAGACGTACAGTTTTTAGCCAGATGTCAGGTCAACAGGTCGTCTACAAGTGGATGCATCAGAATGGAGCAGAAAAAGGAAGTTGCGGTCCACCCAGCATATTTTCTACATCACAAATAAGCTCTTTTTCAAATCGCCTTTTTTGTCTGCTCCTGATTTACAAGGATTTGAATACAAACATAATCAGAAATGCAATTTTAAGCTTAATTCCATTCATAATTGTCCTCCATCATGAGAAAAAAATGCTACAAGAACATGTTAAAAACAGCCTTTTCATCGCAGTGGATCTAAATGTTGGTATGAACATTTCCTTGATGTAAAACTCCCTAATTTTAAAAGCAAAAATGTAAATGTTGACGGTAAAGGAAAAACACAAATTAAGAGCTTTTTGAAATCAGTTTTTAGCATCTACAGACATTCATAAAATAATTTATCCTTTTCTCTGTACAATCTTTGTTTTTTTTTTTGTTTTTTTTAATGGAAGTATAATAAATTAATTGTAGCTCACATTTAAGTAGCGTAAGATACGTTAAGTGGATTTTCTGTTTTGTAAGCTACTATTTTGGTGTGTTTTTATCCTGCAACATTTTCTTTATTTATTTCATAGCCAAGCTCGGTAGAAAATGTAAAAGTGAATTGAGTGATAAGCTGCTGGGTTATATAAAAAATGAATGGACCTCATCAACAACATCAAACACTTTGCTGTGAAGAACCACTGAGTGGGGATGAAAAGACTGAAGAGGGTAATGAAAGCTACAAGGTATAAAAAAAAAAAAAAAAAAACAGGGTCAGCTCCAATTTATATAACTCTTTTCACTTTAAGCTTGAGTGCATGCACCAGCAGAGGGCCGGACTCACACTCATATGCATCAGCTACTCACACACACAAAAACATGGCACCCCCTGAAGGCTTCATCCCTAAAATGAAGGGAGTGCACTCATCCAAGGAAACAACAGCTAGATCTTGGTTATTCTTATACCCCATAAATCAGGACCTTATTGGATGATTCTTGTCCAGCCGTAAGGCAGGTAGACATATTCTGAATGCTCCTTCAGGTTAAGGTTTTGTGCATACTCCTCCTCTAAACCCTCAGCAGGAAGTAGTGCCCAGACGAGCGACAGTAATGCAACACGATTGTTCACCTCGACTCTAAATAGCTGGCGTTCACTCAGCCTCTAACTGCACTCATACTCTCATTACACACCCTGTGCTTCACACAGCGCCTGTGCATTTCAGGAGGGGATTAGTGGATCACTTCCTCTGTCACTTTTAGTTTAGTTAATCAAGTTTGTTTGACTGGAAGTGGTTTCTTCTTTGTAGAACAGCAAGGAGCAGCTCATTAAGTCAGGTCAAGATACATTTGGATGGAATTTTTGCAGAGGCGGAGCTACGGGGGGCTTTTTGCTCCCTCAGCAAAAATCATTGGCCCAAACTCGCCCCAAATTGAGTGGTCAATATTAGTCTCATAAGATTAAGAAATCATCCATGCATGTTCTAGGTACATCCCTGGAATTTTGTAGCCATCAATGATGTGTTGTGTTGATTAATCTTGATATTTGTCTTCCAGATCTATGTGGATCACCAGCAGCCAGAGATTTGGGGGATTTTAAAGTCCTGAGACAAGATGTTGGAAAAATCATTGCAATCAACCAGGTATGGTGACATTTACATGCAACACACTCACATTTCAAGTTGTCACATTTTGATTCACGGCTAAGGACCCCTCCGCGTCAAAAATTGACGTTTTGGGTGTCCCCAACTTGTCATTTTTTGGCGTGCTGGCCAATTAAATCAAGGCTCTCAAAACCTCCACAAACCGGTAACGGTCCGGTACTGGGATGTGGACTGCACCGGTACCCTAACCCTAACCATAACCCAGTATGCGGATCAGTACTGGAGGCTGATGTATACCGGTTTAGGGCTAGGGTTAGGGCACCTGTGCTGACCGCGTCCCGAGGTTCAGTCCGTGTCGTACCACGTCCGACAAAACAACCGGAACCCTAATTTAATAGGAACAGTCAGCACGCCAAAACTTCAAAAAGTGATGTGGAGGGGTCCTTAACCATGTAACAATATGTGACAATTTGGAAATAAGAATGGTAGTTACATGGCAATTTTTTATTAAGTTTTCAAACACTTTTTTTTTCTAAAGTCAGATGTCTTTTTCCATTCAGGCTGTAAATCATGGGAAACGTTGAGAGCCAAAACGGCTACCATGGCTTCTACAGCAGCGGACGTGGCTATTTGTCACGTAAGCACATGTCCAGATCCCTTCGCATCTCCAATAAACAGCCTAGACGCTCTCGCCACGCGTCATCGGGAAAGATAGAGCACAGGAACTCCGAGACCAGCACACGCTCAAGCAGCACCCCCAGCATCCCTCAGTCCCTGGCTGAAAATGGCCTGGAACCCTTTAATGAGACTGACATCCTTCCAAGTTTTGGGAGTCCGATTTGGGTGGACCGTGTGGCCATGAGCCTTAGGCCTCTGTCCTTTCACAATGATCTGGCTAACCCTTCAGTGCACATGAACACAATGCATATAACTCTACCCGGTCCCACGGCAGAGGAGGAACAGGATGAAGATGAGTACGCAGCTGACGTGAAGTACCTGCAGAAGACCTGCTCCAAAGAGACCGTCAGTTTTAAAAAGAGGTCCAAATCAGCAGACATGTGGCGGGACGACAGTCTGGAGTTCTCCCTGTCTGATGCCAGCCAGGATCACTTGACTAGCACCGAGGAGATCATCGACATGACCAACGAGGGAGACTTGACTGACTGTGAAGGCCACCTCCAGCCTACAGACTCCACAGACAGGGCAAACTCTCTGGACGAGCTGTATACCAACACCGGCCCCACTCGGAGGCACCCCCACGGCCGCTACGCCAAGTGGCAAGACGCTAACAGGTCGGTGAGAGAGAGCGACGACGATAAGATGCTGTCCCCATCAGAAGAGGACGGGAGCTCCTACGGTGCCTACACGCTTCCCTGCCGGCGTTCCCATTGTCTGTCTGAGGGCCTGAGCACCCACGAAGCCACAACTTGTGCCAGTATGCAGGGCAGGAGAGCAAAGACCATACAGGTAACACTCAAATCATCTTTAAGAATACAACGTATTCTCTAGAATACACCGGGGGCTATGTCCAAATTCCCACCCTAGTCCTTAACTAATAAAAAAAACTATAAAGTACAGGACTATTTAGTTCCCTGGATTTTAAAAGCAATTCGGACATCAGCTCACTACTTTTTTCTTTTTTTTTTTTTTTAAGTCGTGATCCTTACCGTCCTTTAGATAAAAAGATCATTAAGGCTTTTTTTGCATCTTATAGAGCTGAAAATTCAGTATTTAAGTTGTGTAATTGAAGAAAATAGAACACACGTTTTGTCCCTTGATTGACAGGTACACTGAAAAAAGTGAAACAATGGACCAATTAACAAAAGTTCTATGAATTGCTTTATTATTTTTTTTTCTTTTTCATCAAATTAAACTGTTGAGTTGATGGTTTACTTAACTCGAAATGTAATTTGATTAAAAAGTAATATTTTTAAATGTAACAAATTATAGAACTTTTGTTAATTGATCCAATGTTTCACTTTTTACAGTCTGAGCTTAAAGCCTCCAAAAGTTTTTGGAAAGCTTGTACATTTATGAGCCATCACCAGGAAGACATCTATTGAGTTTTTTTTCAAACAGATGAGTAATGAAAAGCTACAGTTTCTCAATTGTTTTACATGGGAGAGGAGACGAGGAAGACGGGCTCCCAGTTCCTCCCCGTTAGAAATGCCCCGGACCTTTGTCATGATAATGAGGGGGAGGGCCCATGGAAGAATGTAACAGTAAAACGTGTGTTTCTGGCCCTGTCACAACGGGGCACCATCAACCTTTCTGAATGGGGCTCTGGAGCGCATGATTGGGTCATGTGACAGATTGGAGATATCAAGCTCAGTGTAACCCCCTTCATCTCCCAGGAGCCTCTGGCCATGTGGGGAGGAGGAAGCGGACCCTGCAGCGCCATGAGTGGAGCGGCCTCCAATTATGCAGCAGTGGAGGCTTTAGGCAAAAATCTCAGGATCGGAGAGCCTGCAGGCTTGTTTAGACATTAATAGGGTGTTATTTTTGCAACTTGTTTGCTTAGATTAATGTAGTTCTGTTGGCAGATACTGATCAGCCAAGATGGTTGTTACTAGTGACTGTTCTAAGGGATGAAGACAACATGGTTTCCATGTCAGCTCACCTGTCTTGTGCCACAATCCAGGATGTCACAGGTGGAGACGGCAGCGAGTTTGAGGACAGTGGAATCGACGGGGTGATGGTGGAGGCAGAGCATCAGTCCAGGCGCTACAAGACCATGTCGGCCTCCTTTTCCGTGTGCTCCATGCACGGCAGGAACATGTTCGCTGGCAGTGACAGCGGCAGCAGCGGCGGCGGCGGCGCCACCGAGCGCTCACAGGGCGTGTATGAGAACTTCCGCCAGGAGCTGGAAATGAGCTCCTGCCAGACGGAGAGCATGGAGGAAGCAAGCTCCGCCCTGAGCGACGAGCAGAGCACGATGACCTCCGCCTACCAATCGGATCTGTTGCTCAGTGTCATCCAGGGAATGGTTCGGAAGGCCGGAAAACTGGCGGTCAAGAATTTCCTCGTGCATAAGAAGAACAAGAAAGTGGAATCAGCCACAAGACGCAAGTGGAAAAGTTACTGGGTTTCCCTGAAAGGTAAAAATCACACATGGACGCTGCACCTTTTTGTCTTGGCCACTAGAGAGCAGAGTACAGTTGCTTGAGAAAATCTTGTGCTGCTTTTCTCCTGGGACAGAATCCAGCAAGTGTCTATTCTTTAAACAAAAAGCTTATGTTGGTTTCCCAGGATGCACCCTTTTCTTCTACGAGACTGACGGCCGCTCCGGGATCGACAACAACAGTATTCCCAAGCATGCCATATGGGTGGAGAACAGCATTGTCCAGGCCGTGCCAGAGCATCCCAAAAAAGACTTTGTGTTCTGTCTCAGCAACTCTTTGGGAGATGCGTTTCTATTCCAGGTAAGTCATGCTGACCGGTATTTAACCCTTTGATGCTTGAATTTATTTACAGCAACACAGAGTACATTAGATGATAAATTAAGGATATTTTGCCGCTAAAGAGTTTTGACATATATTTGCATTAAGGGGTTAAGGGTCAGTTTCACAAAACAAAAGCAATATAGCAAAGATTTGGTGCGCTTGAGACAATAAACTTAAAGTTTTTTTTAATAGAGATGCTTAAATAGATACAGTAGATATCATACAAAACATAAAAATTCACACAAAAAACAGGAGGACATGATACAATCATTGAAAACAATATTTAAAAAGTCATAAATAAAATGTAAAAAAAAAATTCAAAATTACAATAAAAAGTTTTAAAAAGGTAAAAAATATATTTATAAAAATCCCAGAGTACAAGTTGGCTAAAAAGGCGTTTCTTCCAGTTTTCTCACCTCGTATCACTAAACTAACTTCACACTTTTTAAAATATTTTTACAAAAAAATTACAGCAAAAATCACCATAAGTGGAATCTGATCAGGAAATCAGCTCCAATTAAATGGTTTCAAACCTAATCAAAATCGATTGTTGCATCCCTTTTAGGGATCAGATATTTATTAAATTCACATTGTTTGGATCAGCGCTGTATATTCAATCTTATTATTACAGATAAACACCCTATTAGATTGTATATGTAAAGCACAAAAACACGTCTGCTGTGTGGAGATGCTTCACTATCTACGAAAATCAAGTGCAATAACACATTGCATTTATAGTTTAAAGCCAGAAAAGTTCAGTAAGAGTTCTAAAACACATCACTGGCCTAACTTTATGACACTGTTGCTTTTTCATGTCCTGATTTGTTGGTTGGGTATTTTAAGTTGAACTGTTATTTTGTAGTTATTCAAGTATACCTTTAAATTTTCACTATTTTTACTAGTTCATAGATCATAGATGGCTATTTATTTCTAGTTAAGTTGCACTTATTACCTTATTGTTCGAGCTACTTCACATAACTGTTCAAGTGTTAACAGATGAATCAACAATAAAATAAAAATACAGGGCAACTTGGATGTCTTTATTTTGCTCACTCTGATTAAATCATTTTTTTTTTTTGGTGATATTAACGTGTTCTTGAGGCGTTTTTCTGATGATGGAGGACTTATGTGAAGATAATTAAGCTTAAAAATACATTTCTAAAAATTTCAGTTTTTCAAATCACTGTGAATCAGGCGTGGCCAAAAAAAATAAAGTTAGAAAAAGCTAGTAGCTCCAGTCAGCATGCTACAAACCTCCTATTCTGCTCCATACCGATGCATCCACTTGCCAACGACTAGATCCACGGGAAATGGGGGCGGGCTTACTCTGCACTATTAGCCCCGCCCACAATTCAGAAGACTACTGCTCTTCAGAAACTATGTCCTCAAAAAAACTACAGATTTTTTACAATTTTTTTACAAGAACTGCAGAACTTAATTTAGAAGGCCACTGAGAACGCTTTTAAGAATAGATCAAAAGATGATCAGAATGTGAAGTGGATTTGGACTCTTTGTTAGCAGATACTTATAATCAAAACTCGTAACTGGATTAGAACCGGGACATCCATAGATAAAATAGAGTTGCTTAACCCCAAGTGCGACTTTTAAGTCTTTTTTTTTTTAGGTATAAACACCACCTATTTTCTAAGATTGTTGATGTTTTATCCTATGAGGAGAACCTTTGGTATTACTTCGTAAACTTTATGTGGTCCGATTGCAGACCAGCAGCCAAACGGAGCTAGAAAACTGGATCACAGCCATCCACTCAGCATGCGCCGCTGCCATCGCCCGCCAGCACCACAGAGAGGACACCGTTCGGCTGCTGCGATCTGAGATCAAGAAGCTGGAGCAGAAGATCGACATGGACGAGAAGATGAAGAAGATGGGGGAAATGCAGCTGTCAGCCGTCACCGACACCAAGAAGAGGAAGACCATCCTCGAACAGGTAGGTTTCAGGGCAAACGGGGATTAACAGAAGACATGTAAATTAACACTTAAATAGAAAATAATTTCATCTATTTTCAATGTTACTTTTAATATGGAAACTTTTTTTTTTTTAAAGAAAATTACATTTTGTTTGTATTTGATTTCATGTTTTTCTATGTTTATTTACCAAATTTTGTGCTGTAGTGTGTGAGTTTAACTTCAACAAAAGATTGCGACAGGAGTTTTAAGACAAATTAAAACAAATACTGCTTTAGCTTTTTAAATTATGAGTTTTATTTACTTTAACAAAGCAATTTTATAATAAATTATTAATTATATTCATCCTTTGGACTTTTTCATGCATTATTTGCATTGAATACTGACAAAATTTATTCTTTCAATCCTTTACAAAGTTTATAGTGTCCTTAATGTGTCTGTTCTCCCTAAGAGGAGATCAGATGGGCTTTGTTTGGTCATTTTGGCGTGTTTGGCAGCGTCAGGTTTCGAATTGTCCCGGACTGAATGGATTTAAGACTCCGCTTTAGAAAACTGAGGGAGCTGAGCCGCTCCCAAGCTGTTCCTGCAAGTGGAATGTGTAGTGTTGTGCGTTTGTTGCCGGGCTGCTTGGCCTTCCAGCACTGCAATGGCTGCTTCTTCCAAACACCAGTTCAGGACCGTGACTGAGGGATGGAAGGAGGAGGGGGGGTCACCCAGTAAATAATCACAATGTCCTGCTCTACTGCCCCAGTAAACATTCAAGCGTCGGACAAAAGAGAAGGCCGATTGGCAGCTCTTTGAGGAAGGGCGAACTGAGTTTCTGGGGAAGAAATTAGACACCCCGTTTTAATCCACAGTTGACAAACAAGGGTCTTCATAAAGTATTTATCGATTGTCCCCCTGCAGATCTTCTTGTGGGAGCAGAACCTGGAGCAGTTTCACATGGATCTGTTTCGCTTTAAGTGCTACCTGGCCAGTTTGCAAGGAGGAGAACTTCCCAACCCCAAACGCCTCCTGGCCTTCGCCTCTCGCCCCACCAAGCTAGCGATGGGCCGGCTGGGGATATTCTCAGTCTCCTCCTTCCACGCATTGGTAGATATTTGTTTTTCATATTCATTAATTTGCTTTCAATATTTTAGTCAGGCAGCCGTGTTTTCCTTTGCCTAAAGTTACCTGACTGATTGTGTTTGTACTTGAAAACTATAAATCCAGATTACCCTAATTCCTTATTATCGGCAGGTTTTCAGTTGGGCGACATTAAGGAAATTAGGTCTCTGAAGAAAGCCTATTATAGCCTGTTTCCTTTTATTTATCCACCTAAATTTAAGATTCAACATCTATTTATTATCAAATGTGTAATATACTGTACACTTACTGGCCACTTTATTAGCCACACCTGCTCGTTAAGGCAAATTTCTAATCAGCCAATCACATTTATGCATGTAGACATGGTCAAGACGATCTGCTGCAGCTCAAACGAAGCATCAAAATCAAGAAGAAAGACGATTTAAGTGACTTTGATGGTTGTTGGTGCCAGATACACTGGTCTTAGTTATTCAGAAACAACTGGGATTTGGAGTCCAAACAAGTACTTTCAATGTGTATCCTTTGAGTATATTCCACCACATGGCACAGATTAAAAGTCTGTCCTCCCAGTGCAAACATGCAGAAGTTTAAGTTTTTATCTGATGTTTTTCATTTCTTTTATGGAGATTGACTGTCACAGTCTACCAAGACAGTAGGCTCCACAATTTAAGTAGTAGCAGCAAAGCAACACCATTAATCAAATTTTTTTAGGAGATCGTTCTGGGTTCTCTCTCATTCAGCAGAACCGGTGCGGTGCAGCAGAGCAGGTGGGAGGGAAAGCTGGCAGTTTTGAATGTCAAACAGGAGACAACTGCTAACAGCCCACCTACAGCTTCACCCCCACCTGCCTCCTCTACGTTTTCATCAATACCTGCATCCCACTGTGTCCAGAAAGTGTTGCCAAATGTTTACAGGACCCCGGGCTGGAAGTGCCCTGGTCACGCTCAGAGGATGCTTGCCAGTTTTGTAAAAACCTGCAAGAAGCAAATCAAAAAACAAACACCTGTAACCTTGAAAAACATGATAAAATAGTCGGCGAGTTCCACTTGACCTGCACTACTCATTTGTTTCTTCAAATATATTTCAAAAAGTAGGTTTATAAAAATAGTAATGTTCTTTTTCTCCTTTTGACTGCTCTCTTTAGAGGTCTCCACAACCAATCGTCTCTGTTTGTGATTCACACGTTTGATTTGGCTCTAGTTTTATGTCAGATGCCCCTTCCTGACACAAACAGCTGCCTGTTTCTGGACCTGGCACTAAAAAGCACTGGATTATGCTTCCTCATGGTTGCATTGACTATTATAGCAATGGTCTTCTGAAACACATTATTCATACATTCATTTTACTTCAACTTTGACTGTTCATAAATGTTTCTAGAATATTTTAAATGTGTTTTATGTCCAACATAACAAAAAAAACCTGCATTACATTACAGTACATACATTACAGTGTCTGACTGTATGGAGCGGTAATGTAGAGAACAACAAAAAACACAGACTTTTATTAATTCCTGTCTAAGAAGATCCACTGGCTGCAAACCATCAGAGATAACAGCCAAACAAACAAAGTGCTGGAGGAAGAAGAGATAAAAAGGAGATGATGTACGGAGAGAAAACAGTATCACCCCGATTTGTGCGTAACTTTGGATTTGTTCATTCGTAATTCTTGATTTGTAGATCATACCATACATATTGTGCATAAGTACAAAAAATATAACATTTAAAAAAATGCAATTTACACATGCACAAATTAAAATTACAACAGCTTGAAACTAAGTGTTTTAAAAACACATTTAGATGTTTTTGTATTAATTATTAGGGTATATTTGTATAAAAAAGTGGGAAAAGTTTCACCAGATAAAGTTCAAAGCGGCTGATGAGGAAAACTCTGATGACCCAGCACTCTAGCAGCATTTAAACGCATCACTTACGGACGAATCTCTGAGACGTGAAAAGAGTCTTCCATCAGATTCGTGCGTAAATGCGGTTTTGTGTGCGCAACACACGATTTGTGCGTGTAATTAGCCTCAAGTTTTGTAATTCTAATTTATGCATGTGTGAATTGTAATTTGTATTTTTTTTTCTAATTTAATAATTGTTATGTTTGTGCACAAAATGTATGGTATGAGTTACAAATCAAGAATTACACATGCACGAATTCAAAGTTGCTCACATATCAAGATTTACACACACAAATCCACAGTCATGCACAATCAAGAATTACACACACACAAATCCAAAGTTACGTAAAATCAAGATTTGCACACGCAAAAATCCATAGTTGCAGACAAATTAAGAAACTATGCACGCACAAAAAAGTTAAGCACAAATTAAGAATCGTGATACTTGTGATCGAGGTGATCCTATTTTCTCTCCATAAGGATAGGGCTGGATTGGCCGCACCCAGAGGAAACAAAATCCATCATTACCCTTGAGGCTCTGACCTCTGATTCATAAGGGGAGGAGAAAGTGAGGAAGACCAAGGATTCCATGTATCTGGACACTGATGTCACAGACCGGTCACACCTGGAGGGAGCTATAGAGGATCGGTCAGGATAGAAGATGATGGCAGGGAGCTGTTGATCACAACCACGGATACAAGACTCATATCCCAAATATATAATTATTTATTTAACTAATTTCTGCGATTGTCTAACCTGTTTAACTATAGGGGACACACTTGTGAAATATAACATAGTATGAGGTTAAAGGAATATATATATTTTTTTGCTTTGATTCTTCTCTGCAGGTTGCAGCTCGCACTGAAACTGGAGTCCGACGGCGAACACAGGCCATGTCGCGCTCCTGCAGCAAACGCCGGAGCAGGTTCTCCTCCCTTTGGGGCCTGGACACGACCTCAAAGAAGAAGACAAAAGCTCACCCTTCAGTCAGCCAGGTGTGTGTGTGATGTCACATCCTTTAGATCCAAATAAACATGGCACACACAGATCCTTCCCAGTTCTGCGTCAAGTTGGACTACTTCACTTCTTCTGCGCCTGCAGGTCTTTGCTGATGGGGAAGAGTTTGAGAAAAAGCCCCCAGAGTGCACGTATCTGGATCATGTCAAGGAAAACACAGTAAGGATGGAAGATTCACTTCTTTTTTAGCATTCATTTGCATTGAGAAGGAGGTTAGGCATAAGTAGAACTCATTAGACCCATACCAGTTAAATATGATCCTCCTGATTATCTGAAGGTTTTATAAGTTAGAGCTTAACTTCTTTGTGATGTTTCCTGTGAAAGAAAAGCGAGGAAGAAACTGTAAAGAATCTTCCACACCCCAACAATGAAAGCGATATCTGGGTCCCGGACCACCTGACTCCCTCCTGGGTCTGCCTGCCAAACGATCACCCAGTTCTAACCATAGTCCAGCCGGGAGAGTCGGCGCTCTGGGTTCTTGAGTCCATCTGCAAGGTACTGAAGCCAGATCACGTTTGCAGCCTGGCGCACATTTCCGTTTTCTATTTTTTAACCGAGTTTGCACTCTGGAAACATTCGTTGAAATAGCAATTGACTGTAAGGGGGATTTTGTTCTTGATATTGCTGCAACTATATTACATAATATATTTGTTTTGTTGAATTCCCACAGGCTCATGATCTGGACCCAACCAAACATTACCTGAGATTGAAATTTCTCATTGAAAACCAAGTGCAGTTCTATATTCCCAAACCAGAGGAGGACATCTGTGATCTGGTATGTGACAGTCTTCTTTTCCTGTCAACTTCTTTATTATATTTTTTAAAACAACATCATATAAAAACATTCTTTAAATAGCTGAAATGGTAAAATCAATTCATTGATCTAATCAGAACAAATTAATAATCGATCCATAAAAGTAGAGATCGATCTAACGCAAAATGCTAAAGTCCGTTAGCTTGATGTTAACCTATAATAGGATTTTCCATAGGACGGCTAATGCTAACACTTGGTTGACTTATACACACTTTGCTAACTAAATGAACATATTTATAAACTCACAGGAATTAATTTTCAAAACTCTTTTAAGGAAATATTTTTAAAGTAACAATTTGTGGTCTAACGCACCGTTTTTGCTCATACTTTCTTCTTCTTCAGGAATAAGGTGTAATGCTATAGTGCGATCGCCACCTAGTGGTCAAACTGAAACACCCTCCAGGAGAGACAGAACAATTGTTGGAGCTTTTCCATTTGAGAATCCATGTTACACTGTATGAGATTAACAATCTCATTATAATTTCACTAATAAATTTTACAGTATGTGAACTTTATCAGAGTAATATGAATATATTCAAAACCATATACAGATTATATCTAATAAAATTAATATCTACCATTTGTATGGTTGTAGTTTAATTGGGTGTTAATTGATTGTTGACTTTTAAGTCCCACTCCGTTCATCTTTTAAAGTGTTTTTTTTAATTATGATTTTGTAGTTTTTAGCCAAAATCAAAACAATCTGTGTTGTTTTTTAGAACATAGTTATTGCAGAAGGACAAGAGTTTATGAGAAATTTGCCTCTAAGTTGTGGTTGCAAGAAAGCCCGCCCTCATTTCCCATCATCCATTTGTTTACTCTCTCTCCTGCTGGCTTCAAAACCCCAACTAACATTACCAGTGTAACAAAAGTGGTGAAAAGTAATGCAGCTACCCAGCCATACGGTTATAGCTAAATACCAGCTTGGAAGAGGAAACAAAGACGTTCATGGATCCATTTGTGAATGCATCAGAATTGACCAGAGCTTGTAGGTCCTATGTCACTACCACTGGGTTTTTCCGACCACATTTTTCCATCTGCTCCTGTTTTAAAACAAACTGAAAAAAGAAATACTAAAAACTTCTTTATATATGCCCTCCATCAACAGAACAATTCGACAAAAATGGTTAAAAACATAAAAACTGGATTTCCTTTGGTCTTAAAAAGCAGCCGCTTCCCAGTTGACTTCAGAAATGTCTTTCTTCTTGTCAATCTTCCGTGATTCTAACTTTTTTTTGAAGAGGACTCTATAAGCAGATTATAAAAACAAGCAAATCTGTATTTTATTTAAATTAATTTAAGATGTTGTTAAATCCTGAATTTTAGACGGTAGGGGTAAAGTTTTTACACTAAACGCCATTATTCTATTGTTGCTGCCATGCAATTTAAATACAAATATATAATTCTTTGTAGTGAATTCAAGTCATCTTTTAATGTTTTGTAAATTTGTTAACACATGTGTTCCTAAAAGGGTCAGCAGTCTGGAAGGATCAAATGCTAAAACCCCTTTTTGGACAGAAATGATCAGAATCATTTGTATATTTTCTTGTAATCCTTTTGCAATGAAGAAAAGCAGCGACGGAGACAAAGCCAGAGCTGTTTTGTCTAAGAATACCGAAAATGAATGCTCTGGTTTCCTGCTGTCAATAACCCACCCACCACGCTGTGATTGAAGCCGGCTGCTGTTTCAGGATTTATATAATGTGTTCATTTTGTTCTTCACAGCTTTACAAAGAAATCGAGCTGTGCTCCAAAATAACAAAAGTCATCCAGTTTGACAGAGATGAATCCTGTATGATTGGTTATGGTAAGGAGTTTTTGTGGAGTTATTACACTTTAATAAAGCTTCTATGAGTGTTTTTTTTTTTTTTTTGTGCAGTTATTTTCTCTGACCTTTACTTGACTTACTTCTCAGAGCGTTTCCACATGCATTAGTCATCCTCCTCGCTCCTTCTGAACTTCTTCTCCCACCTACCATGTTTCCCTCTCCTCCTCAGGTTTCTCCATCTCGGTGGTGGAGGAGGACGGTGTGCAGCAGCTCTATATAACCGATGTCAAAGCGGGAGGACTCGCTTTTGCAAAAGGTTTAGAGTTTTTTTTTGTTCATACTTTTTTGTCAAAATAGGCGCCCTCTTAAACCTGATTTTTGCAGTAACCGGAAGGCTAAAAGGCTGGCAGATTTTTTCCTCTGATCTCACTTTGCAAATGCATTAACAGATGTTAACTCAGCAGGTAAAGACAGGTTTGGATTATAGGATGTTTCTGAGGGATGTTGATTACTATAATCAGCAGAAACCTGCTTCTAGTGAGACATGTTTAATGCTGCACGACATCTAAATCAGATGTTTTACACTAATGACTCGCAGTTAGTCTTCAGATTTGTTAGAGGTCAAACTTTTTGGAGGGAGGTCGTCAGATGATGCAGCAGATTTGACCTGCAGTTTTATCTGCATATGCGACGATCAGAAAATACAACTGCCACTGCGAGATGGGGAGGCAGAATCTTCAAGATTTCAAGTCGCTGCCTCATTTTTGTTTTTTTTTTAATTCCTGACATGGTTGACTAATCAACTTTTAAAGCAGTCCACGACTAATTTATTAGTCGATTAGTTGTTACTTCATACTATGTAGAGTCAGACTTTAGTAAAGTTGAAAGTCATAATGTCATCATGCTATTTTGGACTATTTTGGCCCTTTTCTTTTAAGGTTCTTAGGCTATTTTGGAGTTTAGCTACTATTTCAGCTACATGCTAGCTTTTATGCTAATTTAAGATTTTTTCATTTTTTTAGGTTATTTTGGAGTTTAGCTAATATTTCAGCTACATGCTAGCTGTTTTGGCCAAATTAAAGTTTTTCGTTTTTAGTTGTTTTAAGGCTATTTTGGAGTTTAGCTAATATTTCAGCTACATGCTAGCTGTTTTGGCTAACTTGTTGTTTTTTTTTTTTTAGTTTTTATGCTAATTTGGCATTTAACTAATATTTTAGCTGGCTATCAGCTTCAGCGTTTTCAGCTGTTAGCTTCAGCATCTAAAAGTTGGAGGGAACATTTCTGCCACCGGACTGCTTCTGCACAACCTCTAAATGTGCCAGGAGGACGGCGACTGACCGATGTCAAAAAATCGTCCGGTTGCCATTTCATTTAACTTTTCCTGCAAAACCTCAGCACCTGCCATTTGGCGTGTCTGATTACTAGTGCCACCCTGCTGCCACCAGGCGGTCACCTGCCAAATTTGCTGAAAAACTGACATGTAGGTCGCCGCGTGGTGGCATTTTGGTACAAGTGACCATAGCTTTAAATTTTAACTTTTTCTTAAAAACTGTGTGTAAAAATGATTATAAATGCTGAGTGAGTGACTCAAGAACCCAGCTTACTCAGAGCTGCTAGATCTTCCTCATTGAAATAGTGACAGAGCTTCGCAAAAAAAATCTTCAAACATTTTTATTGCATCTTTAACTTTTCTGATGTTCAAAAACTTCTTTAACTTTTCAGGCTTGAACGCAGGCGACGAAATCCTTCAGCTGAATGGAAAAGATTCTCACAGTCTCAACTTCTCCGACATGAAGGCGGCGTTCTCTCAAGCTTCACTGGCTTTGACGGTCAACACTTTGCCTTCTGTGGACCGCCGTCAGCTCTGCTACCTGCCGCCACGCCGCTCAGACGCATCAGAAGACCTCTACACTGACATCTTCTCCCAAAGTCAAGGTGAAGCTCTAGTTATTTATACATTTATTAAACCATTGTTTTAATAGTTGCAAAAATAATTCTTAGTGACCTGCAGGAACAACCAAACTTGTTTGTAGTTTTTCCATGTCGGCAATATTGTCTTTAAATAAGGAAAATTACATGTTTTTATTAACATGATTGACAAAGTTGTACTAAATGTTTAACATTTTCATTATAACACAAATAACAGTTTTTATTAACCCCTGGGGTGGTTAGAAATCATTCAACAACAATAGTTTTAATGAAAAATCAATTTTATTGTAACCTTTATATGGTCCCTGCAGCTTAAACTTTAATTTATTTTTATGAAAACTCCTTTTTTGTGAGTTTTATCTTTTTTTTTTTTACAAATGAACAAAAAACAAAATATACAAAAATACAGCATCTGGAAAATGATTTATTTATTTACAATATTGTAAATGCAGCAGTTAATTTCAAGGCGCATGTTGTAGGTTCACAAAAGTTGAAATAGTAGAAAAAAATAAACTTTTTATTAACTTTTTTTTAATCGTTTTTACAAAATAGGTAAGGGAACATACCATATATATAAATGATGTACATATTTACATATTTTACAGATTTTTTTATTAATTGATCGGTTTTGTCTTGTATGTCTGAGCTTTTATGTTCACAATGATATGAATAAATGAAATATTAAATGAATGAATGAATTTCTCCTGATGGGGATGACTAAAGTATTGTCTATCTATAAAAAGCTCCAAAAATGTACCACAGCTTCTGCTGTAACAATGGGCTAATTTGTGCCTAATGTATGTTAGCTTATAATTATATTTTATAAAATTATTTACTGGATGTATGAGTCATCAGTTGCAGATTTTGGTATTTATCAGCTCACGGCCCATGAACAAAGAATCCCTAATTGCAGTGGAACTGAAGAAGTGGGTAAATTTGATGTTTTTTTTTTTTTTTTAAATAAAGCATCAAGACTAGATTACATTCTGTGAAATCGTTTCAAATATTTCAAACAAAGTTTTCTGCAGGTTCCGGAAGCTTCTGTGAACCGTGAAAGACAAATTTCAAGGATAATTAAGATTTCCAAATGCTACAAAAGTGACAAAAGCCATTGAAATGGATAATTGTTGCTTGGCTGCAGAGGAGATCCTGGACGACAGAGTGGGACTGCTGCTTGAAGGCTCAGGAGACAGCTTGGATGATGACGACGAGAGCTTCAGTGACTTTGATGAGTGCAGAAAGGTAAGAAAAAAAAACACGACTGCTCGGCTCACACGCTTGTTTCTTTTCCTTTGCAGCATTCATCTCAGATTTGCGTTGTTATGAAATAAAGGTGCTCATTAACATTTTGCTGCAGCACAGTTTGAGTCACCATCTGTTACTGGCTCATGTTGTTTATGAAAGCACTGCAGCCTTCTTTAAAGGACATTCTTGTTACAAAACCAGGTTTGGGATGTGATGAAAGAGAATGTTAACAAGCAATTTGTTGTACTGAAAAAAAGTATTTTTATAAAAATATATATTAATTAAGTTATTCCTTCTTTTTTCTTGATTGTGTACAGTCATTGGGAGACTTAAAGATCTGAGCAAAGTCTTAAGACACAGTTTGTTAAAAAAATATTTTTTGTTTTTTTAGCTTTTCAAAATTTAAAATAAAAGTTATATATTTGTACTTTTATTCTGACAGCAACATATACAAGTTCCTTCAAAATAAAATACATCCTTTTGATGCATTAGATTTACTTGCAGTTATAATGCAATTCTGTACTTTGCTTCTAAACAGCAACTTGGTAGTATTACTCTGCATAAGTTAACAATATATACTTTAAACTTTACTAATAATCAACAGCTCTGACATTGGATTTGACCATTATTTTGAAAAGTGTGAATTTTGGTGAATTGTTATAGTACATAACATTTAGTTTAATAGCAGAAGTTGTTTAAAAAATAGTTTATTTTATTTGAATATCACCTTATTTGAAAAATACAGAACTTAACTAAAAAAAAACATAAATCATGAGCATGTTTATCTAAAGCCAAAGATCCACAATGGAGGGATAAAGCGTCAGGTTCCAGACCTCTGATCTAGAGATGATTGATTTTAAAAATAATAACGGCTAACTGGGCTGCACGGTGGCGCAAGTGGTTAGCGCTCTCGCCTCACAGCGAGAAGGCCCCGGTTCGAATCCCGGCTGGGACCTTTCTGTGTGGAGTTTGCATGTTCTCCCCGTGCATGCGTGGGTTTTCACCGGGGACTCCGGCTTCCTCCCACCATCCAAAAACATGCTTCATAGGTTAATTGGCGGCTCTGAATTGCCCCTAGGTGTGAATGTGGGAGTGGATGTGTGAGTGATTGCGGCCCTGCGACAGACTGGCGACCTGTCCAGGGTGTACCCCGCCTTCGCCCTTCAGTAGCCAGGATAGGCTCCGGCACCCCCGCGACCCCGAAAGGGAAGCAGCGGTCAAGAAGATGGATGGATGGATGGATGGATAACGGCTAACTGTACATTGATAGGAAAACTGTAAAATTAAAAGTATCCTCATCGTCTCTTTTGAATCCCAGCCTGTCACATTCCTGCCTATTTATTCTTTCTTTTTCATCTATTCTGTAAACTGTAACATCTTATCTGATACTGAGGAGCTTTGAGCAGAGGAAAACTCTGGAAAGATTTATCGGAACATCGGCTCATGAAGATTTCACCTCAGGCTCATTAATGGAACAAAGTAATACAGATGTTTATCATTTAAATAGAGTTTTGTCTTTGATTGAGCAAAGTGTCTCAATGCAAATACCACAGCTTTTTATTACAGGCGATGTTTTATTCTGTCAGTGAAGCAAATGTGTGTCCCAGAAACACTGTAGTGGATTTCTTTTTTTCTATAGAAACAACTTCAATTCTTCTCCAAATCACATTAAGTCACAATGTAATCATTAAAAACCCACTCTGAGGAAAATTGTGTTTTTTTTTTGTGGCATTTTTTTTTCTAGGATGGAGGACAAAAATAAAAATAAAAAATCGCCTTTTTTTCCTAAATATTTCTTAATTCGAATTTTTGTGAATTTGGACCAGACAAAAAATGCCATAAAGAGCTTGTAATCGTGACGTAGACGCTATAATGACAAGCTACAAGCTCACTATTATTGTTCTAGCGCTAATGTGAGATTGGGGTCGTGAGGGGCTGTAAGCTAGCAGGAGAGACTGTAAACAGATGGATTATGGGAAGCAGGGACTCCTTGCAAACAGTTCCGCCCAAAACTCTGACACAAAATTTCTATTGTTGTTCTGCAGAAACTACGTCCTAGAAAACGAATCAGGTTTGTTGATTTTAGCTAAAAAAACAGCACCATTATAATAATAATAATAATAAAAATGCTGGGACCGCCTTTAAAATAGATCAAAAGATGTTCGTAGTGGGATTTTAACATAACCTTCTTGTCCTCTTCATGGTTAAATACCATAACTAGTCCTGAGGTTCTCTTGAAAACTTGTCACAAGTGAAAGTGCAGATAAATCATTGCAGGATTGAATTGCTGCAGCAGCGGTAAAGCTACTTCTTTCTTCTGAAAAAGCCTGCCGAGTCAGCTGCATGTGACTAAGCTGACTTGTCTGTCTCTCAAAGCCTCATTGAGTTTCATCAACCGCATTTTTACCAAGCAGCAGCTTTCAGTTCTAGCTGGTCCTGAACACTGACTTTGGGCATGTTATTTCATTTTAAAACAGCCTTTTCCAAACCATCCTTTTGATAGTCGAACACAATGTGGGTTTGTTCTTTTTTACTTTTTGCGCGGTAAAAATATATATAATTTTGTGAGTATTCCGTTGTACACAAGTTTCGCTTCTTTGTTGCGTAAAGCCTTAGTTACCACTGTTCTTAAGGGTGAAAAAGTGGAAACGTGTACAAGGCACGCAAATGGCTACACAAAATTTTAAGATTGTAGAGTCTTCAATGAGCCCCTGGAGTGAAAAAGTTGATCCACATTATTTTCTATGCAAGTACCAAAAACACATTTGTGCTGAGTCAGTAAGTAGCCAGTGTACACACATTACTACAAACTAGAGTGCAGTGTACGACAGCACTACCTGTACCTCATAAGTGTGTGTAACTTACAAACACTTGACACACTTACCACACCCCAACGTTCCATTTTCACGATGTCCCTGAAAGTGTCGGTACGAGTCTCAAGAGAACCGCTAGACACACCTTAAGACGCCGGACAACCCAAAAACCTGCAACACCCTTCTGGGTAAACCCCCATGTGAGTGCATTTGACTAAAGCATCAAATTTAGACTTTTTTTTTACTTTGAAGTGAAAAAAGGAAATTGCTTCTTTCTTAAATCAGCCTCCAATAGTCAGTGGAGTAACTGCAGTATTTGGTGCTTCAGGGTTTTCCTCAATTTTAAAAAAAGACCAAGAGAGATGAGTCATAACTCTAAATTTGTTTCTTCCTTCAATTTTAATTTAACATCTCTTTAGTTCGACAATCAGGCAGTCAGCACAACAGTAGAGTTTTATTGTAACAAACACCAAAGCAAAGTTTATGAGAATGAAAATGACAACTCTTACATTTAATTGAGACAATTTAAAGAGGGAACTCCTCCTTTTTTGTTTTTCCCTCCTTTGGGTAGCATGGCGATCTGGTGCATTTACATCATCTGCATGGATGAGTTCATAAGTTTTTATAACAAATCTTAGAATTTCTCTTAAATGAAGAAAAATTGGAGTTAAAGACCAACTCCGATCATCTTTTGATCAAATGTAAAAGTGATGATTTACGCAAATGAAACACAGAGCTACTATAATCAGACAGGGGGCGGGTCCAAGACGGAGCAGCTCGTTCAGCTCCAAAAGCCACGCCCCCTCAGAGGAGATTTTGCAGACGCAGGCTTCAGATCAACATGAAAAATGACTTTTTAAGACATGTAGGTTGTGAGATTTTGGTTAAAATCTTCATAATCATAATAAAAACACTACTGAGAACATTTTTTAATTAAAAAAAATTGTCATAGAGGGACTTTAATGACTCTCCTCTGAGTTGGGAGTTGGACTGTTGGCGCAGAGTAAGCCCGTCCACTCTTCCCATCATCCATCCACTTGCTTACAGCTCCTCACATCCCCAACCTATAATTACTGGAGCATCAAAAAAGTCGAGCTATATTGGTGATATCTATCTTTCTATTAGTCTACAATTGGATGGAGGAGAGTTTGAGGTCTTACGATTGTTGCATTTCTGTCACAGCTGCAATCGTTTTCAACCAAAAATGTTTTAATCTGCTCCTGATTCCCGATTTCAATCAAGAAATTTAGTTTAACCTTTATTTATATAGGTAGGTCGATTGAGAACAATCTTACATTTGTAAAGAAGACATTAGCAATACAGAAACAGAACAACAGAGCAGTAAGTTACATACAGATAAAACATGACATCTTCTCACATCAATGATTTAAATATTTACAACAAAAACTCCACAAGAGGCATCAAGTTAATAATTACAATAAAAAGGATGGAACAAAGGTAATATAGAGTTTAACCAATCAGAGTCTTGCAAATGAAATGATACCAATGCAAGCGCCTGTGAGAGTGGAGTGACGGCCATTTGACATATAGATCGCTGTGATGGAAGTTAAAGGGAGCAGCAGTGACGAAGCAAATACATGTGTGATTGAAAAACGTCCAATTTCTGAAGGAGTTTTTGAAGCTGATCTGTAGATAATATCACCATAAACCAAGAAATGGTCAGAAATGCCATTTTAAGCTTAATGTTCTTAATAAATGTCCCCCATCATCAGAAAAATGAGTCCAAATACCCCCCAAAAAAGCAATAAGTACAGTAAATAGCCTCGGATTTGAACCCTCTTCCAGTTTTTCATCACAGACGTCCAATCAAACGGGGTTTTCATCTGTGACAGATTTCTAAAATGACCTTCAGTGTGACTTTGTGACACTTTCATCTTTAAATTACAAGATTGAAAATGCTGTAAAACAGCAAAATACTGACTTCAGTCAAAGCGGCGATGAAGAGGTTGTTCACCTCAGCGGCGTGGGAGTTGTGCTAAAACGAGCAGGTGTGTGTACTTGACATTTTCGTGTTGTGTTCGCCTAATCACAGGAGCCAATACTGCATATGATGATTTATTTCATTATTTTTCTTGCTCAGATGTTTTTTGTCTTGTAAAACTAGTTTTCCAGATTTAGTTTCGTCCCCCCCCCTCACCCCGTTTAGGTTTCTCCTTTGCAGCGTTCTCTTCCTTTCCCTGCATTTGTATTCCAATCACGTGTTGCTTACCCAGGCAGTCCTGCTCCGCTGCAACCTTGAGGAGGCGGAGTCTGGTCCCCTCCTGCAGCTTTTCTCTGTCCAGTCATGGGGATTATCAGGAATCATTTACTATGGTGGCAGAGTTGGGCAGATCTTCACAGTCACTCAGTGTGCCTGAGTTCACGCAGCCGGTAGAAGAGGAGGAGGAGAAGGGACGGGCAGAGAAAGAAAGTGACAGAACTACA
>NC_050524.1:8455134-8544289 GCF_002922805.2 Oryzias melastigma | reverse complement strand
CCTGCTGCTGAAGACAGGAAGCTGTGACTCATTGTTGTGGCGCAGAGTTGCCCTGTAACTGGTTGAGTGCCACATGAAATAATAAGGAAATTAAACGCTGCATGCAGGAGGACAATCTCCGTAGATCTCACCCTCACTCACGTCTGTCCGCTTCAGATCATAGTGTGGTCTTTACTGTTCCATCTTAGTTGTATTTAGTGATTCATACTATGAAATGAGGATGCCTGCCTGGTTTCTCTGGTGCTCTCTCCTCTCCATCATGTCATGACTCTCCATGCACTCAGACCTGTGAGGGTGTGAATTCTCCAAGTGTGTGATGACTGTTACTGAGCTGTGACTGTTCTCCTTAATCTCATGCGATCATTACTAAATCAACAGAAATAGTGTATTTTCCTCGCATTTATTTGCTCGTGCATCAAAAAATTTAGTTTAAGCTGCAGAAATACTGTGATTTGATCGAAAAATACAGAAACTGGGTGCAAAACTGTAATATATTCAATGAAATTGGCTAATTTTCTTTAATTAAGTAAAAAAAAGTCCTCTTAAGAAAATTATTACAAAAACATGTTTTCTCAAACTCAGATTATTTAGCTACTTAAAAGCTTTATTGATAAAATATTCAATTGTTCTTAAAACAGGGGTTTATTGACTTTAAGATTCAGTTTTTGCAGCTTTCTAGTTATTTCCAAATGAACAAATACAATTCTATGCATGTGAAAGTTTAACATTAAAAGCAAGTGTTATTGAAAGTGTTTATTGGTGGCTTCCTTCATAGAGGAAGAGATCAAACTTCCTGTGAGGTGGTCGTGGTTTCAAACAGTTTAACCACATGTGCACAGCAGTGACTGCGACTAGCTTCCAGAATATAATTATTTATTTATTTATTTTTCTAGATTACAAGCTTTCTCATTATGTATTTGCTTTTTATCTATATATATTCAAATAAATGGATGTGTAAGTGAGACAAATATATTCAGCAAAGTTGATAAAGGATAATTATAAAGCAATATTTTTTTCTATCTGTGGCTAAATTTTTCCTGTGTGTCTAATGGATTAAAAATGTAACAAAATGACAAAATCAGGGTTAATAAATATTTTTATATTTGCAGCAAGTTTTTGTTACTGGGCTGTAAATCTCAGTCAAGTCGGACTGTTCACTTCTAAACCTGTGTTGTTTTTAAGTCATAGTTTCTGCAGAGCGGCAGGAGTTCATTAGAACTTTGCCTTTTGACTGTTGTTGGGGAGTAAACCTACCCACACTTCCCATCATCCATTTGTTTACACTCTCCTGCTAGCGTACAACCCCTCTCAACCTAACTTTGTCAGTGTAAAAAAAATGGCGAGGAATATTGGAGCCATCCAGCCTTAGTAAAGACGTTTATGTAACCAATCGTTCTGCTCCTGATTCACAACAATTTAAAGATAATTTTAGTCCTAATTTCATAGAGATGAGAAAAATGCCACAAGAACATGTTAAAACCAACAGAATGGATCTTAAGTGCTTGCAGACGTCGGATTTATTTAGTTTCTCAGTAGAAATGAAATACCATTTTCCAAGTCCAAGTCATACATGTTTAATCTGAGACATCTTAGTTTACTTGAAATATGTGCTGTGATATCAATCTAAAATTGTTTTTTTGTGTTTGTGTGCCCACAGTTGCAATAAATAACCTTTTCATTAATGTTTGTTCTGTGCACTTTAATAAAAAGGCTGTCATCCAGCAGCACACAGATCGTTTTTTGCCGTGTTCAATTTTAAGGTTGGAATTTAATATTTATTTTTCAGCTGATTAAGTCAGCACTTGTTGGAAAAACAAAGTAAACCCATTTGCTCGGCCATGGAGGCTTTTGTTGAGAGGGGTCTATTTTCGTCCAAATAATAGTCTAATGCACATCAGGGTTGGTCACCATGGAAACCCATACTAGCTCTATGTGGACAGACACTGTTGTGTGTATATTTTGATGGCGTGGAAGAGGGGATTCATTACACCACGGATCCATCAGCAAGAAAAACGAAAAAAAAAAAAAAATCCCCAGCAGGGAAGGCTGGGATGTCAGTGGAAAAGAGAGGGCGGGAAGCCATAGTTATGATAGTCTGAAAATAGAGCAAATTAGTGCAAATGATATTTTTTTTTAGAGCTGCCTCTTTCCAGGCTCACTCTCTGCACAGTCATGAATTTGTGCACGTCTGTAAGTAGAAGGTGGTGCTTGTGCTATAGCATTTAAGGGGCTGTCTCTGCTCACATTTTTAAGATCAACATTTTTATTTCCTTCTGGGACTTTATTTTTCAGAGTACGGAGCAGGTCGCTGCCTTCTGTCGCAGCCTCCATGATATGAATCCCCTGGATTGTGTGTCCTCGTCGCCCAGCCCGGACTCACCTTTTCCACCCACGGCTACTCTCCGGCAGCTGTCGGACGCCGACAAGCTCCGCAAAGTCATCTGTGAACTCGTGGAGACGGAGCGCACATACGTCAAAGTCAGTACAAAGCTTTGATATCTTATCGTTTTCAGTGTTTGTGCTGTTCTCATCTTACTGTGGCTATCTTATCTGCTCATGATTTATTTGTTTCTGGGGATAAAAGTGTGCTATATTTTTGGATTTCTTCCCATTTTTTTTCTCTCTGTGGTGTATAAACCTAGTGAGAGATGATTAAAATGTTTGCCTCATTTCAAAATGAAAAATCCCATCAGTGTCCTGCTGCTGTTTGGCTATTTTTGTTAAGCATTATTTATTACAAATTACTGGCTAATAGGGGTGTAACCATTTATTTTAACGATTTGATTCACATCATAACTTGCGTTTTACAGATATGATTCATAGTCTGTATTAGTTCATTTTGAACAGATCAGGTGAAGTTTTCCAGATTCTTTGTATTTCTTGCTAGATTCAAAGTGATTATTGATCATTTTTGCTGCTATCACACGTGTGTTGTCCACAGTAATCATATTTTTTTATGATATAGTAGAAAAAATCTACAGTCCAAATGGTATTTGGATAATAGTATAAGCTTATTTCATTAACAATTTGCCTTGGACAGATCAGTCTGTTTGGATTGTAGTAATATAAACTGATTAAATAATGTATTGTTACATCCTTACTGGCAGTATACCCCACAATAAACCTTGACTGAGAGCTCTACGAAGCAGAACATTTTTTTAACGGTTCAGAAAAAGACATTATTGACAGCTTGTGTGTTTTGAGCTTCTCAATGTAGACTGGAGTTATCCGATGGTTTGTTTTTTTTTGAGTGAAAGCTCATCTCAACTCTCGCTTGAAATAAATACACTCCTGTATGATCGATATTGCAGCCTGTGAGTTGTGGTGCAGTTTACCGACAGAGTGAACTCAGGGGGAGGCAGTAGTGCCGCGCATTCTGAGTAGGACAAACAGGAAAAGAATGGCTGAAAAGAAAACAGCATTAATAGTTTGTGGGCAGAATTGTAAAGTGGTCAACCAGATCCATTTTGTGCATCGAGGGACCACATTTGTTCATTGGGCAATTTCTGAATGGCTCAAAACGATGCTAATAATTTTTTTTTTTTTTTTTTTAATTGCTGTATGTTCCATCTATGCATGGACAGGTTGATTACATGGTGCAGCAGAGCTTTGTTTCACCCTATAGTGTTTTGATGAATGAAATCAAATAAAATGAAATATCTGTCAATTATACCACCAAGAGACAAAGCAATTATCTTGATGATCCTTCAAAATAAAATACTTTTTAACTTAAATGCATTTCCAGCTAAATTAAACTTGCTTACACTAAAAGAATTGTGTTTTTACACGTTTTAACAAATGCTAGTTCGCATGTTTAATCTTTACATCAGTGATATTGTCAAAACATCACATTATATTATTTGCAGATGATACAAACATCCTGTTTTTTGACAGAGACATCCACGAACTCCTGGCCAGAGTGACCAGAGGAATGTATAGTCTAAAGGACTCATTTGATACAAACAAGTTATCACTTTTTTTGGAAACAAATCTACAATAATGTTTTTTGGTAAAAATGATTTAAAAATTCAAATTAAGATAAGAATAGCAAGAGTGACATTAGAAACAGTGAATCATATCAAAAATACTGGGTGTGACAATAGATGAAAAGATTTCCTGGAAGCAGCATATTACCGTAGTTTTGTACAAACAAAAATATCAAAATGTATTTTAGTCATGGCCAAAGTGAAACATATTCTAAACCTAAGATCTCTAAACTCAAAGCATGCACAACAAAAAAGAGCTTTTGTATAACAATATATGGAGTGAAGCTATGGAACAGTCAGAATGATGAGCTACGAATGAATAACAGCATAAACCACTTTAAGCAAAAACATAATAGTTTGCAGTAAATATAGTAAGGAAGAGGGATGATCCATCTAATTTAGTTATACAGGTTGTTGTCTATGAAAGTGATAGTTTATATGAGATACTCTTTTAGTGTATTGTTTATTATTGTGAATGGTAAAGCTGGTATATTTGTATACATGTACATCTTTGTGTGTGTATGATTATATGGACAGATGTCTGAGGGAAAAAAGGGTATTTAATCCCCATTTTTAATATAGTTTATAATGAAGATTAAACTAAAGATATATTGTTAGGGGGTAGGATTAAAAAGTCTTCCTACTCCATTTCGAACTACGTTTTTAATTTTTATTGTTTGAAATAAAGGACTAACATGTATGCCTTAAGCAGGAACACAAGCAAAAACATAGTGATCTACATTTAGATTAGAGTGTACTAGCCTCATTTATAAACCATAAAAAGATATTTTGTTGTATGTCATCATTTGATTAATGACATGACCATATTTTTCTAGCTGATTAAAATGTTTAGCTCTTTTTTTTAATGTGGCCCTACCAAATTTAAATTTATGTATGCTTGGAGGAATTTTACCTTCCAGGACATTTTTCTTTTTCTTTTTTTTTTTTTTTTGTCTTTCTGAAAATAAAGGCTTTCTATTCCGCTTTATCTGTTATTCAGAGTTAGCTGGGAAAAATGTTGATTAAATGAAGTTATTAGTGTTATTAATGCTTGTAACACATTATGCAGAAATATTTGTGCAACTTTTATGGTTTAAGCTTGCATGCTTAGTGTTATTTCAGAAATGTTTTGAAATTACACTAATAATTGATAGTTTATCAGAATTTAAAGACCTTAAAGATCCATGGACTTATTTATTTTACGTTTCAAATATGTTTTGCATTGTCAATAAATTCAGAAAAAAGATGGTTATGATTCACAAAAAGTCTGACATTTTTGAGAATAAAAATACATGTTGCGCTAAAAGTGGGCTCATGCCTGTAAGGATGTTCTTAATGTTAGTGATGTGTTAGCCTTTGGTTTTTCATAAAAAGTGTTTTTGTTGATCAGTACAGTTTTGGAAAATCATCCATAGATAGCAATTCCCCTGATGGGTGTTCTACTTCACTTTCATCAACTATTCCTGCTCTTAATCCTCTTTTCTACTTTTCTCTTTCCATATAAAATATATTTCTGCATATGTATTCAAAAATATAATTAAAGCTAATTTGTTTTCACTTTGCAGGATCTCAATTGCCTCATTGGAAGATATTTAACCCCACTGCAGAAAGAGACTTTTCTCACCCAGGATGAGGTATGTAAATTCGTCTGTGCATCTTTAAAGCGTTGATGGCCTTGCAGTTCCAGCGCTAAAACATTTTTTTCTAAAAGTTGGTTACATAATCACCTCAAGTGTTGCTGTTCGAAACAAAAGACATAACTAATAAAAAGGGGAAAGGCTTGGAGAGAGGTTTTTGCATGCACTTTCACTAATTTGATTCATTTATGCTTATTGTATCTAAAGATTTTTCCTGTACGTTTGCTTAAATTAACCTTTTTAAAATAATTGAACATGCATTAAAGTGAAAAAGCTGAAAGCTCCCTTTTCTCCACAGCTGGATGTTCTGTTTGGGAATTTGCCAGAAATGGTGGAGTTCCAGGTTGAGTTCCTCAAGACTCTGGAAGATGGAACCAGACTGGTTCCAGATCTGGAGAAGCTGGAAAGAGTGGATCAATTTAAGGTTCATTTTCTCTTTGTGAAGCAATATTATTAATCAGTACCTTATTAGAAAATGATCTTTAAACGATCCCTTTTTTTGTTTTTAATGACAGAAAATACTCTTTTCCTTGGGAGGCTCTTTCCTTTACTATGCAGACCGCTTTAAGATCTACAGTGCTTTCTGTGCCAGCCACACCAAGGTGCCAAAGGTTCTTGTGAAGGGTGAGTAACTGGAAATGTTTTCTTCTGGAATTGTGAAAACTTTATTAAAATTGACTTTCTTTTCTTAATTCATGACTCATATGGTTGATTTAAAATTACTTTTGAGATCTCCGGTCAACACGTCATCACATAAAACCACGGCCTTTTCCAGAATGGGAAAGATTCGTTCACTGTATATGAACTGGACTGAGTGAGTGTGACCATTTTCAAGAATATTAAATGCCATGTTAGAGCCAGGTGACATTGGGAAGCAGTGATTGGTCCAAATCGGTTGTAGTCATTGTTTCTATGACTTTTGCCAATCAGGAGTGAGCTTTTTGGAAGTCCACACCCCTGCCACATGAATCTGATTGACCAGTTTATAGGTTGACTATCATACATTACAGCAAATATATCATTAAAAAAATAGGATTAGCAAGAACATGTTAAAAAAAAGCATCAGTGTAGGAATGGTTAGTCTGACAAATAGATTGACTGAGTAATAGCAGTTTATTTCTCAATAGAAGTCTATGGGATTTTGGTTTCTTGGAGCCAACATGTACTTCCTGTTTGAAATCAATCAGTCCAATTTTTATATACAGTCAAAGAATTAATAAGAATGACAAACAAACCTGAGAATCTTTAGACACAAAGCACATTCTTCAGTCACTAGTTAGAAAACTGCTCCCCTCTCTTTAGGTCATGTGACAAACTGTAGTTTTCAACCAAGGTCCACACATTACACCAATGTGTTTCTGCATGGTTTGGTTACAATGACACATTAGATGTTGTGTCACTGTGTGTGTGCATGAGTGAATAGGACTGTGATTGCAAAGCACTTTGGGCCTTAAAAGTGCTTGTTTTAAGTTGAAACAAGGTAAAAAAAAAGTGCTATACAAGTAAACGTCATTTACTATTACAAAGTAAGATTGAAAGGACAGAAGAAACTGGAATGTGGTCACTCCACATCTCTTTTTATTTACATTTTATTTGTGATTTTAGAAAGGGTGACCAGTAGGGATGGAGTACCAAAACTGGCATTTTTGTAGCGGTGTGCGGTACACACAATCTGTGGTGCAGGTTTGGGCTTTGCTTGAATTAGCACTAATAGTTGCGATCGCAACATTACGAAATCCTGGAGGACTGACTTATGTGAAGCTTTTAAATCTGAAAGAGTTTTGTGAATTTCCTATAAGGGGGCGCAGATGAAGAGAACGCAGACCCTCCACAACACACAAACAGGCACGCAAACACTCCTGCATGGAAAAATGTCTTCTGCTCTGCATTTTTAAATTCAGATACATGCCGAGACCTTTTTTTTTTTTTTTTTTTTCATTTTCTGCACAGGTAAACACGTTGAGTTATTTATTTATTTTTTTTAACCAATTTCCTTATTCACAACAGTTTAAATTTGCAACACAATATACTGCAATTAGTCACGACATGATAAAATTAATCCACAACACAAAAAAAATCATCTTATCATATTATTCTGCCTCAATAATACTAAACGATCCAACATACAATGAAAAATGTATTAATATACATTACTGTGCATTTTATTTCCACTGTTATTAATCTTTAAAGTGAGGAGGCCATTTGATTTAGTCTACATTTCAATGTTGCATGTTACATTAAATTAAAATATTGTGTTTTAATTTGTTCTAAAATAAAAGCTTTTAATGTATATAGTTAATAAGAATATCGAACCGATAAGCGGTATTGATAAGAGGAGTAGTATCAATAAAATCTTAACACTACCCATCCCTAATCACCAGTTTCTGTGGTGACGAGGAAAAGGTTTTCTGCAGTCAGTAGAAGCGCCTGGTGCTGTTTCACTTACAGTTTTTAATAGTAATAGTTTATTTAAAAGAGGAAAATGCAATTTCAAAAAAACACATGATAACACATAGTTAGAAAAAGCCTGAATTAGACTAGATTTCATCTGGCCATATTAAAATACAAACACCTAATATACAAACGGATAAAAGACGACATCACAGCATTTATTCGCAGCATCAAAACAGGCTTTTAGTGTTGGCAGCTGTAGGTGTTTATGAAACACAATTTCTATTTTTTTTGTGTAGTAACCAAAGAAGAGGATGTATTACCCATCAACCATCTGCAACGTTTCATAAGTACCTATACATCTTTTATTCAGAGCTGTTAGTTCTAGACTGTTGTCCACCATACAGTGCAGCTGCAGGCTGTTGGGGTTAAAAGCTTTGTATGTAAATGTAATGAGCAGCGATAAACAGTTTGTTCTGTAGCTTGAACACCCACTCCTTTAGAAGTCTTCTGTCGGTACTTTCGTTTGCCACACTTGCATTTGGTGAGTCAGCTCCTTATCAGTACTGCGGGCATTATTTAAAGAACTTTTAGCACTTTTAAAGGGTGATTGGACACTTTTGTAGAAATCAAAGTGGTTAAAAGAGTACACAAAAATCACACAAGTGGTTGTGTAATTCAAGTGTTTCTGTGTACTGAAGAATCAGTTTAAAAAACACAATGATTGGAGTTCAACTTTAGTGCTTTAGATTTTACTTTTTTTTTAGAATTGTAAGATATAAATATTTAGTAAGTAGTTGCCAAATATTTGTATGCATTTTTGCTCCTGACTTGTCATTTCCTGAACTTATGTAACACACTAGCACTGACAAAGACAAAGAAAAGTTACACTAACCATGTTCTCTAGTCATTTCTAAATGGAAGTGAAAGACTCGCAAGCAGAATCTAATAAACACAAATGTCTAAATCAGATATGCAACCTTCAACATTCAAAGAGCTATTCGAGTCGATATCTGTTCGACCACAACCTGCTAGGAGCTACAAAGTCTTACATTCACCCTTAACCCTAGAACACTTTCGCTATTAAACGTTACACCATCACTTTTTTCAATTTTTATGAAAATATGACAATGTGTGATAAAGTAAAGTAGTTTTACTTTATTTTCAACTGTAGTTTATATAATAAAATGGAAAATAAAAACACACGAAGTTCCTAAAAACATGCTTGAAAATGACAGAAAAATTAGTAATTTAAGGAAAAAAAATCTAAAAAAAATAATGACACTGGAGAATTGACCTTTGCATTTACAATAATAATACAATTATGATGAATGTTAATCAACTTTTCTTTTTACTTAAATAAAACCTGACCATAAAGACACACATTTTTTTCTAATTATGAACTTGTTTTGACAGAGGTTCCTATGACTCCCTTTCAAAATAAAAGGCTTCCTGTCATATAGGATCATCTCAATGTAGCAGCAGATGGTGTAATGTCAACAGTAATTAAAAATATATGCTTTAGTTTGCATATCTATTTTTTCTTGTATAAATATGTAAATCTAAAAACAAAAATTAAATTAGAACTAAACTAAATCCTTGCATTTCGCTCATTAATAGAAATATTAATACAATTGGGTGCTCCCAAAGTTAGATTCTGGCTGGAGCTCTAACAGTGGTAGACACCACTCAAAAATCTCTTGCATTTTTCGACTTTGGTTAAGCCACAGCAGGTGATGGAGCATTATGGGTAATGTAGTCAGGAGCCTGGTGAAGTGATTCATACTGTGCATCAACTTTGTGCAAATGAGTTGAATAAAATCTGAATTTAAAAAAAAAAAAAGTTACTTTTTAAAATAAAAAAAACATTTAATTTTATTTAACCACATGTGGCTCCGGAGTCTCAGGCAGCAGACCACTGATCTAAACAAAAGTTGCCAACTGTACTTCTTTGAAAACATATTAAATAAATCAGTTCCATTTTAACATTTTTTCTCTCCCTTTCTTGCAGCAAAAAGTGACGCCAACTTTAAGGCTTTCCTTGATGAGCGGAACCCGAAGCAGCAGCACTCCTCCACCCTCGAATCCTACCTAATCAAACCCATACAGAGGGTGCTGAAGTACCCCCTCCTGCTGAGGGAGCTCTACTCACTCACAGACCCAGACAGTGAAGAACACTACCATCTGGATGGTAAGACGGTTTCCTCTGAACGCATTCAGTCATGACAGTTTATCTCTAACTCTGCCTTCTACTTTTACTTTAGTTGCTATGAAAGCCATGAACAAGGTCGCCAGTCACATCAACGAGATGCAGAAGATCCACGAAGAGTTTGGGTCGGTGTTTGACCAGCTCATCACCGAGCAGAGCGGCGAGAAAAAAGAGGTGGAGTTGAACAAACACGGCTTGTTCTGATGTCTCACAAAAGGTCACTGATGATTTTTTTTTTATCTTAATGCCAGGTTGCTGATCTGTCGATGGGCGACCTGCTGCTCCACAGCACCGTGACCTGGATCAACCCACCTGTATCCTTAGGAAAATGGAAGAAAGAACCACAGCTGACCACGTTTGGTATGAAATCAGGGATTCATTCTGTCGCCACTTATCAAGTCTATTTATGTATGAAAAAAATCTGATGTTAAAAGTAATCCTGCTGACATGAACAGATAGTTGTGGATTCATTTCTATCATATTCTGCACAATGCATGTGCTGATTTACCAAGACACCAAAGATTTTTGTATTTTTCAGTGTTCAAAACTGCAGTGGTCTTCATATGCAAAGATGGATCTAAACAGAAGAAGAAAATGGTTGGTTTTAGGAAATTAACATATTTTTTTGCTAAATATGAAAAAGTATTGACATTTTTTTTTCTGCATTTTTAAGGGTGGCTCCCATCGGTTATCAGTGTCCTCAGAGGACAAAGATCCCTTCCGGTTTCGTCACATGATCCCAACAGAGGCTCTCCAAGTCAGATCAATAGGAAACACAGGTTTACATTTTTTCTTCCCCCACTAATGAGTCTGGATTGTACTAAGTGCGCCTGCTGTTCCTCCTTAAAAATAATTTGTGTTTGTCCAGCAGATGGCGAGAGTTCCGCTGTGTGTGAGATCGTTCACACAAAATCAGAATCGGAGGGAAGGCCAGAAAGGATATTTCAGCTGTGCTGTAGGTGAGGAGACCGTAGGCTTCATTTTACTGCAGTTTAAAGCATTTTTTTCACTGATGATGTCCCGCCACAATAGAAAAAAAAAAACGTTGTAATTCATGGTTCTGTCTCCCTCAGCTCTCCAGAGAGCAGAAAGGACTTTCTGAAGACGGTGCATTCCATCTTGAGGGAGAAGCATCGCCGACAGCTCCTAAAAACAGAGAGCTTACCTCTCAGCCAGCAGTATGTGCCATTTGGAGGGAAGCGGCTGTGTGCCCTGAAGGGAGCCCGTCCAGCCATAAATAGAGCCGGTAATTGCCAATCTGTGGCTGCATTCAGTCTGCAGCATCAAGTGCCCCACTTCCTCACTTGCTGACATAATTCCTATCAAATATTTTGCTTATTCATTTAAAAAAATCCAACAGAAATGCATAAGTGGCATTCATTTTTTCGGTAAATGGTGTTTACAAAAAACAACTTTTCCTTTATACTTATTTATATCAGCAGCATCAATAGACGGATAGAGACACTCGACTCCTCCCCCTGTGTTTCTCCAACAGTGTTTGTGGTCTTTTCTGCTGTGAATGTATTTTGCCCCAAACGTTCACTTAGTAACCTTTAAAGAGCATTATTGCATTATGAAGATCATGCATAAGCCTGCTTTAGAGCTCACGGCTGCAGCCGGCAAGATGGAGACTATCTTGCAAGTAATTTTACTGTTGAATTTTCCTCAGCTGCAATTTTGGTTATGGACACTTATTGCTGAGTCCCCTGTAGGGCACAATCTCATTGTGAGTCATGCTTGTCACCGGCCCAGGCGGTTAATACGCTGCGTCCCGCCTGCTGTATGAAAGCAGAAAATCCAACAAGCCTTCGCATGTGGATTTAGAAGTCATGCTTTTCAAGGTCACGCTACAGTTTTTAAGTTTAGAACTTCGCCCTCTAAATTCTTTCCCTAATTTAAAGACTAATTCTGATAAAAGTTATTTTTTATTGGAGGATATATGTAAAGAACTTTAAGCTTAAAATTGCATTTCTTACTTTTTTTTATCCAATTTGCTGTAAATCCAAAAATGCTGTTTCAAAAGGCTTGTAGTGGTGATGTAGATGCTAGAAATGGCAGGCGAAAAGCTAAATGCTCCTCTCCATTCTGATGCATCCACTCGTAGACGAATACGTCTCCATTTTTCTCATCTTAGCTGGCATTTGGTTCAAAACTGTATGGCTGGATAGCTCCAATACAATGATAATGTTAGCTTAGGGCTGTGAGGGTCTGTACGCTAGCAGCAAAGCATGTAAACAGATGGATAATGGGGAGTCTAAAGATTTTATTATTTTGAAAAATCTAACCTGAATCTCACAGCTTCACCTTGGCTCACTTGAGGTGTGAAGTTTGGTCAAGGAAAGAAAATGACTACGTTTAAATGAGCTTTTATTCTGAAAAATCTTTTTGGCTTTGAAGACGACAGGATTCTCTCGGTTGCATTTCAGTCACTTGGGCGATAAAAGTCGTCTGGCTAGAAAAGTTGTGTGTGAGATGTTTTTTTGCAAGTGAATAAGGGATGAATTCAGGATTGAAAGTACAGACGGAAAAATGAATAAATACAACAATAGGCTACCAGGAGTC
This sequence comes from Oryzias melastigma, assembly GCF_002922805.2. Lineage (NCBI taxonomy): Eukaryota > Metazoa > Chordata > Actinopteri > Beloniformes > Adrianichthyidae > Oryzias > Oryzias melastigma. The sequence goes on along the minus strand of NC_050524.1, from coordinate 8,531,504 downwards.
CTATTTATAATATGGATTTATTGCAACAGGAGATTCCCGCACACTCAGCCTGTTTGCATAATATTCTTGACATTAATTGACAGAGGATGTTACCAGAGTTGGATGTTCCACTGGTGTTATTATTAATATTACATATTTTGTTGTATTCAAGCATGCCCCCACACCCCAGGCCTCGGCTAGATCCTCAGGGATGCAGTTTCACAAAATGACCACTGGAGGCTGGTTTCAGAAGTTTGGCTTCCTATTGGCTATCACCTTAAAATTTTTATGCCCAAAAGAAGTTTAATCTTATATCATATTTTATCTTTTTTGTTTCTGTCCACACTGTCCCATTAGTTAGGTTAGGAGGCTTTTAGAACAGCTACAAGATTGGGCAAAGCTGTGCCTAAAGGAGGTCTCACTTCAATAATTTTTCTGATTTGTTTTCAAACCGTTCCCAGTGATCTTTTAAATATGATTGTGCCGTTTTTACCCAAAGTACAAAAACTTTTCTCACACAGTTTTTGCAGAGCTGCATTAGAAATTCACCTCAGAGTTGTGTTGAGAGTTGAGTATTTTCTACATGACATACAAGCTCTTTTTTTCACTGAATAAATATTGATTCATACTCAGAAATACTATTTTTAGCTTAATTTTCTTTATAAATGTCCCCATCATCAGAGAAATGCCACAAAACCATGTTAAATCACCATTTCCATCAGTGAACTTCAAGGGATACCTTTAGTGGAACCACACAAGATGAGCTCGATTTGCACTGTCAGTGGTTCCATTTCCTCATTTGATAAAACTTTATCTGCAACTGTCTTAATGTGAAATTTAAAAAGGTCTTCAAAAATAAAAGTATTCTGTCTTTTTTATAGAAAAATAGGTAACATCTAAAATGTATGTTTTATTTTTATCAGCATCTGCCCCTACCAGGACACTGGGCAGACGGAAGTTGGTCCGCAATCGCTTCACCATAGACACCGACATCGTCTTCGACGGGGACCCCGACCAGAATGACCTCACGTCACCACCAGAATCTAACTCTAGAAAGCTGCAGCAGAAAACCGAATCATCAGACGAGCAGCAGCAGCAGTCTGAGGAGGGGGACACAGACCGCTGGGTGGAGGAGCAGTTCGACCTGGAGGAGTACGAAGACCAGGAGGACATGAAAGAGACCGACATCCTGAGCGACGAGGACGAAGAGTTTTGCCAGGCTCCCAAAGCTCAGTCTGAAGATCTGGAAGCCCCAATGAAAGCTCTGTCCTTGGAAGGGGCTGAAGAAGTGGAGAGCGAGAGCTTGAAGTCGCCGTCTCTCAGCGACACGCACGATGATGATGAGAAGCTGTCTGACATGGAGGAAGGTGACGCTACTGATGACACGGAGGATCAGAAGGATGAGGTTTGGGTAAGACGGGAGCCATCAGGCTCATCTCAAGACTGATCCGCATAAAGATCCTCCATTTGCATTGATTTATATTGCACAGCTAGTAGAATAATCTTTACCTTACTGTTGCTGTTTCTACAGGGAAGATGGTTTGTAAAGCAATAAGGAATCAAATCAGATGTTTCATGAATTAGGCTTTGAAAGATGAACTGATGGTACAATCACGTAATCATGCGCTCTGATTGGCATTGTTTGCACATTCGGGCAGCGTTTTATAGTTTTACCTGCTGTTGCCAAATCTGATCATTGTAAAAACAATAATGTTAGTGAGATCTTCTCATAGCTAAGGGCTTTATATTATTTGTCCTTAAAGACATAGATTAATGAATTTCAGATTCAAGTCTTGTCATTTAGGCTACTTGTACATTTTGACTCTTTCTTGGATGGTGGTTTTCACTGTTTTACAGACTTCAAAAATAGTTATTTATCCTGTTACTTTTTCAAGCGATGTTGTAAAATGGATTTTTAGTTGTTTTAAATGAACAGGATCCTGTTTTACTTGAATTTGTTTGAGTTGCTCCTTGTTTTTACTTTTACTGTGAAGTCATTTACAGCTGTACATATTTCCTGTTTGGTGTCGCCACGCACATACACCCACACAACGCTTCTCTGTAGAGAAATCACACGTCACAAGAGTCTCAAAAACAGCTGCTTGTTTTTGTTGCATTAAAAAGACAGTGGGTTTTATTTATTTATGTGTAAATAATCATGGCTACAAACTGGTATGTAGTTTTTTTTTTCACAAAAAAAGTCAAAATTTGCTTAAACAATCAGGGGAAAAGACTTGGAATACCTAAATCATGGAAGATGTTATACTTGTAAACAAGTTATTGCGCTACTAAATGGCTTTTTTTGTTACTGTGTAAATATATATATGAAATGAATTCATATCATAATAAATACAGTTGTTTCCTACTTACGATATTTTTGTATGTGTTGTCATTGATTTATTTGATTGGTTTGATGTTTTTTGGACAGCAAAGTCAATGTTTTGGCAAAAATAATCTTGAGAATGAACCGAGCAGATAATCAAATGTTTTTTTTCTAACAGCAAAGACAACAAAAAAGGAAAATAACAAAAAAAAGGGCAACCCCAAACAAAAAGAAACAAATAATTGTGGATTGTTGCTTTGTGCTATATGCTAAAAATGTAAACAAAAATGAACAAGAACATTTAATTAATGATTGGCCAAGTATTTTACTGAAGAAAAGTCTCCTTTGCAAAGAGGCTCAAATGGGAGAGACATTGAAAGTGCATTAGCGTCAACTTCCCAGTACAGAAACAGCCCTCCTTAAGATTACCAATGACCTCCTTCTCGTCGGAGACTCTGGTTTAGTTTCCATCCTCCTCCTGTTTGATCTGACTGCGGCCTTTGATACCATCTCCCCTCCCATACTTCTGGAAAAACTTTCAAATCTCAGCACCTCTAACTTACCCTTCAACTGGTTCCAGTCATACCTCTCTGACCGCACTCAATTCATTCAGTTAAAATCCTTCACTTCTCCAACAGTGCCAGTCACAGCAGGTGTGCCCCAAGGCTCTGTCCTGGGGCCCCTGGTTTTCATCATCTATCTTCTCCCCCTTGGTCAAATCTTCTGTTAAACACGTTCATTTCCGCTGCTATGCGGATGACACCCAGCTCTACTTCTCATTCAAGCCTAATGCCACTCTCCCTCCTGCCTCCCTCTCCAGTTGCCTCCTAGAAATAAAATCCTGGTTCACTGTAAATTTCCTTAAACTAAATAGTAATAAAACTGAACTTCTCATTGTAGGAACCAAGACCACCTTAAATAAGCTCAATAACTTCTCAGTGTCCTTTGATAAAAGCTCCATCCTCCCTTCCTCACAGGTTAAGACTCTGGGTGTCATCCTTGATAGCACTCTTTCATTTACTGCCCACGTTAATGACATCACGCTTACTTCCGCCTCCATTCACCATCTCCGTCCCTCCCTACACTCCACAGCTGTTCTAGTGCACAGTCTCATCACCTCCTGTCTGGACTATTACAACTCCCTTTAATCTGGGCTCCCCTACAAAGCTACGTAAACTTCAACTGCTTCAAAACTCTGCCTCAAACACCCAACTAACACTTTTCACATCACACCTGTCCTGCAGCAGCTCCACTGGCTGCCAATGCCTCAACGGATCAACTATAAACTCCTTACTCTGATGTTCAAAGCCCTCCACAACCTCGCACCTCCATACCTGTGACCTTATCCATGTTATCCATATCCTCCTCCCTTCAGCTGGTTGTACCCACCAGTCGCCTCATCTCCATGGGGCGCCTCTGGAACTCCCTTCCTTCTGATCTACGGAACATGGACTCCCTCAGGTTGCCAAAAATCTCAAAAACCCCCTCTTCAGACAGGCATATCCACCCTAATTTAACGGAACTTCACTACATTTTATAAGTTTTATGACTGTCATTTTTAAACTATGTATTATGTTTAGTTTTTACCTGTAAGGCGACCTTGAGTGTCCAGAAAGGCCCCATATTAACAAAATGTATTATTATCATTATTAGAGGAAAGAACAATAATTGTGCATAACTAATTGGCCACCCAAAAGGAAAATTAGAGGGAATTAGTATGAACTGAAACATCAGAAAACCTATATCTGCAATGTTGCTTCCACAAAAATGACTTTTGCAGTTATTTCTTTATTTTCTCCTCCAAGATTTTTGTGAAAATTAACGTTTTATGTGCTCTTATTTTGAAAATAAACGACCTAAACAAATGAAAGTAGTGACTATCTTCTTTTAATTTTTAAACAAGTAAAAAAAAGCATTTTTTAATATTATTTTTACAGAAAAAATTGGATTAAATAAAAATATATAATTAAAAATGTGGAAAATATTATTTATTAATATTGGTTACTTGTTAAACTTAATAGTCTTTTGTTTTGACTGAGGAAACTAAATTTTCTACTCCCTATTATAGCAGTTGTCCACTTGGAACAGTAGGCATGGATAGCAGCGTACTGACAGCTGAATCATCACAGTCTGTCAGTTTCATTTCCACACTTGTATTATAACCCCACATGGTTCCTGTCAGCCATTGCACTCATCATTAAACTGGTTTTAGGTCCATCATGAAGGATTTAATGCCGCTAATGTCTTTGAGAAATTGCTATGACAGAAGCAAACATTTGCCATGGTGTCTTTGACTGTACAGCAAGTCACGATGATAGTGAAAAAAAAACATTTATTTAGTAAATGGAAACACACTGAAATTAAAATACACTTAGGGAGTGGAAATGAGTAGTTGCATTTATGTACAGCAGGTGGCATACTTCTCTTTTTTTATACATATAAATCCCAGAACATTTCATTCCACTTTTAAATTACTTTATTTACTTGTATCAAACCATATTAAGGTTAATTATTATGATTTTTGCGAATAAATGTTAGTAACAAATGCTTTTTTTTTTTTTTTTTAATTAAGCCACTCCTCTGTAGGGTGGTTTTCGTGAGCGCATCTGTTTACTTTCACAGCGGCTGGGAACAGGGACAATGGTTTCAGACGCAAACCAGCTCGACTGGTTTTTCAGTTTCTGTTCCTGTTTTATGACCTCCCTAGACAAATATCCCTGCCTATCTCTCTCTCTCTCTGTTTTTCTTTTATTTCTGGTCTATCATGATTCTCAGAAAACAGCCGGCGTTAGTTTGGGCCCTCCCCTTCCCTGACCAAATATGGTGTATTTCGTGTAATTCCTCAAAATGGTTGATCTACTTTAACATGACATTTTCACGGCAGTAAATTAAGATCAAATTCATCCTCTTTCAGACTTAGGAGGTTAGATTTCACATTTGTTTCTCTTTTGTTCTAAAATAACGTTGAAACAAATTAAAGGACTGCTTTAAAAATGGGAATGTGGTCAAGCTTTATGTGGTCGGATTCTGTAACTTTATGCTCTTTTAAAAATTCTGTTACTTCAAGAATGTAATAATGAAAACTCAGAGGAGGTATGTAAATTTTTTTAAGTTCACTCCGATCATCCTTGATCTATTTTCAAAGCATTTCCAGGTGTCCTTCATTTATGTTGAAACAGTTTTTAGCCAAAATAATAATACATTTAAAAAAAAAAGTTGTTTTCTAGCACAATAAGCCAAATAAGGTTTATTAACATACTTACTAAGATTCATTGCCATCTAAAGTGAGACCATTGTTTACAAAGGCCATATTAATAAACTGCTTAAAAAATATATTAACTATCTTTATTAACATTATATGGAGTGTTTTGCAGCACCTCATCTAAATTTTTACCAAAAGCTTAAATTTCTTTGTCCTCCGTCATCAGAAAAATACCACAAAAACACGTTAAAAAGACAATTTACATTGAAGTGGGACTTCAAGGTGACAAAATTTGCTCGCTCTGGGTTCTCCTAATTCGGGGATATAGGCAGCTCCAGGCCTCAAAGGACGCTGTGTCTGCATGATTTATAGATTTCCAAGCCCTCCTTATGACTGATTACCTGGTTCAGGTGAGTCCAGCCAATCAGAACATGCCAGGGAAGGATATATTGGAAAACGTGCAGAAATGCAACCCCTGTAGTTGCCTATCTCCGTTCGAGTTACTTTATTACAGAAATAACTTAAATACAAGTGAATGTGAGTACTTGACAAACAAGCAGACATATGTTGACAACTGTACGACATCACTTTCATTTTTAGATGAGGAAAAACCAGAAAGTTTTCCTTGTTTTTTTTGTCATGGAGAGCTTGCAGGTTTTGTGTCTCCAAACCAGCTTGATGGCATAACTTGCATGTTAGTTCTATCGGACAATCTTCAGTTTTTACTGTAGCCACAGTGAAAGCTTTTCTTTAGATGTAAGGAGTAAGGCGAGCTGTCACTTCTTCCAACCATGAAGGTCAAAGTGGAAATCTTAGCGTTGGTTCTGGGTGTCGTTAGCCTGGTTGGGACCATAGCAATCACCGCTTTACCCACATGGAAGGTTTCTGCTTTCATTGGTGCCAATCTCATCGTCATGGAGGAACTCCAGGAAGGATTGTGGATGACTTGCTACAGACACGCCAACTTCAGAATGCAGTGCAAGGCCTACGACTCGCTGCTGATTCTCCCCGGGGAGCTGCAGGCAGGCCGGGGGCTGATGTGCCTCTCCATAGCGCTGGTTATTTTTGCCATAATCGTCATGACTTGCGGGCTGAAAGAGACCTCTTGCTGCCGTGACAGTATTAAGAAAAAGAACATCGTGCTGGCCATTGGAGGAAGTTTGTATTTGGTTTCTTGTTTGACCACACTCATCCCTGTGTGCTGGGTGAGCCACTCCATCATCAGTGACTTCTACAATCCCACAATGGGGGACGGTCAGAGACGGGAGCTCGGGTCAGCCATCTACATCGGGTGGGCCACTTCACTGCTCCTGCTGATCACTGGAGTCATCCTCCTGATCCGATGCAGCAAACGGACAACACAGGAAGAGGAGTACTACTATGAAGATGACCTTCCAGAGGGGAGGGATGTCCAAGAGAAGAGGAGCATCTCACTAGCAAGGATAACATCCAGTGTTCAAGAATATGTCTAATGATGGTGCTGCTCTGCAGTAAGTCTGAAACATTTAGGGTTCAAAACAGAAGAATTTAACTTTAAATCCCTCCAGAAACAACACTTTCTTTCATTTTGTCTTTTGTAATCCGTTAACACTCAAACCATTTTTGTGAGATCTAATAGATGATGAAATCAAGCAAACAATGATGGACATGTATTCACTCAGGAAGTTATGTTTTCGTTTCATTGTATTTTAATTTATGCCTGATTCTTATGTAACATCCCTTATAATGAGACACTCATTTATCCCATAATGAAAGCTAAAGCTCTTCCATCCTGATATACCACTTTTACAGACACAAATATGTAAGAATGCACGTGTGTGCAAACCGCACACCTGCTACAGTGACAAAAGGGGAAAAGGAACAGGAATTGTTGAAAATACAAAATAAATCAGAAAAAAAATTCCCTTTACTTTGTGAAGTAAGATGGTGATTTGTGTTTTGATTGTCATCAAAAGAAAAAAGAGAAGTTAAAGTTTGAGATCATTTTCACTGTAAAGTTGTACATTTGTGTGCAGTTTGTCCACAGAGATGATGACTGTCTTCCCTTTGTGAGGATTGTATTTCTTTTAAGTTGTTTTTTCTTTTTTTGTGGTGCTTGGTGTGTTCCTGCTATCACAGTCCCACCAGATTCCACTTGTTAATCATCCACAGCTGTCATCATTTATGCTAATTTTCCTCTGTGTTTCTGAGTGTCTGGTTTCCAACCTTGTAAGATTGTTTACATTGTCATATTTCGCTGGTTTCTTCCATTGATCATATCTACATGTATTTATTAAACATTTAAATTCCTGCCACAACCTTAAGTGTCTCTTGTAATTTGGGTTATAGCTTCCATTTCATGACACCCTTTCTTTATCATTTTCTGTGAACGTAAAAAAAATCCTCATAGCGTTAATGTATTTCTTTGGGAAACTGATTGTTTTTGGGTCCAGTTGTTTCTGTACCAACTCTTTGTAATGGGCATGCTTCAAATTTGTAATAATCATCTGTGATTAAAACCAGATTGTTCTTAAAGCTGAGTAATCCACACTGTGGTGGCCAAAATTTCCAAGTATTTGATCCCTTGCTGATTTTGTAGATTTGCACACCTTTAAGTATAATAGTAGGCTCATTTAAACGGTGAGTGAAAAAAAAAAAAACACACAAAAATCAATTTTCAAGAATTTCTACACATTTATTTTCTAAGTATTTGAACCCCTTGTAACCATTAGGAGTTCTGGTTCATACAGACCTTGTAGACTCAGCCAAGCAATCTGTCAACTGAATTTATGGCTTCGTCTGAATTCCCCCCGTAATCCCCAACTACTACAAAACTATATAGTGCAGGAATATATAGTGCCCTGGATTTTAAAGGTATTTCGGACAAGTTTTTCTAAACACCGGATATGACGTCACCCATTTCACGAAGGGGAAAAAAAGAATAAATAAGAACATTTCACAACATTTATTCATGACTTTACTGTGTTCTGACGGTGAAAATGTGGTTGGTTTATTCAAATATTACATTTAAACACATTTTTTTTGTTCGAAATTGTTCGACCGCAATGTGGTCTATATCCGCTAATCTAGAGACCATCGATATAGGCTAGTTTTTTGCAAAGACTTCTGGGAAATTTCCAGTGCACTCGATTTTGGAATTAGTAGATTCGGACAGCACTAAATATAGTGAATGCACTATATCAGGGGTGGCCAACCCTGGTCCTCAAGAGCCTCAACCCTGCCTGTTTTCCAGCTCTCCCTGGACTGATTGATGCTGACAATTGAAATCAGGTGTGTTCAGTCAATCAGGATGTGGAATCATTTACGTCAACTAATCAGCAGGAAGCTGGTCAGGGAGAACTAGAAAACAGGCAGGGTTGAGGCTCCTGAGGACCAGGGTTGGCCACCCCTGCACTATATAGTGATTAGGAGTGGAATTAGGACACAACCGAAGACACCTGTTTGAACTAATCACCTGTAGAAAAGACACCAGTCACTTCTTTGTCAAGCATGGAGGTGGAAATATTATGCTTTTGGGTTGTTTTTCGGCACAGGGCTACTTCACCATGTCGATGGGTGGAGCCCTGTACCTTCAAATTCTGAGTGAGAACCTCCTTCCCTCTGCCACAAGGCCTAAAATGGATCATGGACGGGTCTCCAACAGCATTATGGCCCAAAACAATCAGCGAGGGCAACCAAGGCAAGGACTGGCTGAAGAAGCATATCAAGATCATAAAGTGACCCAGCCATCAATACTATAGAAACTTGAAGCTCAGAGTTGCCAAGAAACAGCCAACAAATCTGACTGATTTATGTAAAGAAGAGTGGATCAGAATTCCTAAAAAGATATTTCCCCCAATGAAATATTAATATATATATATATATATATATATAAGTATTCTTAAAAGCAGATTTTACGATTTTCTTTGTAATATTCTATCTCTCACTGTTCAAATGAACCTACCATTAAGATGATAGACGGTCATTTTATTTTAAATTGGACAAAACTACATGATCAGCAAGGAATCAAATACTTATTTTCTCCTCTGTAAATAAAACAGAATGATGAAGACATGGCGGTATAATGTGGAAAGTGTTTTACGGACAAACAGAGCTTAGGATATAAATTCTTTAAAGTTGATTTCTTAATTTTCTTTGTGTTTTTCTATCTCTTACTGTTCCAAGGAACCTACCGTTAAGATGACAGATTGTCTTTTTTTTAAGTGGACAAACCTACAAAGTCGGGAACGGACAGGACACTGTTTTCGTCCACTGTAGTCATCTACATTGAGGGAAGATGTTGATGCACTGAAGAAGTTGGGTTTGCTTTCAGATCATGTTTTTTAGATAAGGAAAAAACAAACAAAGTCTTTCTTTTTGTTTGGACAATAGGCCACATGCAAGCTTTATCAGTTCAAGCTAACTGGGTGGCATTGCGTGTCAAGAAAGCCCATCGCAGTTTCTAAAAAGAACCGACTCCAGAGAATTTGGTTTAGATGTAAGAAGACAGAGCAACCATCACAGCCATGCCTTCCCGCTGGGACATTCTTCCGATGCACTTGGGCATCATTGGCCTGATTGGGGCCATAGCAGTAACTGGTTTGTCCACATGGAAAGTTTTTGTTTTTCCCAGTGACAGTCCTGATGTCACAGAGGAACTGTGGGAAGGATTGTGGATAACCTGCCACAAATATTCTGAGCTCCAGGTGGATTGCAAGCCGTATGACTTGGACCATGATCTTACTCCAGAGCTGAAGGCGAGCAGATGGCTGATGTGCTTCTCCATTGGTGTGATTGTTGTTGCTTTGATCATCACAGGTTCGTTGTTTCACGAGACCTTTTCCTTTTGTGACACTGAGAAGAACAAGAACGTCATTCTGGCTGTTGGAGGAATCTTGTTTTGGGTTTCTGTTTTAACCCTGCTTATCCCTGTCAGCTGGGGGAGACACTCTATCAATGGGTCCGACAATGGAGTGGATTCTCAGAAATGGGAGAGGGGCTCAGCTATCTACATCGGCTGGGCCTCTTCAGCGTTCCTGTTCCTCGCTGGAGCAATCCTCCTGATCAGATGGAGCAATTCCGTTCTTCTTCAGAGTCATTCTCTTGATCAGAGGAAGGGACGTTAAATATTAAGAACGCTTTGCTGAAGACAATCTTCTGGAGGGAAAGGAAGTCCACGAAAAGTAAAGTAAACAATCAACAAGGACACCAGCTAGCTCTGACAACAATGGAAAAAAAGTTGATTTACTTCTATTTCACATTAAGCATCAATATACTAACTAAATACTTCGCTTTGCCTGATGAAAGACTTTTAACCCCTTCCACAATATAAAGTCATCTCTCAGCAAAAGACTTTCTTACTTGTAGGCCAAAAAATTGTTCTAAAATCTGTCAAAAAAAAAGCCACACCAGGAGCAGATTTGTGGTTTGCTTTGGCAATCCTTTCCAGGCTGTTGCTCCAAGACTCTGGAATAAGCTCCCTCTCTCCCTCCGTTCCCTGGACTCTGTTCACTCTTTTAAAAGCCAACTTAAAACCTTTTATTTTGCTCAGCATTTTAACTGAGTCTATTTTTAATTGGGCTTGAAATGATTGTTTTATGTGGTACTTGCTCCTGTCTTTTATGTTTCTTAGCTTGTGAGGCTTTCATCTTTTATGTTTTTAATCGAGAAAGCTTTGTCTTTTGTTTTTTTATCTTTTGAAGTATTTGTTTTTATGCTTTTAACTTGTGAAGCACCTTGTGACTGTTGTCGGTGAAAGGTGCTATATAAATAAAACTTACTTACTTACTTACTTACTTACTTACTTACTAACAATTCACCTCGTAAAACACAAAAATATTACAGAAACATGCCTCTTGATTGGAAATGACTTTAAAAGGAAACATTTTGATTTTTTTTTTTTTTTTTCAAAATTGTGGTTTTTATTCTTATTTTAGCCATTTTCGCTAAAACTCAAACTCAGGGAAATGATGTGGTGTTGGAATAGTCAGAAAAATGACTGTCCCACTTGGAAATCACACATGAATATAAGAAAACAATTAATCTTCAAACACTACATGAATGCAGAATAACTTCCTGCACCTGAAAAACGGTGAATTTATTTGTAGTGCGCCATCTATGGGGAAACACCTGAACTACAAAGAAAATAAAACATTAATAAAGATAATCAAAATCATTCATTCCAGTTTGGCGGGACAGATTAAATGGTTTAACAAGCCACATTTGGCCCCTGTGTCATTGTTTACCCACCCACAGTCTAAAGAAAGAGTACTGCAGGTCATTTTGCTTCAGTCAGACTATAGATCAAAGATGATCAACTGCTTTAATTATCATTTTAACACCTTGTAATACCCTCACTGAAAAATCCTTCCTGTTATGCAAATATTTGTCTTTCTTAATCATATATTGTGCATTTTTTCTGCTCATTTATATTCTTTTTTGTTGAAACCAGAAAAAAGTCACCAACGACAAAAGGGGTTCCAACGTATTAAATTCTTTGTTTTCAGTAATTATGGACATTCATGTATAAACATGAAACAACTAATCAGATACTTAATTAGTTATGTTTAGTCCTATTTTGTTATTCCTGCTTTAAAAAGACTGATATCGACAGCTTTTGAACATGTTTCTTACAATCAAATGTTTAAATGAGTCAAAATTAGAATCTTCAATAAAAAAATGCTTTTATTTCCTTGTCTGTCATTATTTTCCTCATAAATTCATCAAAACATTCAACTAACTTTACACACTTTAAGCATATCCCAGTTTATTTTTTGAACAGGAAAAATCTTGTGTATAAAGGTTTAGTTTGTGTTTTTTACATTATTAAAGTGAGAAATTCTTCAGTGTAACAGGAACACTGAGACCTGCTGGTGTGTGTTATAATGAAACTGGATCTCATTGAGTTTCTGTACTCAACACCTTCTTCTGGACTCACTTTACAAATAGACGCCTGATCATCGTATCAGCTTTCAGTCTGTGAGACAAAAGCACACCAACCATCACTCATTATGGGAAGCTTTTATTCACAAAAAAATTAAAAGTCTGTCCGTTAAAACTCTTAAACTCTTAAGTATTTTTAAAATTTGAACTATTTATAACTAAGATTACTGTGAAACTGTTTTTCAGTGTAACCCAAAGTGAAGCTTAAAAAATGATTTAATCCTGTTTTTAAAAAAAGTATAGTTAGATGATTAGAAACCAATCTTAGTGCTTCATTTGCATCGATTGAAAGGGATTAAGTTGTTTATCAGAAAGCCTCTCAGGTGATTGGTTGAAGTAGAAGTTTCATGTGCACTTTAAACAAACAGCACTCTTTGGTCCTACCCAGTTATCTCTCGGATGTGAAGAAGTTTAACCAGTAGGACAGCATTGCTGTTATTTTGGGTGTATAGGCTGCATAACTTGCCCTTCTCTTCAGTTTTGCTTCCTGCCCTGTAGGAGGACAGCCAAAGAGTGCGTCTTTGGCCTCAGCAGCAATGAGCGTCTACACTCCCTACAGCGGCTACACCAAGCCACCTCTGACTTACCCGGCGAGCTACTACGATGAGAAGCAGTACCAGCCGTATCAGCCGTATACAGAAGGCCCCCCGGACTCCGTGGATGAGGAAAAGAGAAAGATTGAGAAGAGAAAGCGCCGAAGTGCCATCTGCTGTGAGGTGGTGGCCCTCATCATCGGGTTTGTCGGCCTTATTGGAGTAGCTGCCGTGACGGGTTTGCCTATGTGGAAGGTAACAGCCTTCATTCAGGAGAACATCATTGTGATGGAGACCCGCTGGGAAGGCTTGTGGATGAACTGCTACAGACAAGCTAATATCAGGATGCAGTGCAAAGTGTACGACTCCCTGCTGTATCTGCCCGCCGACCTCCAGGCTGCCAGAGGTCTGATGTGCGCCTCGGTAGCTGTGACCACCCTGGCCCTCATCGTCTCAGCAGTGGGGATGAAATGTACCAAACTGGTGGACCACCGCGCTCGCACCAAGCACGTGGTTCTCGTGGCAGGAGGCAGTCTCTTCCTCTTGGGCTGCGCCACCACCCTAATCCCCGTGTCCTGGACCGGCCATGTCATCATCCAAGACTTCTACAACCCCCTGCTGATCGATGCCCAGCGCAGAGAGCTGGGGGAGGCCCTTTACATCGGTTGGGTGACCTCGGCTTTGCTCTTCACCGCGGGAGTGATCCTGCTGTGCCGCCATGCTCCCAAGACCCAGATAGAAGAGGAACGTGTGATTTACAACGAGGGAAGCGTTTACCAGCCTCCATACACATACCAGCCGTACACCTACCAGCCACAATACAGCTACCAACCAGCTTATTCTGCACCTCCAGGGTCTGTGGTTTACAGTGCGCGTTAGTAACAAACTCATTGGGGACTTTGCTTCAAAATCGATTGAGTTTGCTTGTTAAATGGAAAATGAGCCTAACCTCTCCATACAGAGATGTGGGGTTTAGAGGATTAGGGTGTGAGTTAAAACATTTTTTTTCATTTTAGGTGTTACTTAAAGTGAAGTACAGATGGAAATTCTTTGACAGTAATGATAGACTTTATGTCTGAATCATGAAAACCTGTGCGTCACCTTTTACCCCCATACGTTTAATACCCATTCCTGTTTTGACTATTGTCTAAAACAAAAACGGTTTGCAATTACTTTGCACAAAGTACTGACTTTTTTCTGTGACATGTAGTGCACTAAATTCTTTGTAAATTAAATGATTTTGTTTTTCTTACTTTAGATTTGGCCATGCGTGTTGGCTGGCAAGATTTCAATAAATGTAAATAAAGAAATGGGTTAAAGAGTTTTTGTTATATGTTTTTTGCTTTTATGTATTGTAAAATATTTACTAAAGTTTCGCTTAGTCACAAAGTTTCCCCATCTTGTTTTACCGTGAAGAGACACTCAAAGGGTTGGTATGTTCTTTGGACTGTTGTCAATAGAAATGTGCCTAAACTGGTCAAACCAGATTCATAGCTCCACCCACCAAACAAGTCTAAAACCAGTATAGATTTCAATCAAGCTGAAGGTGCAGCTGCTTGTTTCAAATCTAAGGCCTATAAGGGCCTGGATGAAAAAAATGTTATTATCTCCTTTAGGAGAAACACACAGTATCAGTGATTATTTAACCCTGTAAAACCCACTACTTTAAATTATTGACAAAATTAGGTCAACTTTTGTGGAAGTGTTGTGCATTTTTTATAAACCTTTTGATAAAATCCACAAAAAAAAAATCTTTGTAGTTTCATTTTTTATGAGACATATAGTATTATTCAGGATACGTTGGATGATTTGGTAAGTTTTTGCAATCTTATTCTTGTTTTAGGGTCGGCACTGACCTGTTTCAGTTTTTAATTGAATAAAATAATCACTTTAACCCTTCCGCTCTCCTTAGTTTGTTTACATTAAAAGTGGGGTCATCTGGACCCCCCAAGACAGTGCGCTGAACTTTTTTTTTATCTTTGATTTTTGAGTTTCACTAATGTCCATGACAGACATAAAATCCTGTCCACCTTTGTCATGGAGGAAATCACATATCAATATGTGGTTGGAGTCAACTGGACCCCAAAGAGAGCGGAAGGGTTAAATTAGTTTATCAAGGCTCTTATAATTTGTCATAAAATGAATTTCAACTAAATTCAAATTTTAAATGTTTTAATTCTAAAATGCTCTGGTAGAAATCAAGAAAAGATTAATAAAACAAAAAAAAAATCTCTAAGCCCCCAGTGAGGTCTGAACCGGTAACCTTTTGATTGTAAGAGCGGGAGGTTTAACCGCTAGGCCATCTAGAAACTGAAAATAACATCCTTTCTGGTGTTAGGGTCGTTTTTGACCTGCTCATATAAAGTAAGTTTAAAAAAGAATAATTAGAGCTAAAATTAGAATCATTAATAGATTTCGCCTAATTTCCCAACCTGGGATGAATAAAGTATTGCTATTCTATTCTATTCTAGATTTCAGTCAACACACTGACCCCTTTTTTCCCAATCATATGAGGTTCAAAGGAGGCTCATTTGTCCAGTATAGTTGCAACAAAGCAAAATAAATAAACTCAGTCATATGCAGACACACAAAGACTTTCCTCTGATTTAGCTTCTAATACTTTTGGAAGTTGTAAGTGATTCTATTAGTTTGATTTATTGGTAGTTTGTGTTCTAATGTGTTTAGATTGAGGTTCTATTGCTGACATATATAATATTCTATATTTACCCTCCAATTTGAAACCCATTTTTTAAATGGTGTGACTGTATTATATAATAAAAACATTAACTAACTCAGCTTTTTTCAAAACAGCAAGTAGTCATTTCAAAAATGTATTAATAGATTACATGGAGGCAGTCATTTTGAAATGTAGGAAAAGGCCTTCTACTGCCTCTTGTGCAGGGCGTCTGAAACAGTGGAGTTTCTGAAGACCCCCTAAGGTATTCTTAAGCCCCCCCTAATTAATTTAGGGAGTTTTAAGTTTTTAATTCATTTATCTTCTAAGATTTATTTAACTCAAGCTTTTAGAGTCAAGATTACAAAGGGGAGAGACTAAGCATATATGAGTCAAATAAGCTTGTGCCAAATATTGTTGAGGGTTATATTTTAGCATTATGTCATCTCAAGTAATTTAATAATGATTTTCAGTCCTTTGAATTGCAACCATTTTAGTCACATGTGTCCAAAATTTAATCTATGCAACATCAATACATATGGGAGCAACAAATTACTGTGTTGTGTGAGCAAAAGTCGTGACATTGCTTCTATGTTGGATTAGCTATCAATTCAATATGTTTTAATGTCTCTTGAAGGTCCAGGCAGAAGGAGAAGCTAAGGGAGAAAAAAAGACAAGCTCAAGGGAGAAAGACAGATGAGTTGCAGCAGGTGGATGGAGAGGCAGAGGTAGATCTGAGTGTTACAGAGAAAGGAGAGCAGACAGATAGGGAAAATTATTAGGGGACAAAGACACTGGACCCAGACAGGTAAAGTTGAACAGCTACACACAAGATAATTTTGGTACATAGAAGATTAGAAAAACACAATATTCAGTCAACAAGAATACACCTTTCTGTAGTATTTAGCAAAAACACCAAACATGATAGTTTAGTCAGTAGTGGTTGTAAGAATTGGAAGAAAGCTTTAGTCGTCTTTGACAACAAGCAGAAAATGGATAATCAAAAGGGCATTGTTACATTGAAAAGCTACCAGGAAACTAGCAAACAGGGAAACTCAAATAATAGCAACTACAAATGCGCTATGTTTGTTCATATTCCGTGCATCTCTGAGGGGTTAAGCCCCCCTGGTCTGCAATCTGTAGTTTTTATCAGTCCATTGTGGCTCTTTTTGCTTTAAAGAAATATGGTAACAATTTGAAAATATATTGAATTTTCATTTTTGGTGAATTAGATTTAGTTAATTACATGTTGTCATTTACGTTTAGATTTTTAACATGTCTGATAAATGAACAAAATGATTGGTTAGCTCTACTGTCAACATCATATGTATGTGTGTATATATATATATATATATATATATATATATATATATATATATATATATATATATAGTGTTCCCCAGCTTATTCACATTTCTTTATTTGCAGTTTCACGTATTTGCGAATTTTCAGTCACGTGACTTATCTGGTTCATCTCAAAAACTCTGACAACTCAAGGTGCTTGTATCAAGCTATTGCTTCCAAAGGTGCTGCGGGAATTTCCCAGGAGGGGAGGGCAGTTGAATAGCACGCCAGCCCTTCCGCTACAAAAAGAGGCGCGCACACTCACAGTGAACCTGCATGGAGGAATGGCATAAGCTGACTCAGAAGCAGCTCGAAAATATCCTGATAATTGCAGAGGATAAATTATCTTTGAGAAAGTGTTTATTGCTGATGAAACCGGCAAATTCTGGATAGAAAGGCCCTCTCTCACTTATTTGTTGAGCAATACTCCAATGTTCTTTAATTAATGTTTACAAAGGCCGTGGGGGGTGAGACGGAAACTTGGGTATTCGGCGTATTTGCGGAGGTCTACGGTCCTTAACGGTTCCTGTGAATAAGGGTGGAATACTGTAAATATATATATAAAGAGAGAGAGAGAGAGAGAAGTGATCATTTTAGATTATTTGAAATATTAAAAACTACAATTTACAAATAAAAAAAAGTTGATTTTTCTAAATGAAATCAAACTTTGTAGTTCTCACTGGATTTGGTCAAAGAGAAACTGAGCCAAACAGCTTTTTTAGTCTTAAAGGTTGCAGACCTCTGTTCTAATTGAATTTATAATCCACTACAGGACAGAAAACATGGATCAATTTATATACAATGTTTTTTAAGGACAGTTGTGATCATACCAAGAGATAGGGGCCTCATAAACATTTCATAAAAAGGTTAAAAGGGGGTAAAAAGAAGGATTTAAAAAAAAAATCACAAATCATTCAAAAATAAATATAACTGCTTCACCTAAAGTAAGGTTGTTTTTTTTAGTCTGCTGTTGTAGACTTTGAAGGTGCATAAAAACGAGGAAGCAAATGTTAAAAGCAATTGGCTAAAAGCAAGAAAAGGGAATTATAAATGTTTTAGAAACACGACATATTTTTAGTAAAAGTGATTAAATGCAAATTTCCAAATAGGTTTATTTAGCCTATTTTGGTCTTTCTAAAGTTTCTCTACAAACACGACATTCTTGAATGTAAGTCAACACCACTGAACAAACAAAGCGGCAGGTTACAGAAGCTCTAGTAGCTGGTGCCCAAAGAAAAAAAACAAGCCCTGAAGACTAAATTTCCTAGCAACCGCTTGAAGTTCCCACCCCCTCTCATTTGACTGTATTATCCACAGGGAAAAGGCTGTTCAGCAGAAGGTGGACATCATCCTGCTCCTCCTCCAGCTCCATGCTGTTGAAATAGTCACTCATTGTCTGCCCAGGATTATGAGCTTCGATGTGTGACAGGAAGCAGGATGGCCAACTCAACGATGGAGATTGTGGCTGTTGTGTTGACCTTGGTTGGGTTGATCGGGGCCGCTGCAAGCACCGGGATGCCTATGTGGCGGGTAACAGCCTTCATCGGAGAGAACATCATCGTGATGGAGACGCGCTGGGAGGGCTTGTGGATGAATTGCTTCCGACAGGCCAACATCAGGATGCAGTGCAAGGTGTATGACTCTCTCCTGGCTCTTCCCCAGGACCTACAGGCAGCTAGAGGCCTGATGTGCACTGCTCTCGCTCTGTGTGGAATAGGTATCCTGATCAGTGTGGTCGGGATGCAGTGCACGTCATGCATCATGAACAACGACAGAGCAAAGCGACTAGTCCTCGTTATCGCAGGAAGCTTGATATTAATGTCTTGCATCTGTGTCCTCATTCCCGTTTCTTGGACTGGCCATGTCATCATCAGGGACTTCTACAACCCTTTGCTGATCGACGCCCAGCGCAGGGAGCTTGGAGAAGCTCTCTACATCGGCTGGGTGGCCTCTGCTTTCTTATTCGCCGGCGGATGCATATTCATCTGTTGTAACATACAATCTGACGAGAAAGACTCACGGAGGTATTTGTATTCCAAGAACGCTGACTACAAGTCTTACACCCCAATGCCACTGCAGCCTCAGCAGCTGGTGATGATCCCTCAAGCACGACCTCAGCCGATGCTGTCCAGACAACCATCCACTGTCTACAGCTACAATTCAAGACACGAACTACCGCCTCTGCAGCCTCAGGAGCTGGTGATGATCCCTCAACCACAACCTCAGCCAATGCTGTCAAGACAACCATCGACCATCTACAGCTACAATTCAAGATACCCCTCTGTGCGCAGCGGAGTCGCTTATCTCTGATCGCTAATGGTCCTCTTTTGTATGAATTCTTCTCATGGTAATTATTTTTTTTTATGGCTCTTCAAAGGAGAACTCGTAATATATATATATATATAATAAGTGGATTGCAAAAGAATCACTTTTAAATGCAATCTTTTCAAGCTACATGACGCAACAATGACAGCATGCTAATCTCAATTTGTAAATACCTGATTAAATGTAAATTTTAGTGTATAATTTTTTTAAATTTAAGTGGTTTTCATCTTTTGTTTTCATTAAAGTATGTTAAGAAATGCAGATGTTATTGCTGATATTAAGAGCTCAATGTAAAACAATTGTGTTTTCTACTTTTTCCACATTAACTTGATAAAAAAAAAGTTTTTTACTTTAAGTTTAACATCCATATTATTATATTATTGCATAAAAGTGAAGCAGAAACAAGCTTCTGTGAGCCGTAAATTTTAACCACATGGTGGATAAAACCATAGTAGATGTGTTGTGAAGACTTGGGACATCAAATCCCGATATGGTAATGTAGTGTTTTGAATTGATTTGTGTCTTTTATGTCTGTTTATTATAATATCCTGGGGCAGTTAACCTGCAATATGACACTGCTTGTTCAGGGTGTGGACTCGGAGGTGATCCAGCCACAGACGTCAGCATTTCTGAGAACAATCTGACCTCAGAATCATGGATCATGTGATCAAAATTTGCAAGTTGCTTTGAATAGACAGAGGGAGAGTTTGAAAAGGTTTCAGTCACCTTCAGGTTTAGAGAATTTTTTTGTAATTTCAGTGGTCTCTTCATTTCACTTTTACCAAATGAAAAAAAATAGCAAAAATAAAATAAGAAATATTCTTTCTTCTTGAAAACATTTTGTGATATCATGAAAATGTTTATCAAGCTGTGAAAAACATGGGTTCAAAGAACTTTGTTTTAACAAGGAAATGTCAAAGGATTGACTGACCGGTGTGACTTCCTCAATGATCTTAAAGGTCATATGTGCTACCTTGTGGATAAAACAAGAACTGCAGGAGCTTTGTTTTTATTCGCTTTTGTACTGAATAAAAAATAAAATTGAATCGAGTGAAGTTGTGAGTTTACAACACCCATCCTGTCTTGTTTTTGTATATGTGTACTGCTTGAAAACGCGATCTCAGTGACAAACTCTTATCAACTCAGCAAACCATAAACACTAAATAAGGAGTCTTTGAATTATTTGTATATAGTGGAAGAATTTATGATTTATTGCTCATTTTTCATAGACTGATGACGATACTGAATGATAACACAACAATTTTTCCTACTCATAGTTAGTGGTTTGGCGAAGCCATTTATTGTCAAAAAATTCAGTTTACCCTTTTTAAATCCGGATGACAACATAAACTTCCCCAAATGACCCCATTCAAGAGTTTACATATCTTGATGACTTTGTTATAAAAAGCTGACCCAAAAGGGTTTGAATGACAGCTTAAAGCAGTGTTTCCCAACCCTGGTCCTCAGGGCACACTGTCCTGCATGTTTTCCATGTTGCCCTGCTTATGCACACCTGATTCAGCTCATCATCAGGCTCAGCAGAAGCCTGACAATGACGGTCATCAAAGGCAGGTGTGTTTGAGCACGGTTGGATTAAAAAAATGCCGTACAGTGTGCCTTGAGGACCGGGGTTGGGAAACACTGGCTTAAAGTAACCATCCTCACCTGTGACTTGTTTGCCTGTAATCATAAATATCTTGGAGATTCTGGGCTCTCAACAGATCCGTCCTCCAGTGCGGCACTGACATTTCTGGATCTTGAGCTTTATGGGGAAAGATACAGAGCTGCCGAAAGATCTATGGGAAAAGGTAACCAAACTATACCAAACAGGAAAGGGACATTAAGAAGATATCCAAGAAACTGGGGATGCCAGTTAGCAGCGTTCAAACTTTGATCAATAAGTAGAAAGTGAGGGGTTCTGTTAAACCCATTATATATTAGATCTATGGTTAAACCCAAACACGGTCACAAAAATTCCATTCACAACTTCCAGAAAAATTGTTTGGGATGCAAAGAAAATTCTATGAATAACTTTAGCTGTGATCTAGAACTCCGAAAAACAGGGGTGTAAAAAATGAATTGAGTGGATTAAATGACGTTGTGGGTTTATAACCCTATGTTGTCTTGTCTTTTGTTTATGTGAACTACTTGAAAACTGGATCTCAGTGACATTCCCACATCATTCAACAAACCGTAAACACTAAACAAGCAGGAGTCTTCTTTACAGTCTTCCGTATGAGCCAATCAAGTGAGCAGAAAGCATTTTTCCCCACAACAAAAAGAATTTCTCAGCAACCAAACCCTATCAGGTGAGGTTTTTCCAGAATTGGATGCAACTGAGACAGATTTTTCTCCTTTCATTATGCCAGGTCAAAAGTTGGATTATTACTGTTTTTAAAAGAGTGCTCAGCAAGTTTTGGACTCCCTAGAGGGATTCTCTTAAACTTATAAAAATGGTTCAAGGTGTGTCTGAGTTGGCTGCCATGTGCGTTGGAGTTATTGGGCTGATTGGAGCAGCGGCCACGACCGGTTTGCCCATGTGGAAGGTGACGGCTTTCATTGAGGAGAACATTATCGTGATGGAGACCCGCTGGGAGGGCTTGTGGATGAACTGCTACCGCCAAGCCAACATCCGGATGCAGTGTAAGGTCTACGACTCCCTGCTTTACCTGCCCTCGGAGCTGCAGGCGGCCAGAGGCTTGATGTGCTGCTCTGTGGCCTTGTCAAGTTTGGGGCTCTGTGCGGCTCTATTAGGCATGAGATGCGTCTCCTGCTTTCAGAGTAACATATTGGTGAAAAACATCATCCTCTTGGTGGCAGGAGCCATGCAGCTCATGGCCTCGCTGTGTGTTTTTATCCCCGTGTCTTGGACCGGTCATGTCATCATTAGAGATTTCTACAATCCCCTGCTGATTGATGCTCAAAGAAGAGAGCTTGGAGAGGCTCTGTACATTGGTTGGGTGACTGGTGCCTTACTGTTTGCCTCATCGTTGTTATTCCTCTGCCGTCGTGTCCCCGTGAAAAAAGACTCGTTTGATGTTTATCGTCCTGTTAACTTAATGAATCAAGAACCACCAGTAGCCACTAGCAAGCCATCATCAATGATTTATGAGCCCATCTCAAGCGTTCCCAGCCTGGAACCAACATACCAGCATTTTGTGTCGAACAATGGTTCTATCGGGCAGCAGTTTGCTGTTCCGCTGCAGAGTGTTCCACCAGTGATGGCGTCTCAAAGATCCCTGGTCAACCCGTCTTTCATTTACAACCCTCCTCGTCCTGAAAGTGTGCCCTTCTTCTATCAAGGCAGCATTGCTCAGCCATCTCCCATGCACAGTTTGAACCACAACGCAGGCATGTTCACCCCTGCAAACTCTCTGTATATGAGCCACAATTACCCAAGCAATGCCACTTCGTCCTTCCAGTCCAGTTTCCATCCCAGGTCACAAACTCCTGTTTTCATAACATACAAAAAGTCCATGGTTCTACCAGAGTCCTACAACGGGAGCAGCCCTGGACTGTACATATAAAGATAAAAAAATAAACACAAGTTTTGTTTCAAACTGACATTAGAAGCATAAGGAACAATGCATTTGCATTTACATTTAGCTAAATTGGATGTTTATTCTTTTGAGAGTCCAAGCTTTTTTCTGTTCATATTCAGAAGTTTTTTGAGTACAAAAAATAAAATAAAACAGTTACCAGGATATTATTACAAATGTAGATGTATACTTATATGAGTTTGTATCAAATACTTGGTCTGATACACTTTTAGTATAGATAAATATTTAGAGGAACATTTGTTTCATCACTGTATATGATATATATATATTGTATTTTACCCAAATGCCTTGAGAATTTTATTTCAATGAAAAAACATTATTATACAATTTCATGATTAGTTTTTTTAAGTTTCAAATCACCATGATTTTTCATTGTTATTCTTTAAAATTTAGGTCAGAAATTTGACTTAATAGAAAAATTGTGATTTAAAGTTACCGGTAGGAAATCATGTGTGTATTGCTGAATAAATCTTCAGAAATTTTGAGCTTTTGAGTTCTTTTTCATTCCTTATTTTGTCTGATAACTTTTCATGTAACATTTCGAGATGTAAAGCATTATGTCCACGCCATTAAAAATATTAAAAACTAAATTACCATTAATTTGAACAAACATAAATAACTGCCTTTAGAATTGTAAACCTAATGGCACCTAACCGGAAGCATGTAATTAAAATCATTTTTTTATTTTTCTAAACTCAAACCAAGTGTGCAGACTGAAAGATGATCTTCTGTGACAACCCCTATGCTAAAAAAGTGAACAACAAAATGTGTGTAAAACATTCAAATTTTCTCATATTTGATGTTCTAACACATTTATATAGAATGGACATTAAAATAGGACACATCTCTTGAATATGTTACTTTTCACCACTAGATAGCAGCAGACAACACAGTGTTCCTAGTTTAAACCAGAGCTGTGCCTCTCATTGTCTTATCAGTATAGGATCTTTAAGGTTTTAAGATAACCACCAAAACAGGGAAGTTTATTGATAAGCACAAGCCTTAACAAAAGAACATGCCATCTTTGGATTGATGTGAATGTCCTAAAATGTAACAAACTAAGGTAAAATCATGTTAAAGCAGAGTAAGGCAGGGGAGAGCCAGGAGTTGGCAGAGAAGTTGAAATTGTGATAATATAACAGATGAGGATCAGTATACATGCCTGTAAGTGATTGAAGGTGTATTTTTAAACATGTTGAAAAATCTTAAATGTGTGCAAAAGAACAGAGTTTTGGTATATTTAGATCAGTTTATTGGTTTTTACAACACTACATTTTACTGTTTAGCAGTTCATTACATGAATTTGGACATTAAGACTTGAAACATTACACATTTCTTTTAAAGGTTAAGCCAAAGGGAAATATATAACTGTGGATGTGCCATTAAGTATTTTTTTTCTTTTCTTTAGCTAAATTTAAAAATATATGTATTAAAAATAACTAAAATATGTAAACAAAAAAAATAATAATAAAAAAGTTGAAAATCAAAAAAATAATTACAAATAAATACAATAAAAACCACCAGTTTCCCTATAGGAATTAATAAAGTATATATCTATTTAAATTGATTAAATTGTTGTTCTCATGGTCTTATTTATCACTTCTCTGTGTTTTTATGAGGTGACCTTGAGTGTCCAGAAAGGCGCCATATAAATCAAAATTATTATTAGTTTTAAAATCTGGCAAAATAGTATGACCTACTAAAGAAAGGGTTATCTAAGAACTTTCTTGGTGCCCTTAGAACAAGCACAAGATGCATGAATGCTGTATTTGATGGAGCTTTAAGCTCTACATTTTAACAGGACAATGAAAAAGTTCAACACAATAAAGACTGTAGGATTCCATTTTGACAACGAGGACTTTTGATAGAATCCAATGGTCATGAAGCGAAAACATAAATCCATTTTATGCATTCATTTAAAGTCCCACTTCGATCAACTTTTGATTCATTGTACAAGTGTTCATGCCATTTTTAGCAAAACATTTTAAAAACTGTTGTTTTTTTAGTTTCTGCAGTGATTCATTTGAAACTCGCCTCTGAGTTATAGGTGGTACCATTTTTATGGAGTAAGTCTTTCCCTTTTTTCCCTAACATCCCTTTGTTTACACTCTCTCCTGCTAGCTTATTCCAACCTAACAAAAATGGCGAGTAATATTGGGGCTTTCCAGCCGTACAGTTTGGAGCCAGATGTCAGCTCGGATGAGGAAAATAAAGACGTACATGAATCTAGTCGTCTGCCAGTACATGCATCAGAATGGAGCAGAAGAGGGAGCTTGTAGGTCCTACGTCACACCTACAGTTTTTTTCCAACCACATCTCTGCATATGCTCCTAATTCACAGCAATCTAAATAAAGAAATACTCAAAAATGCAACTTTGTTCTTAATTTGCTAAAATATGTCCTGCTACATGAGAAAAATGCCTCAAGAACATGTTGAAAACACCAAACCATTTTCCTTGGGACACGTCTTTAACCCTTTAAAGGGGCCCTACCATGATTTTCTTAAGCCTATCAGAGTGAACTATATCTATATATAAGACCATATATTACTTCTGAACCACTAAAAAATGAATTATTTATAAAACATTAGTTATATTTCGTGAGTCATTTCCTACCCGGAAGTAAAACGGCTGGATTCCTGCCGCTGCGTGTGGCTGAAATCCATTTCATGACGTCATCCCAGAGTTTGTGGCACCATGTCTGTATTTCTCCCACGAAAATAATCCAAACTTCTTCTAAGATTGGTGCACATACATATATCTGCCTTTAGTTGGCCTGGCCATCGCGTCACTGCTCCACAACACACACGAGGCTCCTTCACTGCTGACTGGACCAGGGGTGGGGGGGTATCTTAAAGGAGCGCCGCGAAAGTAACAAAAAGTAACAAAAAGTAACAAACACCTATTTGAGCTGGAATTTATTGAAGACAGGACACAATTAGGAGATATACGGTATTCTGCATCCAAAATGAAAGGTTCTTTGCTGATTATCACTGGAGAAGGGGACAAAATGAGCGTTGTGTTAGTCTGGGGGCGGAGCTTGCAGCACAGACCCCTCCTGGAGGAAGCTGTTGGCATCGATCTTACGTCAGCTCGTTTCCAACCATTCCTTTTCGTGGGTATGGGAGGGGCTGCTGCAGACAGTGCAGGTTTTTAGAGAATTACTCTTAAATGCATGAACGGATCAAAATGCCGCTTTGGGGTTCTTTATAGTGAGGAATTAACAGTAAAATGCATGTAAAACCGTAAAAAGTAGAATTATCATGGTAGGGCCCCTTTAGGCGATCATAAGGGTGCTGGAGTAACCAATAAAAACATGCAGCGACTATCGAACGTGGGGTACAACATGTATAGTTTGCCATGGCATGTACACAACAAAAGTTCTTCTGAGGACATTCTCCTTTTATAAAAGCAAATTGCTGCCAACACAATGTATGAAAAAAAAGATTTCTATACGACTCTATGCTATAGCTTGGTTATTGGGGATTTGTAAGATTGCACTAATCCTGAGAAAATACTAAAACCCTCAAGCTTTTTTTTTTCTTCAACTCATAGGGATTGCAGCACCACTGTCCACCACCTCAAACTGAACTCCTCACCTGCGTCCTAAAGTGCTCAGTTTCAAAGAAAATCGCAAAGTGAGTCAAGGTAACATGAGCACATTTTATTTAACCACAACATTGTCAGATAAACGGTTTGAGATGGTTAATCTCCAAGGCAGCCCGACCAACCAGTTTGCAGATTAAATCTGCGTTCCCATCAGGACCAGAGCAAAGATTTAATCATTCCTCGGTGTACCGGAGCAAAGACGCTGTTGAGATCAACTGTTGCCAGATTTAAAGTTAATCCTCAGGACGTATCTGTGTTTGCAGATCAAGGGCTCGACTCTGCCCTCAATCGAGCGTCTGTGCTGGACTTGGCAATGGGGTTGGGTGGGGGGCGTCCAGATGTGTCAAGTCAGGCAAAGGGAAGGTTTGATTACATATAGTCCAGTTTCATTATAAAACCATGGGAAATATTGAGGTTTATCAACAGTGAAGTTTAAAGGCTTCATTTAAAGTAAAAGAAAAAAAATAGTTGTTTTGAATTTTGCTTAAATGTATCATCTGGAGAATTTTTGAAAAATATAAAAAAAAATGTTCTCCCCCAAAAACAATTCATCAAAGTGAGTATAAATGCAAAAATCTATAGAATAAATGTTTTGTCACCCTGTATGACCCATAAAAATGTGCTCTTCATTCGTCAAGTATCTGAACTTTTATTTTGAAAGCTGCAAAGAGAGGGGCTTTCTGTTCTTGTGCAGTTGACAGAAGCACTACAGAGCTCAGTCCTCCTCCTCCTCCTCAGATGAAGCCCACAATTCAAGTGTGCACCGGGAAAACGTGATGAGTGCAGACTGAACATGGAAAGAAAAACCTCCCAGGCACATGAAGGATCTTAGCATGGGGCAGCTGGATGCATTTTGATCGCCTGCAGGAGAGGAGCGTGTGCTTTTGTCCCTTTTTCTCTTGTTTTTGTCATCACCATGTGTGAAGGATGGATGCGGGTTGGATGCCTGTTTGTTTTCACCACGGATACAAGGACTGACAGCTCATCAGCATGAACTGAGGCCAAACGAGAAAAAGAAGGAAAATTGATCTCGATGTTTAAAACTTCCACTGTGGAGGAGCGACCATGGTGAAAAGGCAGGGACTGTTATTTCCACTGCTCTACTTTATAGCAGAGTTTTGGCTCACTTCAGAGCAAGTCCTGAGAATCGGTGAGTTATGAAGCTTCACATTTTATTTTGTAAGAGCCTACATATCTTTTTTTTTATTTGTAAAAGTTTCACAAAAAACATGTACAGTTTCCATAAAAGAGAAAGGAATATCACACCTTGACAAAAACATTATTTTAAAGAAATATATGTCTTTTGTCAAAGGGAAAAATAAACTTTTTACATTTTATTTGCATTTTATTGGTGTCTATTCACTTAGTTATTTCTTGCAATACACTGATTTTGGCTACAAACACATTTTCTATCAATGTATCACAAAAACATTTTTTTTCTATAAATTCGAGTCCGTACAAAATGGAAATTACATCTATCAAAGCTAAAATTCCAGCTTTCCCTGAGGTCATTAGGGCAGAATTTCTATAATATTTCAAATTATGAATTAATCTTGTCCCTTTTTCCATTGTAAATACTACAGACAAAGTATTTGTCACTTCAAACAGAGCCACTGTTTTCCTCCTGAAATCTAAATCAGCAATCTTTAATGCTAAAAGAGACATTTGGTCCAGT
The DNA here is from genome assembly GCF_002922805.2 of Oryzias melastigma. Classification (NCBI taxonomy): domain Eukaryota; kingdom Metazoa; phylum Chordata; class Actinopteri; order Beloniformes; family Adrianichthyidae; genus Oryzias; species Oryzias melastigma. Next base: position 8,503,360 of record NC_050524.1, on the reverse strand, counting down.
TTCTTAGTGACCAAAGTCCCACCTCAATATTTAGAAAAATACTCTGTATTTAGGTTTTTATGGCCATTTACCCAAAAATGTATAAATTGTAGCTTTTAAATATTTACAATAGTAGAATTTTACTAACAAATACATTTGGTGTTGAAGTGAATAGTGTTTCAATATATGACAAATGAAACTTATTTTACTTTAACAGGAGAAAATCAAGTTCTTTCAAAATAAAATACACTTTGATTCAAACAAGACAAAGATTTACTGATTCATATTTAAAGGTGAGAGATTTAATTTGAATTTAAAACGTAACATTTTCTATCATTATGACACTTTTACCCCTTTTCCTCTTTTCAGTAGAAAACATTAGTGTAGAATCATTTTTTTTAATCTTTAGATGTAAATGCATTTACATACTTAAAAAAACAATTTTCTTAACAAGAAATAATTTCTTTATTTTCAATTGTGTTTCCTTGCTGAGCAAAATCAATCAATCAATCAAAAGAAAATTATCTTTGGACAGTTACTAGACATTTCTTGTGCTGCAGAAAATAAGAATATATACACTTAAGGGGCATCAATCTCCACATCATTTAGCTTATTTATCTGATTTGCTAAAAGTTCAAGCATAAATGTCAACTTAGCAAGCAAGCAAGTTTATAAATAAAGCACATGGCAATTTTAAGAGCTGTACAGATATACAAAATTACAAAAATAAGTAACATTTATTGATAAAACATAAGAAAAATCATTGAAATCAGTTAGATTAAAAGTCAGAAATTTTAAAAATAACGTAACGTCCATTTTAAAATACAGGACTAAAGTTAACTAAAACTTAGCAAAAACAAAGCTACAAACCCATTATTAATTCAAATTGTTAGAATTTTTTTGAAAAACGGTTGAGTCACATGGATGAAATGTGTCTCGGAGCCACAGGTTTCAGATCCCTGATGTAAATCATGTTCATTCCCTTTGTTTTTGTTTCTCCTTTTACCCCTAAAAAAGCAGGAGGTCAAACTTCACACTTCTGAGTGCATGTGTTGTAGCAACAATGCAAGGCTAAACTCTTTCTGCTTCCAAAATCCAGTCTTTTGGTTCCAGAACGTGCTAATTGCTAGTGAATTACACCGCTCTTGCTCCCAACTTTTCTCTTTGATCTCTGATTTTAATTTGGTTACAATGAGCTCATGTTTGTGTCTTTGCTCCTCACTTAGATGTTCCTCCCATGGGTTAGAGGATTTCATCACCAAAACGCCATTAAAAAAAATTCCGCCTCGAGACTTTATGCTAAACTAAAAAAAAAGCTTCAAGCGCTTCTGCTGTATTTCTCCAAACGTCTTTAACGTCTAAAGATGAATGTTGCATAACTATAAAGGCCAACATCAGGGCTCCTCCTCTTCTCTTTTGTTAATCACTCTCAATCATCTATCACTGTCAAAGGCTGCCCAATCCTCGTCGTTCTGTCCATGACCCCCACACATCCTAAGCTGCAACATATGGTGGACGACTTGCCTCAATTAACAGTTCTCCATCTCTGCAAACGCTGGCTTCAGATTGCAATTGGCTTTCGCTCTTTTCACTCGGCTTGGTAATAATGGTAAATCTTCAGCCCCCCCACTCCAGCTCTTAAACAACTAACACTAATCTTCTTTATGCAGAAAGTCCCTTCCACAAATATGGCACCCATGCAGCATCCAAATCTCATCACTGGTGCACAGAAGCTGCAGCTTCTTCCTTTTCTTGTGCGTTCAGATCTACTATCTAATAGGTTTTTGACCCCTTTGATGCAGCCATGTTTGTCTCTACAACTTTAGTCCTGAGGAATCCATTCGTTCTTCTATAAAAGCACTTTTAATATACTTTTGCGGAGGGCCTTGTAAACAGAGAAACCTCAGTGCTCCACATCAAACGAGCACAGTAGACAGTTTAAAGCCTCCTCATTCATTCACGGGCTGGCACCGGTCCATGTTAGTGTGGCGCTGGTGCTGCTGCTGGGGTAGGGGTGGGAGCTCTTCTTGGCCCTGGATTAGGAAAGACGGCAAAACACTGCGTCGTTGTGCTCCTCTGCCTTTAAAGACTCCCCTTCACCATCCTTGTTCTTCACCGAATCACAATAACAAATTCCACTCGTGAACAAAAATCTGCTTTACTATGTTAACCTTTAGAAGTCTCCATCCAACTAAATGCATTTTTTATGGAGCCTGCTTTTACGGCTTTTAAAAAAAAAAGGTCTATAGGTTCTTTGACATTTCCCAGCAAAACCTTTTGTCCTCGTGACCCAAATCATGATTAAAATTATCATATTTAGTGTTCCTTTTAATTTTATTTACTACAAATAAGTGCTAAATTTCCTACTTACAATTATTTCTAAAAAAGGCAGATCAAAATAAGTCAAAATAAAGAGAAAACATCAAAATTAAGCTTTTACTCTAGTTTTAAGACTGTCAAATCTTCATTTTAAGGACTTTAAATGTGCCAAAGTTGAAGTTTAAAGAAGCAAGTCCAGTAATTTAAGCTTGAACTTGGAGAGTTTCACTAAATATGAGTCTTTTCAAGTTTAGTTATGAAAGCATGAATCATCTCTGGCGGTACTGACCCTTTCCTCCTCGGTATATTTTCCCACTAATAGCCCGCTGAAGGAGGGAGAGAATTATTCCATTTTTCATCTGTGAACAGCTAAATTAATTTTTCATTTCACCTGCAACTGTATTAAAAAAGGCTGTGACATCATTCACTCATGAAACCGTTTTAACCATAAAACGAGACGTAAATAAAACATACAAATATTTATCAATATTTCACAGTAAACTAATTGCCATAAACAAGGCACGATGGAATACCAAGATGTTTTTTTTTATTTCTTTGAATTTTGATTTTTATAAAAATCAATAAAACAGCACCACTACCGAAATACTACAACAGTGTTTCATAAAATGTTTAACCTTTGAAGAAAAACCTGTGTTGACCATCAACACAAGTTTTTACCAGATTGTGGTGAGTATGTCCTAAAGTAAAACCATAATAAATAAATATAGATTAAATTCAATATATCAGTGCATTTGTGGACTTTTTGCAACTGAGATGGAGGAAACTTTCATCACTTTTTCTGGTGAAACTCTCATGGTATTTTCAGCAGTCGAGCAATAGAAAAGGCTGCAGGGAAAATTTTTTTTTTTTTAACTTTCAAAAGAGTTTAATTTATTTATTTTCAAAGCGTTCCCAGTGATTTTTAATTATTATTTTGTTGTTTTTAGCCAAAATTTAAAAAAATCTAGACAGTTTCTGCAAAGATTCTTTAGAAATTCGCCTTTGAGTTTTGGGCAGAACTGTTGCCCTGCCCCCATTTCCCATCATCCCTCTGTTTACACTCTCTCTCACTAGCTTACAGCCCCTTTATGACCCCAACTAACATTACCGATGCAACAAAAATGGCGAGAAATATTGGAGCAATCTAGCCTTATAGTTTGGAGCCAGATATCAGCTCGGATGAGGAAAACAAAGACGTACATGGATAGAGATAAAGCGGAGCAGGAAGATATGGCCTGCCTGTTGTAGTTCCTACATCACATCTACAATCTTTTTCCAAAGGCTCTTATTGACTTTTTTTTTTAGGGATTTTTGAGAATCGTCAATAACCTGAATCTATGGTTGTACGGTATATGATAATACGTCCTGAACCAGATGTTGATAATTCATGTAAAGAAAATGTTAAGGTCGAGTCGGGGTGGAAATATATAAGTTCGCTTCCTCTCACTCCCTTTCAAGCAATCTACTTGTGACTGATTATGTAATATACGCCTATTTTATGTATTATTACCTGGTTAATTGAAATAAACCAGAAATGCAATTTTTACATCATTTTTTTTCTTACATGCTTCTTCTATCATGAAAAAATATCAAATAATTATGTTAAAAACTCCTGACTGGGTCTTCATAAACATGTCTGACTTGAGTCAGGAGGTTGACTTGATTCTACTCCATATTTGTCATTTATATCCTCGACTGTTATCGTTTTGAGTTTTTTAGGACTATTTATGATTTAAAAACAGATAAAAAAGAATTCACTGATCAACATGTTTTGCCCGCATGTGGACACCGTTTTTGTTTCTTGGCCCAACACAACTCAGACAAGCTGTTCCTATCACTATATTTAGCAATATTTCTTAGAATGCATCCAAAAAAATGTTGATTAGAAAACATAAAATAGAATTGTAAGTATAGAAATACTTTTCAAATTTCTTCTTTTATTCTTATACAAAGAGGACTTTGAATTTTAAGTGTATTTGTTTTAATTAATGCTTTTTCTTTGCCAACTGGAGAGTTTCATCTTTGAAAAATGAAATAAAGCAGCTGCCTTGGTTCTCTGGTTAACAGGACTAAATGAAACATATTTGCTCAAAAACACGTAAAGAGGTTCTATTTATGTTTTTAAATTTCAATAGATAGCATGAAGGACCTTAAGAGGTCACAGCAGCTGCTCACTGAAGCTTGGTAACCAGAATTAGGATTGGCACTTTCAAGCACGCTTTTAGTGACCGCAGGGAGCCCAGACAAGGCGCTCTCAGTTTAGGGTTTGAGGAAATGTTACACCGGAGAAAACACTCATTCACAATCAAGGCCTCGAGGGGGGGGTTTTGACTGGATGTCTCTCATTTCCAAATCAATCACAGCGTCACCTTCAACTCTTCAAAGAATAGCAGAATGCTATAACCTCCTCCCATCTGTACCCTTTGTGTGGAGTTAATGCAGTTTGTGTGGACGTTTACGTCGCTGCAGCGACGTCTTTCTGATTTGTGTTTGTGCACCGTTTCGAAAGTGCTTACATTTGTTAGGCTTGACGTTTAGGGACTTTCTCTCTCAAAGGCAGGTGGCAACAAACCAGTGACAATCTGTTATTTATCTGTGCTGAATCCTAATGCTTTTCATATTGTACGTAACGCTCATGCCTGGCTGGAATTCTATACGTTCATGTTGCCAGCTGTTCCAGGCCAGCCATTTCTCTGGGGCAGCAGGCTGGATTAAGATTTGGATGGCTTTCAGAGTGATTTGTCCTCTCCTTTCTCCACCACTGACACACAGCTAGAGTAAATGAATGAAAATCAAAGAACCTCCAAATGCTGCTGTGACGGGGGGTGGTCTCACTTCAAGATAAAAGCACCAGCTGTCTTTATCATCTATTTTTATTTATTTTTCTATTTTATATTAAACATTTATGTTCCAAATTTGATCAGTTTAAAGACCCATTCCGATCAACATTTGATCTATTTTAAAAGCTTATACCTTGTGGTCTTTAAATTATGATTATGCTATTTTTAGCAAAAATCTAATAATCTCAGTTTTTCAGGGGTAGTTTCTGCAGTTTTTCTACAATTTGTTAGAAATTTGCCTCTAGTTGTGAGTGCATGGAGCATAGACTGTAAAATCACTGGACAGCGTGACCCCTCCCCCCTCTCATTCCAAACAGGAAGTACCCGCAAGCTCCAAGACGCCAAAATCCCATAGACTTAAATTATTCAGTCGTTCTATTTGCCGCAGTATAATAAGAATCACATTTTTTTTAAGTCCCCCTTCGATGAAAATCATGTTGTTAGATTTTTAACATGTCTGTGTGGCATTTTTCTCATGAAAAAGAACAAATGAAATAAGGAATCATTTTGTTTTTGCATTTCTGAGTATTTCTTTTTTTAAATCACTGTTAATCAAACTGTCGCAGACAGACTCTGTTTAAATTAGTTTTGTCTACGTCACAAAAGGTTCCAAATGGTGACATCCGTAATGCTGAATTATCGTTGACATTTGGCCTTACTATGCGAGAGCCAGAAGTAAGGCATGTCCTATGGGTGACGTCACACCTCCTTTAGTTCAGTGATAATATGCTGTATGTCTATGGCAAGGAAGAAGCCTTCCTCCATTTCCCATCATCCCTTTGTTTACGTGCTTTTCCAAATGCTCCTGTTTGGCCTGGCCGTTGTTTATTCCATGTAACAAGATCAAATAGGATATTTTTTAAATTGTATATATTTGCAGCTCCTGATTCACAACAATTTGAAAAAAGAAATACTCTGAGATGCAATTTTAAGTTGAATTTTGTTTATATATGCTCTCCATCAGCAAAAGAATCCAGAGTGGGTCTTTAAATCATTACCTTAGATTGAAAACAGGAACTCCACAATCATTTTGGTCTGTCTGTCAATAGAGAAGCTGTTTTGGCTTAGGTGAGACTAGAAGAGGTTTGTAGAGGATCTGATGAGAATTTCAGTTCAAAATCAACTCCAACAAAGGGCCAAACACTGTAAAATCATATTTCGGTGGTTAAATGACTTTGATACAGCTCAATGGCTTTGTGGTAGAGCGTTCACCCTAAACCTGGACGGTCATGAGTTCAAGTCCAGGCTGAGTCAAACCAAAGAATCTAATGCCTCCCTGCTTGACACTCAGCAATAAGGGGTTGGATTGGAGGGGTTTCTCTCAGGACTGCGTTACCAATATGTATTTGAACAATAATAGTGCTGCTTCACACTTCCATATCTCTGATAATAATCTACCAGATTATTGAGGAATGTAGAGATAGAAGCAAAAGGGGAACATCCATTGTTTAAAAAGAAACTTCAACTTTACTCTAATGCGATCAGAAATATCACTTTGCACATTTGGAAACAAGACACAATTAAATCGGTTATTCATTATTTCTGCTTGTTTTCATTTTATGAAAAAAACAAAACGTTTTTTCTGGACTTCTGCACAGGTTTGCGGTTCTCTCTGCACACGTGTATTGAGCTAGCAAATAGATCATGTTGTAACATTTCAGCATTTTTAAACTGGAGATAAAAAAAATCAAGTATTCAGTGTGATACTTTTAGCGGACACATGTTAGAAGTAAGTCATTAAAGAGTGTACTTAAGTAAAACTTTGGTATATTTTCATTTTCCCGGTCACTAAATTGAAAGGCTGTGCAATTTAACTGTAAAGTAATATCTTAAAATAAAAAACTAAATTGTTATTGTTGCCTCTAAATGTCAAGGACCAAAGAAAGAAAGTAGAGGCAACTTTCCAGTTAAATTGAAAAAACTAAGTAAATATATTTAAAAAAATGCTGCTGTAAAAGTGAAACACTGGATCAATTACCAACATTTCTGTATTTTTTTTACATTTATTACTTTTCATCAAATCAAACACTAGAGTTAATAAAAACAAACATTTTTAAATGTAACAAATTTTGTAGTTTTTCTTAATTGATCCAATGCTTCACTTTTTACGGTGTAGGTAAACATATTCATCTTCATTTTTGGAAAACAAATGAATATATTTCTTTAAGTACAAATCTAATCACCAAACCGTATCTGGACATTAGTAAGACAAATATACATTTTAATGCTCTTTCACCAGAATATTTTAAAAACATAATTACTTTGATAAACTCAGGAGAAAAACTGATATTGACTAGAAAAAATAATCAGTAATAAAGTAGACTGATAATAGTGTGTTTAAACTTAATTGTGGGAAAATTAAAAGCAGAAAAATAACAGTACTGCACAGCAAAAACAGGCCCGCTAGAAATAAGTCCAAATTCTCCAAATTTGATTTTTTTTCTTTAAATACGTAAGAAAATCTGTCAATGGGGTAAGAAAGATGGTCCTAACAAGAATAATTATTTTAAGAAAAAAATCTAGCCACTAAGATTAAGATTATTTTGCTTTTAAAATCCTTTATTGATGAGATTGTTTTTCTTAGAAGACAATGTTTTTTTAAAGGGTCTTCTGACTTTCTTAAGATTTAGTTTTTACTGTGTATATTTTTCACCTTCTGTGCAAGAGGTCCATAAATATGTGTACATGTGGGTTGAAAGTCTGCTGTTTTCTAGCTAGGCCATTCCTAAATTTTAGTAAAAGCAGCTGTGTCAGCCTGTAAGATACAGGTCAGGTAAACAGGCTCAAGTTGGGGGAAGGTCAAACTTGATTTGAACGAGTCCAAATCCTGTCATCTCAACCAGGTCCCTTGGTAAGCATTAAGCACTGACAGAAGTCCTCCGAACTGGGTCACATTATGCAACGGTTTGGATTCGGTTGGGATAATCTTCAAACTTTGAACAGAGGGAAAAAACAAAAAAAAAACCCTATCTGAGAATGTCTGGGCCACAGTACCTTCAACCTTCAACTATTCGATTAGTTTTGCATGATATGTGTATTTTTGACACTCATGCTTCTTTTTTTTACACAGGGGGAATCTTTGAGACGCTTGAAAATGAGCCCATTAGTGTGGAAGAGCTGGCCTTTAAATTTGCTGTAACCAACATAAACAGGAACCGGACCTTAATGCCAAACACCACGCTGACCTACGACATCCAGAGAATAAACCTTTTTGACAGTTTTGAGGCCTCAAGAAGAGGTAAGAACGCCCACCTTCATTCTGAACACCCTAAAAACAATGAATAGGAATTGTGTGGCCAGATGTATAAAAAGATGTTTGCAAATAAGCATGACTTAATTGTTTTTTTTCTTACCTTCAAAGCCCCCAAACTGGTTCAAATGTAGCATCAAAAAGAGAATTACTTGCAGAGCTACTAAAAAAACACAACATTCTCAATTTGATATTTTTTTTCCTTCATCTCAGTGGACAGGGACTAACCAAAGGATTTTTTTGTACATAACATTTATATATAAAGTACAACTGACTATTAAAGCAAAAATAAATTTGTATAAATTGAAGTTATGAATAGAATAGAATAGATAACTTTATTATTCCCTAGGGGCAATTCAGTTAAACAGCTCTCCAGCAAGAACAGATAAAGACATGAGAGTAAAAAGCAAGACAAAACAACACAACAACACAAAACAGTGCATAGAATCGTAAGTAAAATAGTGTATGCATTATAACTCATCTTAAAATGATGTTTTCTGGCAAATTTAATTTTAGCTGTAAAACCACAAAAATAAACCAGAACTGCACATTTGGAACGGAAGAAATTGAAAATCCAGACTTCATTTTTGCAACTATGAACCTGTTGCAGTGTATTTTTAGTTTAATTTGATAAAAATTACTATGTGAAGTTCTGGCAACTTCAGCTGTCCGTTTTTTTTTTTTTTCCAGCTGAAGCTGACAGCTGAAATTAGCCAAAACAGCTTGCTTGTAAATATTAGCCTAACTACAAAACAGCCTAAAAAATAATAAAAAAAGGCTAAATTAGCCAGAATAACTAGCATGTAGCTGAAAAATTATCTAAACTACAAAATGGATATAATAATCTTAGTAAATCCCAAACTATTCCAAAGTCAGCAGAATACAAATATTTTTAAAATCTTAAAACCTTAACTTTCTAACATAATCATGAATAATAAAAAACAGGAATATTATTCCAGAATAAATCAACTTAAACTTTAAATAACTTTCAATATTTTACTCTTTGTAGAAATATATTTTGTCAACATTATGGAAGTTACCGTAGAAATAAGATCAAGATAAAATCGGGCCATTAATAACAATAAAATTATCTGGAGGGGCGGATAATTTTCACATGACCTAATAATTTTGTTTTTAAAGTAAGAAACATGAAAAACAGATCTTATAAAAAATGCAGAAGTTTCCACAGAGATGAATCAAAGGATAAATTGTCTTTATTGGATGTAGCAGTTATAGCAAACCAATGCCATAATACTCTTCTAATAATTAGCATATAAGTTTTCTTCTTTTATAAAATCATTTTCTAACTTAGCAAAAGTATAAACATAAAAACATTTAACAAAAAATCAAACACGGATTGTTCTTTAGATATAAACTGACATCAAATAAAGTTGGTCAAACTCATTAGAAGACATGTTTGGGTCTTTTTTTAATGCTTTAGCGACTGCACTTTGTCTGACTCTCCTATTGGTCATTGGTTTTCCTCTGTCTCAACACTCCAGCCTGTGACCAGTTGGCTCTGGGAGTGGGGGCTGTGTTCGGCCCCTCTCACAGCTCATCAGTCAGCGCGGTTCAGTCCATCTGCAATGCTCTGGAGGTCCCTCACATCCAGACGCGCTGGAAACACCCCTCAGTGGACAACAAAGACAGCTTCTACATCAACCTCCATCCTGAATATGCCTCTCTAAGCAGAGCTGTGCTGGACATAGTGCAGTTCTACAAGTGGAAAGCGGTCACGGTGGTCTACGAGGATGCAACCGGTGAGTCAGTGAGAGCTTTGAATCAAATATATACTATCACTCCCAATAAATGCGTGAAATATATCAAAAGTGAATACTAGAGGTGAGGTCAGATGTCACAGGAATGGGATTCTAGACACATTTACTCTGAAAGGACCATGAAATTATGTACTTTTATTTATGTTTAAGTTTTTTTAATTTGTTTACTCCTCAAATTGTAGCTGATTGTAAAATAAAATAGTTTCTTTTAGTTTTATTTAAAATTGAATGTTTGTAATGTTTCCTTTTTTGATAGGAAGATTAAAAAAAATAAAATATATATTATTAAAAAGTTGGATATTGTTCTTTCCATTCTATAATAGTGATAACCAATTCCAAGGTGGAGAGTAAAAACATATTTTCATTACATGAACCCATTGATTGGTTCATTTATTAAAAGTATTTTTTAGATAAAAACAAGGGAAACAAAACAAAATAAAAGTTTTGTCTTCAGCCTTCTGGCTGGCAAAGAAGAGGTGTGATTGTCAGGGAGAAGAAGAAAGTAAACAAGAATAAAGTACAAGAATAGAACACAATATCACAGAGATTAAAGAGAAAAGCCTTCAATCAGAAAGGCAAATGGTGAGAATGTGCAACAGGTTAGAGTGCAAAAGTACACTGAGTTTATAGAACAGGTGGAAAAGTAGAGATGAATGAGAAAAATAAGGAAAATAAGAGAACACAAAGTTAAAAATCTCTGGTCTTACTGAGATCATCTGCTCTGAAAAATGATACATTTAAGCCAGCACATCTTCTCCCATTGAACATTTTTCTTCACTTTTCTGCAGAAATTTCAAACCCTCATCTAATTATTGAATTTTTTTCAGATGTCAGCTCGACCAACCTTCCTCACAGCTTTGGTCAAATCCTTCCTCTTCCATCTCTTTTTGATTTGATCCATTCTTCACTCACTACTCACCCCTGATCTTGTTCCCACCCTCTTGAAAACAACGGCCCAATCTGAATTCTTCCCTTCTCCCTTCTCCTCCATTTGAAGGGACAGTTTAAGTGCAATTGTGTCCGGGATATTTTATTTTTTTCAATTTAACCCTCCAAGCGAGAGTAAACCATATCGCACTGAGAAGCGATTTTCTTCATCTGTAAATAATGACTTTTTGTTGTAGTATGACCTTTTTAAAGTTCTAAAACCGCTGTTGTTATGTATATTCAAGCGCTGGAAGATCTACACTAACGCTAGCGGGCTGGCAATAATTGGTGATGTCATCAAACGAAAGTGACATCCGAAATATGAGACACAATTTTTTCATAACTCTCCACTTGGAGGGCCAAATGAAGAGGAAGGGAGAAGGGAAGAATTTGGATTGGGACGTCTCTCCTATACGCCCAATTCAGATTCTATTGGTTTTAATACCTTCGTCGCATTTCAAATCAACTGTTTCCTTCCAAAACACTTGAAAAAATGGTTGTACCTCGATTTAACTTCCACCTCCCTAAAAACACTTCCGGTCTGGTAGAAACTGCCCACATTAAAATCACCAATAATCTACTCATAGCAGCAGATTCAGGCTTAATCTATATCCTTCTTTCACCTTCAATACCGGAGATGTCGCCGGTGACGCCTAAATAACACACATTCTTTGACTTAACATAATTTTTTACTATTGACTTCACTACTGCACTGGAGTTACATTAATTGCATAAACGGTTGAAGTACAGTAGTGAGAAGATCAGAAGAATGTCAACACTGGAGCTAAAGCTCTGGCGTTAAACCTCAGGGTTGCTTTAGACACCATCTTTCACAATCCCGTCCATCAATTTCACCTATATTTATTAGATTGTTCTACATTATCCTCCTAAAAATGTTCTGATTCCATCCTTCTGCCATCACTTTAGGTGTGCTCCAAGGCTCTGTTCTAGGACCCCTCATCTTTATCTCCCATTAGCAACATTTTCTGTAAATGTCACCCTCATTTTCAATGTTTTGCTGATAACACCCATCTCTGCTTTTCTAGCAAACCTACTTTCTGTCTTCCACCCTCCTCCCTCATCAACTGTTTACTCCAGTTTCAATCTTGGATCAGTTTAAGCATCAACAAAACTGAACTCATTCATCCTCGTTGGCACCAAATCCACACTTTCTAAAGCTGAACATATTTTTTTTTTTTTTTATTGATTCGTGCTCAGTCCCACCCTCCCCCCAGATTAAGAGTCAGAGTGTTATCCTTGACAGCACTCAATCATTCTAATCCTTTAACAATAACCTCGCACAGTCAGCATATTTTCCATTCTATGAAAGATCCACCACACTTCCCCTCCCTGTTTCTGTACTTGTTCACAATCTTGTCACTTTCCTTCTTGATTCATGTGACTCTCTTCTTCATGGTCTTCCACAAAAACTCCTCAAAAATGCTCCAAGAACATGTTAAAAACACAAAAATGCTCTTTTTATTAGAGTAGGTCTATAAGTTAAATCTTTTTAGAATATCTTTTCTGTAAAATTGTAACTCCGTGAATTTGCTACTACATCATCTCCATATTTTTATGTCTTATTAAGTGTCCCAGGGTGTTTTGAAAGGCCCTTTTGAAATAAAATGTATTAATATTGTTGCTAAGAAACATGAATCTGGAGGTCCAGCATACTAGTGAGAATGAATGGGGACAGCCAGAAGGAGAATGGCAAAGATGACTGATCTAACATGGCAGAGTTGTGGAAAAATGGATATACCAACAAGTGAAGACACTAGGCTATTATTGTGCTTTAAAGAGTGACAGGAGGAGCAAAAAGGCTACAATATATCTGACGAAGCCACGTCACATCATCTTTTCCTGAATGTGTGTTCAACTATGTTAAAGAATATTACGAAGCCAAAGAAGATGATTGGTGGGATTTATTAGAAGTTAGGGAAAAAAATAGTGCTTCCTGAAATGAGAAGATACATCAAGCTGCTACGCTAGTCTGCAGAAGTAAAATGTAGTTCACACAGAAATATGACCATTTCACCAAATAAGTTCCAACCATGTAATTTATTGACTTCATTAGGGCTGCACATTAGGGTGCGGCAGTTAGAACTCCAATGGAGTTTGCACGTTCTCCCTGTGCGTGGAAGGTTTTCTCCTCTAACAGTTTGAAAACATGGATCATAGGTTGATTGGTGGCTAAACGGACATTTAGGTGTGTCTAAACAGGAATGGATGGATGGATGTGTTCTGCAATTTTGGAGGCACGATCAGCTCTTTTATCTATTTTATGTCTTTGGCTCTTCGGCTTTAAAGAACAATGCAAATGCTTTGAAAAAAGCAATAGGTTAGTTTGTTCACACATGATGTATTTTATTTTGAAAGGAACTTGTAAGAGCTGCTGTCTAACGTAAAATAAATAAAAATGCTTTATATATGGAAAATGTAACAGTTATAATTCATTTTTTCGAATATGTTTAATAAAAACATTTGATAAATAAAAGGTTTTTTTTAATTTATTAAAAAAAGTAAATTTTTCCAACTTTCGTTGTGTTTTGGTCAGTAAGAAACTGACCCAAATGGCTCTTTTACAGCATTAAAAATGTGTAGAAATATTGGCTAAAACCCACAAAATGGAAAGTGTGACAAACTGCTCATCTCCCTGCCCCACACTTTGTTAGAGAAATTATAAAAATCCTTTCAAATTATTTGAATAGTGGAATTGGACTATTTATTCCTAAGAATTGTGCTCTATTATTTCTAAACTAAAGAGGATAAAGAGGGAAATTATCTATTTCCTAGATTTCAGCGAGACTTTCACAGTTTGAAACTTTCAACCGCACTGACTGCTTCCATTGCTACTTAGTTATAATGTTTGAAGATGTCATCATAATCAGTGGGTGATGAACACATTTTGGTGAAAATACAGGCAGCGAAAGATAATAGGAACACCTGGAAGTGGCACAGATAAAGATGAACAGACATTTTTTAACCTGGGCAACATGAGAAATAAATTTAGCTGTTTGGAAAATGAAACAGAATGGGAAAGGCAAAGGACACAGGAGATTAAGCTGTTGGGAGGAGCCAAAAGAGGCAGAAATAAATTCTAACAAAAGGCCGTAGGATTTTTATAGTTTAAAGAAAGCAATATATAAAGATAAAACAAAGAAATTTCAATTTCTTCCAACTCAAATGTTACTTCCAACTAAAAAAATTACAAAAATTGAAAATATCACACTTGAACAATTGAGAAAAAGTTCTTTTATAATTAAAACACTAAGACAAAGGAGACAAGAAAAAGCAAGATGTTTAATTTTCCTAATCTTATTGATATCTTAAAACCAAAGAGAAATAGTTGTTAGTTAGTAGTTTAATGTGTTCAGTTAGCAATTTCAAGAAAAAGTTAAACTGCAAAAGGTAACTTCAAGTATTTTTTAAAAATAAAATTATTTATTTATTCAATTTTTTTTAATCTGTCATTCCTCCACTAGGTGGGAGTGAATGTGTCTGTACATGAAATGGTCATCACAGGTGCTTAATGTTCTGTTTGTGAAATGATATAAAGTGACCTGAATATTTTATAAAAATTTTGCAGTTCATGCATAAAAATGTTTCAGACTGTTTTAAAGATCAAAGGTACCGCACCAATAAAAAAAACAGATTGCCCTACTTAACATAAATTATTGTAAATAATTGAAATTTTAACTGGATTGATTTCAATCGAACCCTTTCAAGTTAAAGTGTCAAAAAAGCTCAAATATTTTTATTGAATATATGTATTTCTGTTAAATCTATCATTTCATCCATAAAACTCAGTCAAATTTTTTGTTTTTAAGGATTTATTCAAGCAAAACTAGGCTAAAACTATTTTAATAGCATTGTATTGTATTACTATTTTTATTTTAGACTTAAAAAAATGAAAGCATAACAGTAAAATGACAGTTTTTGTGAGAAAAACTATTTTTTTTTTACGTTTATTGACTTTATATTGTGTTCGGGTCAAAATTGATCCATTTTCAAATGTGAAAATAGGTCAATTATGACACAATTTAGAGGTTACAGTAAGCTGTAGGAAATTTAAAAATCCTCTGGAATTGGAAAATTTTGAAATGAATCATTTCTCTATTTAATCAGTTTTTATTTTCTTTTTTAAACATAGACTTCTACTCTTTTCATTCCAGGATTGATTCGTTTACAGGAATTGATCAAAGCTCCCTCCAGATACAGCATAAAAATTAAGATCCGACAGCTTCCGTCAGGAACCAAAGATGCCCGTCCTCTCCTGAAGGAGATGAAGAAAGGGAAAGAGTTTTTTGTCATCTTTGACTGCTCCTACCAAACCACAACCGATGTTTTAAAGCAGGTAAGCCATCTCAACATAAATCCCACATTTATAACTGAGAGGCTTTAGTTGACTTTTCTGAAATGAAATGGTTAGTCAAAAACTGAAATTTTTAACAGAAAAATATTTGCTTGGTATTAAATTTACTTTTAATTAAATTATTTGTATAATTTTTCTCATCAGAAATCCTGTGTTTATTACAGCACAAATGTGTCTCTATATATGAGCACCAACATCAATAAGTACCGTATTTTCCGGACTATAAGTCGCGTTTTTTTTCATAGATTGAATGTCCCTGCGACTTATACTCCAGTGCGACTTATATACGAATTTTTAATGATGAGATATGGACCGTAAGTCTAGAGTGCCCTCTTATGGTGATCTATGCAATTACTTTATTTACTTTAGTTATTCAGACGTGACACAGAGGACTAAGAATTTAAGGGATTTAGTGATATGGAGTGAGATTGCGTGCAATTAATTACAGTAAAGATACAAAGTTGATGAGTTCTTGAGGCTATAGTTAAATAAAACTGTTATGTTATATAAATGCTACACCTTTTCGTTTTTTTCATGATGCTAATATGTGAATATGTGTTGACACATATTCAGCCTGTTTTCTATTCACTTATGAATGTTATAACTTACCTTCCAGGATGATGTAATATCGTTTTTTTCAACCAGTTTGTAAAATAAATTACTTGAAAAAATGCGACTTATACTCCAGTGCGACTTATGTATGGTTTTTTCTTCTTCATTATGCACTTTTTGGCCCCTGCGACTTATACTCCGGCGCGACTT
The DNA here is from genome assembly GCF_002922805.2 of Oryzias melastigma. Taxonomy (NCBI): domain Eukaryota; kingdom Metazoa; phylum Chordata; class Actinopteri; order Beloniformes; family Adrianichthyidae; genus Oryzias; species Oryzias melastigma. The sequence goes on along the minus strand of NC_050524.1, from coordinate 8,487,133 downwards.
ATAGTCCGAAAAATACGGTGCTAGTACATGCCTAAGCTTACATTGACTCAATAATGCAAAAGAAGTAGATACATATTTCATAAATGGAATAAACTAGTGGCAGAATGTCTTTTCACATAAAGTTGATAGATTTTAAGGATTTTTATTTGTCAGAAATGAAATTCTGGTATACATTTCAGAGGAGAAACTATAATCGTTTTATGTTCTGTAGATTCTGTCCATGGGAATGATGACAGAATATTATCACTACTTCTTCACCACCCTGGTAAGAAAATATTACTCCAATAAAATCATCTTAATATTCTTCAGCTGAAAAAATGACTTTAAGAATCACAATGTCTCGCTATAAAAGCAGAATATAAAAAGTGATCTTTGCATGGCATATTTTTATCTAACGCCGGTTAAGAAATGTGTGTTCACCTTGAAAGATTTATGCAGATCAAGTCAATTGTGGCTTGTTTTGTAAAAAGATTGCTGGCTGTTTCCAGTGACCTTGATGTTAATACACAGTCAATCAGGTGTTCCTTTACTTGTTGTAAATTTGTACTGAGGATTATTTTTACTGCAGCAGTGATTCTGCAGTGATGAACACGATGTTGATTTGCACAGGACTTGTTTTCCCTTGACCTGGAACCGTACCGCTACAGTGGGGTCAACATGACCGGGTTTAGGCTGCTGAATGTCGACGATCCTAAAGTGGCTTTGGTGTTGGAGAGGTGGGCTATGGAGCGGCTACAATCTCCTTCCAAAGTTGAGACGGGAATGATGGAAGGAATGATGACGGTGAGTATAATTCTGGTTTCTTAATGACTGACATTTTTTCCTGTAGAATTGGTTTTATGGAGTCAGTGTATTTCATTGACTGCATGTGAGAACTGGACTTAGTTGGTGGAGTGTCATCTATAGAAAATTGCTTACTTCCGGCTCTCAACGATTAATAGCTGTTTATTTCTCTAAATAAGTCTGGAATTTCTGGTTCTTTGAAACAGTGAGTACTTCCTGTTTATAGCCCCAAAGGGGGAATGGTCATATAGTCCAGTTCTCACATACAGTCAATGATGTATTTGGCCAAAATTCAAATCAGGTGGTATTCTGGTCTTTGGTTTTTTTTAAATGACGGAGGTGATACCCCACATGAAAACTAGGAATGATTTAGTGAAAAAAAATAAAAACAGAAATATACAAAATATTTTGAAAAAGAAAAGCAATTTTACAGTTTACTCATTTTTTACTTAAGGTATTTCCAAACCATTCTGATTGTATTGAACTATACAGAAAAAAACATTATTTACAAGATTAAAATGTGAAAAACAATTTCTCTTGAGTTGATTTTCCATAAATATTTAATTTTAATTTTTTTAAAGAGAATGTAAAAAAGTTCCTATCTCTAGGAACTATAGCAGTACAGCTTGGATTGGTAAAGTTACATTAGAACAAACAACAAGACTTAAGAACTAATTTTTTGGGTTGCAGAGACCAAAGGAGGCACATTTGGGCCTATTTGCACAGCAATTCACAGTTAAATAAAATGCAAAAACAGCACAGCAACACAAGCATCTCATACCAACTGCAGGAGGCAGCTTGTGGGCATCGATTCAAGCATAATCTCCTCCGTTTACCAGAGTATTCTAGAGTCAAATGTGAGGCCATCTGTCCCACAGTCGCAGCCCAACCAAAACTGGGTCATGAAACAGGATGATCATCCCGCATCAGCATCTTTAAAACAGAGTGACTCAGAGAAGAGTCGAATCGATGTTGCAGTGATTTGGTTCAAGTCCAGTCCTCAGGCTGAGGAAAAAGCCGCTGGGGGATGTTGAAGGAAGGAAACCTGCAAACCCAACTAACTGAAACAACTTTAATGCCTTTCCAACAGAGTTTGTGGCTGACAAAATTATACTGGAAATAGAGCAGCAATAAAGTCCCGGTCCAAGAACCCAATGATCATAAAGCCATAACATCCAACCATTTTCTATACTTATTTAAAACTCCATTCCGATCTTCTTTTAATCTATTTTAAGTGTTCCCAGTGGTCTTTTAATCATGATTATCCTGTTTTTTTGTGCAAAAAAAAAAAAAAAACTGTGTTGTTTTCTAGGACATAATTTCTGCAGAGTGGCAGTACTTTATTAGAAATTCACCCCTGAATTGTGGGTGGGCACAGAGTAAGCCTGCCCTTACTTCCCATTACCCCTTTGTTTATACTCTGCTGGTAGCTTGAAACCCCTCACACAAGCGGCGCAACAGAAATGGCGAGCAACATTAGAGCTAACCATGCAGCCACACAGTTTTGATCCGGCTCAGATGACGCATGGATCATTAACTGTATAAGAGAACTGGATAGAGTGGGAGTGGGACGAACCCTTCTGGTTCCAACCAAATGAAGTCAATTCAGTCGCCATTTTTCCACAATATGTCCATCACCATGTTGGAACCAGATGTCCTCAGTAAGCTATGATTGGTCCGTGTCGGTCTTAGTCTATATTTCTATTGGAGCCACTCTCTCCTATCAGTAGTGAGCCTGTTAGAAGGCCACACCCCTTCTACTGACAGCAGGCTCAGGTGAATCTGTAAACCAATGTTCAACGCAAGGCCACCTACTTTTATTGAGGCCTCTGATTGGTCAGTTTATAATTTAAATAACTTGTACTACAGCAAAATTATTAGATAAAAAAATAGCCAGAAGATGTTAAAAAGATTAAACATAGCAAAAATGGTTATTCTGATAAATAGAACGACTGACTAATAGCTATTTATTTCTAAATAGAAGTCTATGGGCTTCTTGGATCCAGCAGGTACTTTCTATTTGGAACGTGACGGGTCAGGGGTCACTTTGTCCAGTTCTCTATATACAACCAATGATGTGGATCTAGTCGTTTATAAGTGGATGCATCAGAATGGAGTGGAGCAGGAGCTTGTGGCTTGCCGTAGCAGCTTCTGCATCAGAAACTATAAGCTTTTTCTAACTGAATTTTTGCTTCTGATTTAAAAAAAATGCCACAAGAAAATGTTCAAAACACAAATAAGACTGTTTTTTTTTGTAGCTGTATTTGCTAATGAAAAAAAAAATCAAAAAAGCTGGATGTTTAAAACTCCTATAATTACAATATTTTCTTCAATGTAAAGTTTCTCATTAACCTTGTTAAAGTCAAACCAGACTCATATGTACGCTGTAAAATTTTAATGTAACTACACAAACATGATTTTGCATCCAATCAGAATCTGCTCTGACTCTGAGTGATTCAAATGACTTTAGCGATCTCCCTGCATGGATTTTTAAACTTGTGCTGTGGTTTTGCTCTGTTGAGACATGGCACATGCTGCTGCTCACATGCATCAATAGAGCTGATGGGATTCGTTCTGACATGGACCTCATGGCCCCGGTGAGGGATAATGATGGTTGGGTTTCTCTTTCAGACCGAAGCGGCTCTGATGTATGATGCTGTTTATATGGTGGCTGCTGCTTCCCAACGCACCTCCCAGATCACTGTCAGCTCCCTGCAGTGTCACCGACACAAACCCTGGCGCTTCGGATCTCGATTCATAAACCTGCTCAAAGACGTGAGTTAATTTCATTCCCGTCCCACACCTGAACCTCTCCTTCTGCTAAAGTAAACATCAACCCTTTTCCCCTCTTTTCTTCTTTTAGAGAACTGTTTTTTCTTGAATAGTTAGTTGACAAATTGCAACCGATGGGGTTAAGCAGCTTTGGAAGTAATGGAAAAATTGAAGTAATCAAACCATCTTGGTGGGATGTTTTTGTTTAGGACTGCACCCCACTTTAAAGGAACAATTCTGACTGAAATATTAAAAGACAAACCAGAACAATTAGAGGCTGATTTTTATCGGCCTCTAATTTTTCCATTTTATTCATTTCATTGCGGATAAGAAATGTTTATTGAAATCTAAAAGCCTTAGCTGCTTTGTTGCAATTTTTAGAAGTGTATGTAAACAAAAGGCTATAATATTAAGAACCACAAAGGAACCAGATGACAAGATTCATAAATCCGCTCTTGAACTTTATAATTTCTGTATATTGTCTTTAGTTACAGTTATATCAGTATTTCCACAAAGAACAAAAAAAAAAATATATAAAATGAGAATTCTTGTCCTGTCTGTCACTAATTTAGTCAATATATTTGTCATTTGTTTTGTTTATTTGTTTCTCTCATGAAGGACATTTTATGAAGGATATTTTAGTAACATATTCAATATACTATATGAGTCCACAAGAGCACAAACTAAATCTTAAAGGAAAAAAAAAATATGACCTGCCATCTCACAGAACACTAACTACACATAACATTTTCCTCAAGTTTCTTCTTAACAAATATTTTCTTGAATAAAAGTGTATTTGAACATTTTTTTTAGAACGTCCTATTGGGAATTCCAAATTTTTCCCCTGTCAAATGAAAAACCTAAATTAATTTAGCCTCCTGTGATTTTCATGTTCTAAAGTCAAAATAGATAACTTTTTTAAGCTCTCTTGCACCTCACTATTTTAAGCATGCTTAATACAAATTTGCAGTCCACTAAATCTTCAAATTTCAACATTTCTGACGTAAAAAAATAAAGCATTTGCATGAGATCCCTATATTTTTATAAGAAAAAAAAGTTGACAACTTCAAATAACCAAAAACATTTTTTTAGCAACCAAATATGTAAAAAATGTTTTTGTGCCTGTTAATTTAGACCAGGGGTGGGCAAAATTTTGGACTTTTTGTGGGCAGCAAAGGTTTTAAAATTTGACAGAAGGGCTGAACCAGGAACAGCTGCGTGAAGGTAAATCAACTCATAAGAAAAATAAATAACATGGAATCTGGATGAAAACAAGCTTTAATTTTGATTAAAAATTCATGATTAATGTTAATTAATGTTGTTTTTTTTTTTATTTCAAAACTGTGACATTTTTTCTCATTTTAGCGCCAATTGCACTGATGGGTTGTGGTCCCATAGGGGAAAAACACAATTTTAGTGAAATGTTACATTCTTATGGTGTTGGAATGATCAGAAAAATGACTGTTTGACTCAGAAAAAACACACTTGAAAATCAGCAGTGGCGGACTTAGCAGTTTGAGGGCCCTAGGCGAAAAATAAAATGGGGCCCGCTAATGTGAGTGCGCCTTCTCCACTTGGGCGAACTCCTCTCCACCTGCACCCTCGGGTTTCTTCACACGCGGCCCGCAACAATCACTCTGTCAGTCCGTGTTTGCTCTGATTTGCTTTGATTTATTTAGATTTCTTTTGTTGTCATACAGATTACTGAGCGGGTCGGTTGAAAGACCGTGTCGCTCCCAGGTACAGGCGATTTTGATTGCAACACCTGTGACATTTAAAATCTTTTCCGCCAATCACGTGACGTCCTATAGGACACACCTCCATAAGTAAATAAATTTGCATGCCACAAATAATAGAATAATATCCATAGGAATTAAATAAACTAAACAAACAGAAATATGCCAAAAATGGCTCTTACAGTGTTGGAATGATCAGAAAAATGACTGTTTGACTCAGAAAAAACACACTTGAAAATCAGCAGTGGCGGACTTAGCAGTTTGAGGGCCCTAGGCGAAAAATAAAATGGGGCCCGCTGCTGCGGTTATAATAATCGGTTGCGATTTTGAAGATAAAAATGAAATTATTATAGAATCAAACGTCTGAATTGCATTTATGGAACAGGTCATTTTTATTTTATTATTAGGCAATACATCTCACGATGGCAGGTAAGAGCAGGTGAATCACTGCTTCACCTGCTCTTACCTGACTGCACGCTCCTGGTTGAGACGTATTTCAATTAGGAACTAAAAACTACCAAACCGATCTCAAATCCGCCCCAATTATGTTCTCCTGCCTAAAACAATTTTTACACGCAAAGTCGGAATCAAAACCGCCTAATGGGCAGAAAACTGCTCGATCTGGGAAAACTGAATTCTCTTCATTAACTTGCTGTTGACTGGATTGTTCCATTGCTGCACAGGAACGGGGAGGACAAAACACTTTCACGTGGTCAGTCTTGTGCCATTTCACTAATTAGATTCTTGTAAATGACAGAGTTCAATAATAATGGGGGTATAATATGTCTTAAATACTTTTCTTAAAATAAGCTCGGAGCGCCTTGCCTACCTATTCCTAACAACAAACCTTCAAACACTTCATGAATGCAAAATAACTTTCTGCACCTTAGCTAAGGTTAATTTGTTTGTTGTGCACTTTCTGTGGGGAGACAACAGAATTACAGGGAAAATAAAACATTAATAAGGATTATTATTCAAGTTTGGTGAGCCAGAGTAAATATTTTAGTGAGCTTCATGTGGTTTGATTTAGCCTGATTTAGAGCATTAGGTGAATTGTCTGGTTTATCAGAGTCGAAACATTTGAAATTAAAATTCCTTCCTAATTGTTTTTAATTATGGGGAGACGTCCATGTTAACTTGAACAAAGAGAGACCACACAAACACAACACTTGCCTTGAAGCACTAGTGTTGGACACCATACCACCATGCTTCTCTGATCTGTCCACATACAATACAAAGAACAAGATCTGATCCGTTTTCTAGCATTTTTTTTCAGCTGACCTCAGTGCAAACAATCAAAGTAGTTACAGCAGTCAGGCTGGAATCCGGCACATCTCTGCCTCAACCTGACGTTTATAGACACGGCCAACAAAACCACCATTGACATGAAAGAATGTTTGCTGTCTGAAATATTTATTGCACATATGTGAGCTGTAACACCAACAAAGCAGGAGATATTCACCACAGCGCTGAGTTTAATGCCACAACTTTTCATTTTATCTGTGCAGTAATGTTACTGAGATTCTATAAAATCAGATTTATGGAACACAGTCAATTAGGCATTTAAACCTGAATGGTTTTTGGTTTATTTCAAGTGATTTACAAATCCAAATCCATCTGAAACTTGAAAAATATTATATGAAATGTTTTTTTAATTGAAAGTTTTAAATAACAAAATCCCACAACTTTTAATAAAAAATTGAAAGTTGGGGAGTACCAGGTACAATTTTGGAGTTTTTTTTTCTTTTTTAGACACCCTTTGGCAAAAAACATTCAATTCCAAGTGTTGCTATAGCTGTGGCTTCCTATTCTAACTAGAAGTCGTACTCCAATATATTTAAAATTAACTTCCACTTCAGAAAAAACACAATTTTCTCCTAAAAGCCTTCAGACGGACATTCAAAATGCATTTGTCTGCAAAGTTTGGGCCAGAAAAATCAAATGTCCCCGTATTCTAAATCATGCATTTGTTTGCAATCTTCACGCTAGAGTGCAATCAACTGCAGTGAGGCCTCTGTGGTTAAATCTAGCTTTCAGAATCTGAACAGATCCATGTCGTTATTGTATTTACAGTAATGACGTTCCGCTGTTGAGACAGAGACACTTTTGATTGGGGAGGATTTAAATCGAGCCTTAATGAAGAGTAAATCTGGACTTAGAGGTCGAGTAAATCTCACAGCAGCAGCTGGGAGCAATAACACTGTGTGAAGCAGTCTAATCAGAGCGCACTAAACTCCTTTCTGCCTTCCATAGATTTTTAAAGAGGCATTAGATTAGATGACAATGTTCTGAGGGATGTGATGTCATGTCTGACCTTGAATATGTGACATCAGAATTGAAAATCGTGCACTTTTTAAAAAGTTATGCTCTGTTCTGCGGTTAGCATTTTGTTATTTAAAGCTAATTTATAGTTCATTCTTTTAAAAATATAATAAAAAATTAAATGACAGCACATATAGTTCATAATATTTTGTGTTTTTGTCTGTATGATGTGGTAGGGGACCAAAAAAGGTGTGTTATAGAGAAATCTGAAGCTTAAAAGTCTCTCAAATACCTTCCTTCTTTAATAAACTTACAGATAGCAATCCTTAATAATAATAAAGCAGGAAAGCGCTTATCTTTTGTAATTTATAAATTTCACCAATGGAAAAAAAAAGGATATCCCAAATGTTTGCTAAAAACTGTAGTGATTTGCTGTAATGTTTCCATTAGAAAAACTGAGCTTCCTTTGTGAGCGCAGAATTAAGATGCAAGCTCATTTTCTTGAGATTTAACCTGACTGTTATCCAGCTCGGCCGCCTAAATTTAGTCATTTCAGTTATTACTGAGCAACGATGCCCACCTTCTGCTCCCCAGTCAGACAGAAGCTTTGTCTGTCTTTTCCATTTTCATCACATTACCAGACTTGGAGGCAACTAATGATTCCGCTGAGGATCTAGCAATTGCAATATAATCTTTTGAGATGCAGACAGTCTTAGTCAGTGTCCTTTTCCTAATGGAGACCTCATCAATTATTAAATCGCCAGGAAATGGTTTCATTTTTTTTTAGTGCTCAACTTTGCATTCACTTAATTTACTTATAATTTGTGTTTTTTGTTCTCTCTTTTCCACAGACTCAATGGAGCGGCTTGACCGGACAAATACTTATTAACAAAACAGACGGCCTTCGAAAAGAGTTTGATTTGGATGTCATCAGCTTGAAGGAAGACGGCTTGGAGAAGGTGAACTAATGACCTATAGAGTTAGTGTTAGCTGTTAATAAAAGTCAGTAAGACTATCAAAGCAGCTGCCATATTTTCAAATGTTTGAAGCTGCAAAGAAAGATTTGTCTGTAAACATCCAAATAATTAGATCAAAAAGAAAATGCAAAGAATTAACTTCCCAGAATCATTTGACACAAAGCTGCAGTTACATTTTTAGAGATGTTCGTTTCATCAAATTGTAACCATATTTGCAATGCTACTGCATTTTTTGTGCCCATTAATTAGGATATTAAGTAAATCTGAAGATTTTACAAGGTATTTTGGATTAAAGTATCCTGCTTTAAACCAAAATCTTAATATAATTTAAATTGAAATTAAAATTATAGATTTTTGTCAGTTTTGCTTTCAACATAGATTTTCTGTTGCACTTCAATGGGAATCTTTGTTTTTCTTTTTTTTTTCAACAATATAATTGGATTGGAAATAGTTTATTTCACACAATTAAAGCAAGAATAATACATAAACAAAACAAACAACAAAGGTTTATGTCCATACAAAGATATATATGAAATCTATTTACCTAGTCATAAAATTGATTGGAAAATATGCATACTCCCACATACAACAGTAAATAATTAAATAATAATTCCTAAACTTAAACAAACATATTTTAACTTTTGCATATTGTACAATGAAACTGTAAACTATTAAGATTGTCAAATGCAGCCAACATGCTCTTATTTTGAAAGATCAGAAAGGATTTATGGTTGCTGAACTAAGTTAGCAGATGTTTATGATGAAGTTATAATAGAATTGATTTTATTACTCAATTTTATATCTCAGGGGTAAAGTTAATTGTTTTTACTATTTTAAATTGGTGGTTTATTCATAATAAACATGTCATTTTTACAAATTCATTCTGTAAAGCAGATTGTCTTACACTCAGAGGTTGTAAAAAAGGCGATTTTTTTTTTTTTAATACGGGATCAGATCCATTTTTGAAATGTTTGAATTGCTTACGGTTGACTGTAGTCTCTAAACTTAGATCAAAATCTGAGAGTAAAGACATGCATGTATTAACTTTACTTCCTCCTAAACATAAAAATCCAACACCTCTGTGGTGAAAGAGCTAATAAAATAAAATGCTTTTTCTTTATTGTTTTTGCAAGTCAATGTCCGGCAGCCGCTTGAACAAAGTGTGGAAAAAGGTTTGTATTTTAGTTTCATGAGCAGATGTGCTGATTTACTCTCCTAAGCAACCCCTGTGACGTCCCCCGTTTCCTAAAACAAGTTTATAAAAACTGGCGACATTAACATTTCAGTATCAGATCTGTAATTATGTTGATTTAAAAACATCCAGATTGTGTTCTTTCCCTGTTTTTCCCTTTTATGAATGTCTCGTCTCACAGTACTTCAATTTTTCTTGGCCTAAATTGAGATGAATCTGATTGTGTTAGGCTCTCCTGAGCTATAGTGTATTTACTGGGCTGTTTCACTCTTTATTCTTTACAGATTGGTGTCTGGAACTCCCAGATGGGCCTTAATTTAACAGAAACCAGCAGGGACTCATCTACAAACATCACAGACTCAATGGCAAATAGGACCCTCATTGTCACTACCATTCTGGTAGGAGCACTCCTAAATTCATCACTGGTAAACACTTGATGAGACAGTAATGCCAAACAGTAATCAATAAGAGCTTTGTGTGTGTTTTCTCTTTGGCTTTTACCAGGAAAATCCTTATGTTATGTATAAGAAGTCCGATAAACCGCTGTATGGGAATGACCGCTTTGAGGGTTACTGCCTCGACTTGCTCAAGGAGCTCTCCAACATCTTAGGTTTCTCCTACGAAGTAAAACTGGTGTCAGATGGCAAATATGGTGCCCAGAATGACAAGGGGGAGTGGAATGGGATGGTGCGTGAACTCATTGATCATGTGAGTACTGTTAAGAAGGCCTTAAATCCTTGGTCACTTATACCCTCATGGGTGGTAATACTGGCTGTGTGCAAGGAATACTTGTATGGGGTATGAACCTGGATAACTGGAAGGTTGTAGAGTGCTTGGTTAGCCCGTAAGGTGAAAATGTTTTCATCACTTCTTTCTGTGGACACACTGCTGGACACAGGTCGTAGCAAGCAATTATACATAATAAGTAAGGATAAAGAAGGTGAGGCGTACAGATTTTCAAGTTTTTTCAATGCCTCCAAATCCTGCGCAATCCTTCCGTGCTCTTGACTTTTGTAAAATGAGGGAACTAGACAATGAGAGTGATATTTGTATGGGCATCCTACAGGTGTCCTTGCATATCCTACACATTCTCACTCCCAACTCGTCATGTATGGACATATGGTTTGGACCCTCGCCACGTAACTTTTTGACTTTTTGGGTGTTCCCAGCTTATTGTTTTTTGACATGCTGGCTGTTCATTGTTCGGTCCAAAGGCTGCTTGGTACCGGGCCACAGACAAGGAAAAAATGCATACGCTAATCAGGGATCCACAACACTTGAGACATTGTACCGAATGCGATACCAGTCTGGTCCGCTTCCTAGTCCGCCTCCCGAGGGTTGGGGACCCCTGATTAGGTTATGCTTTTTTTCCCTGTCGGTGGCCAGGTATCAAGCGGCCCTCAGACTAGTACTGGTTCGCAGCCCCGAGGTTGTGGACCCTTGATTTAATGGGAACAGCCAGCATGTCAAAAAGCGAAGAGTTATGTCTCAGAGGGGGCCCAAACCATACGTCCATATATGACGAGTTGGGAGTGAGATTGCGTTGACATATCACCTGTACATCCTGGCATTTGTGTAAGGAACCAGTACTTTACTAATGACTAGAGTGAGGCATATAGTCACTGAACAGCATCACCTGTAAGTTCATGGAACTTACATTAGCCTTGCAAATACTTCATGATACACTAACCACACAGAACAATTGTATTTTCCATTTTCATGACATCCCTTAAATTGACCATACGAATCTCAAGAGAACTGTTAGACACACCTGTACTTGCTTTTAGATGCAGCTACTCCCGTCTACGACCCTCCACAAACAAACCTGTATGAGTCAACCCCCATACAAATGCATGTGACAAAGTCCATGTCATGAGATGAACTAGACTTTGCTCTGTCCCAGGTGGCTGACCTTGCCGTCGCTCCTCTCACCATTACATACGTGAGGGAAAAGGTGATCGATTTCTCCAAGCCCTTCATGACTCTGGGAATCAGCATCCTCTATCACAAACCAAACGGCACCAATCCAGGAGTGTTCTCCTTCCTTAACCCCTTATCTCCTGATATCTGGATGTATGTGTTGTTGGCCTGCCTCGGTGTCAGCTGTGTGCTGTTCGTCATCGCCAGGTGAGCTTTGGTTAAATGGAGAAGACCAGTAAATGTTTAAATTGTTCCGAACGAGCTCTTTAATGCACAAAAAATGTTTTTGAGTTATGTTGAATTTAGTTTGTTTGAATGTTTAATGTAAATTAACCAGACTAAAGAAAGAGTTTAAATAAATGTGGTTTCTCCTGAAACTGTATTTTGTAGCTAAAGGTTCTTGATTTGAACGAAACAAGGACATATAGACATTCGGTAATGTTCCAGGAGCTAACCACTATGTACTTGGTGGGAATTAAATCAGAAATCCTCTTTTGTGGCATTCAGCCATCAGCAGAGGGTTAGGAGAAGGTTTTGCCGTAGAGATGCAGCACTGGTAGTGCAACAGAGGTCAAGCTGGCTGAAGGCTGAGCACGGCACCTTCATACGTTTGAATTGTTTTCTTTGCATTATGTCCCAAGATATGTATGCATAAGAATTATGATGCTTTTCTTTTACAGGTTCACCCCTTACGAGTGGTACAACCCACACCCTTGCAACCCAGACTCAGATGTGGTTGAAAACAACTTCACTCTGATCAACAGTGTGTGGTTTGGAGTTGGAGCACTTATGCAGCAGGGTGTGCATACACTTTTGTTATCTGCATTTCTGCTTTTATTTTTGCCAAAAACACAAATAGAGAGGGTCTTAACTGCTCATTGTTGGGGTGAATACTCTATGATTCCATAATGAATGCACGTCATTTTTCCTTCCAGGGTCTGAACTGATGCCCAAAGCACTTTCAACGAGGATAGTTGGTGGAATATGGTGGTTCTTCACACTGATTATAATCTCCTCTTACACTGCCAATTTGGCTGCCTTCCTCACTGTGGAAAGAATGGACTCTCCGATTGACTCTGCTGATGATTTGGCCAAACAAACCAAAATAGAGTATGGTGCTGTGAGAGATGGCTCCACCATGACATTTTTTAAGGTACGGCGCACGTTTTTTTTTTATACTTGTTTTTTCCCCTCCTTCCACCCTACCTTGTATCAGTAATTGGGTTCATACACTGTCAAAAAACATGAGTTACAGTGGAATAAAAAAGGATTAAAGGTTAGAGGTGTAAAAATGTCCACATGAACTGAATTAAGAAATGTCTGGGGTAATTTATTGCTACCCTGAAGGGTTTCCTGCAGCTAATCTGAACACTGGATGGTCACATGACATCTACTAATTATCCTTACTACTTATAATATCTCTCTAAAATCGTGTTAATTGATCCTAAAATGGCAATTCAATAGAAATTGCTTTTGACACATTTTACTGCTCGTTTTCACCAACAGAAATCTAAGATCTCAACCTATGAGAAAATGTGGGCGTTTATGAGCAGCAGGAAAAACACAGCCCTGGTGAAAAACAACCGGGAGGGGATTCAGAGGGTCCTCACCACAGATTATGCTCTTCTGATGGAGTCCACCAGCATCGAGTACATCAGCCAGCGCAATTGCAACCTCACACAGATTGGAGGCTTGATAGATTCCAAGGGCTACGGTGTTGGGACTCCAATTGGTGAGAAAAATGAGTAGCAGACAATGCTTTAACAATCTAATCTTTGACACGATACATTGTATCCCAGTAATGATGTCTTTTGGGTTGCAGGCTCTCCATACCGAGATAAGGTCACAATTGCCATCCTGCAGCTTCAGGAAGAAGGGAAACTGCATATGATGAAGGAGAAATGGTGGCGAGGAAATGGCTGTCCGGAGGAAGACAGCAAAGAGGCCAGTGCCCTCGGCGTGGAGAACATTGGTGGAATCTTCATCGTGCTGGCAGCTGGACTAGTCCTGTCAGTTTTTGTTGCGATTGGAGAATTCATTTACAAATCTAGAAAAAACTTGGACATTGAGGAGGTGAGTGTTGGTCAGTGCGAATGGCACAATAAGTATTAATACTTTTGGGGACTCAGAGACTTTTATGCACCGACAACACTTTAGTGTTACCATTGTCTTTACAGGATGACAGGAATCAGTGGGCCAATTTTTTTTTCTTTTCTTGTCTAAAAAGCATTGTTACAATCAGAACATGCACCACAGAGTTTTGTGTTTCTAGTAGATTTAGGGCACACAAACATGCTCGTGAGAATTGAAAGCATACATTAAAACCCCAATTTATAAACATGAATGACGATGTAGTGAATTGGTTGTAACACTTGACCATCAGGGCCTTGCTCGTCTTGTTTTACTTCAAAAGCATTGTTGGTTTATCTTATGTGAAAGATACACTATCCCATTAATTCATGCCTGATTGCCACCTTCATATCAATAAGTACAGTATGATTAGGACATTTTTATTTACAGTATAGCACATAAACTTTTATTGGGATTTGCCAATCAATATCTAGACAAATGTTTCCTTCAATCGTGACATTTCTTGATATACTTACCATTGTTTGTCTACTTTTTAAAAATGATTTATGTATCTCAAAAAACTAGATCATCATCAAAATGTTTTTTTTAATCTTTTTTTTATTGTTTCCTTAAAGGTAAAACTCTGAACCTACCTTCACAGTCTCCTTGGCGACACATGTTCAAGCAGTCACTGGCTATGTAGTTGCACGTTAACGCACGTTTCTGGCTTCCACAATTGAAACCAACATTCGTGCATAGCTAAGAAAGTTTATACAGCCATTTCCAGATTAAACACATGGCTCCTGAACATGTTAAAAGTTAAACCAGGTTGAACTTTGACTGATCAGGGAATCGGATCTGATAGTAATGAGATCCCCTTTAATTCACAGAAGTGCCAAAAGCGTGAAAATTGATCATGGAAGAGAAATCAATAGTTGTGGTTTGTTGGACTTATACAATGCATTCTCACCCCCAACTCGTCGTAAAAGGATGTATGGTTTGGCTCCCCGCCGTGTCACTTTTTGAAGTTTTAGATGTCCCAAACTCATGTTTATTGACATAATGGCTGTTCCCACAGGTCCCCAAACCTTGAGACGCGTACCAGTACCGGTCCGAGGCCGCTTGGTACAGAGATACAGATGCTAGTCAGTGGTCCACAAAGGCGAATGGTTACTGGTACCCTGACCAGGTACCAGTTCCGTGTCCCAAGGGTTCAGGATCGGTCATTTTTTGAATTAATGGAAACAGCCAACACATCAAAAAACGAGAAGTTGGGGACACTCAATATGTCAAAAAGTGATGCGGAGGAAGCCCAATCCAAACGTCTATATGTAACGAGTTGGGAGTGAGAATGTGTAGAATTATATGACACCAAGAAAAAGCGTGGAACAACATCAGTGACATTTCGTACCCAACTGTAGGTGGCGAACATGTGCTAATAAACAGTAGTAAAAGAGACAGAAGCCCTTCCTGACTTGGCCAGTGTGAACACCATGGGCTAAACGCGCATTAAAGAACCTACATTTAGCGTGTTCTTGAACACATCCCCAGTGTGTCAGTAGTTTAATATATGCTTTGGTTGCAGGATCCTGAATTCAATTTCACCAACAATACCAGCACAACTTTTGATGATGTTCTAGTTTATTGAGATGCAATAGTATGTTTTCAAACATACATGCACAGGATTTATGTTGTAAATGTTTCTGAATGATTGAGGTTTCACAAAAGTTGTTTTTGTTTTTATTTTTTTTTACTTTTAGAATTTTGTGACCCCCCCACCCCCACCCTACAAGCCTCATAATTGGTCAATTTTAACAAACTTTTGCATCTAAACTTGAAATCACAAAAAAATAGCTGATTTTTTTAAAATAATGCAGCTATACATTGTGCACATTTTGTTTTTTAACATCTGTTTAGTTGATTTAAAACAATTTCTTACACAATATATCAAGGGGGAGGTGCTATGATTTTCCGCTGCTTTATTACATAACCGTCATTTTATATACTGACATACTTTTCTGTTTATTTTTTTTGGCATAAATTTGTGTTCCATGCAGTGTTACCTAAAAACTTCTACTTATCAAGTGGACTGTTTTTACTTTGCAACATTTGATGTATGTTTGTTGTTTTACTGCCTTGAACTTCCCTTCTGTGTGTCGATGACCTCCCACTGGTTCAGGCATTTTTGGAGTCGACAAACTACCACTTTTCAATCTACAGATTTTTCTTATATTGTTAGAAGCTGAATTAGTCTACATTTTCTCACTCCTCTTTCGCATCTTTATAAGTACGATTTTTTTTAAGTCTCATACAGTTTTTGTGAGTTTTAAATTAAATAATTAAAAAAATAAAGTGGGTTTTGAATTTAGCAGATTGAACTGGGCTTTCACAAAAAGACATTCTCACATGGTGGTTGGTTGCATGTATTAATGGTGAAATAGGCTTTTTAAATACATCGAGATGCCTACTGTCCAAATGCTTTTTGCTTTATTGTGTAATATTGTTTTTTTTCTCACCTTGAAGTATGTCAGTATTGAAATCCTTCTTGCTATGACAAACGACTGTTCGCTCAATCATTACCTCACTGTTTCTATAACAAATTTTTCCAATGCCGCATCATGAATCAGAAGGACTTAACTATGTTTGTTCAATATATATAAATGTTATAAATTGGACCCGAGAGTTTAAGCCTTCAGCGACAATGAAATATATACACTCTGCATACAATCACCTGTAGATCTGTAATCACTTCGTTTTTGGTTGTCTTTTATTTCATTGAATGTTTATGAGGCCACAATTTTAAAGGGATGGTTTGTTAAAAATAAACTTAAACTGACTGTCAATTTGATTAATAAAAAATGAAACTTGTGAAATATTTAGACTCAAAGTTGATCATTATTGATCATGTTTTATATGTCAAATAACATGATCATCCTAATTATTTAAGTACTACCAAGTCTATTTTAAGTTACCTTTTACAAATAAGATTCAAAAAACAACTTTTAAACATTAGTAAATAAAAGAAACAAGTACACAATATGTTTGTAAATATGTTGCAATAATTTCACACATGACTAATTCGATGTTTTTTTAAGTGGTGACTGTCATTGAAGTTCATATGCTAAGATTTGTTCCATCCAAGTCTAAATTTTACAAAATCATGAATTAAAAGCAACAATTTTTGTATTATCTCTGGCTTTAAAAAGCATTTACACACTGGAACATTTAAGTGTCTTTTGGTAAACAACCAAACAATGAAAACACATCCATTCTATCATTAAAAGCCAAATATTATTTATTCACTGTGTGATGAAATCCAACAGATGCAGAACTATCAGGACAAGAAAGCAACTGTGCTTGTAATCTGCCACTACTGTTAATCTAACTGTTGCAGATCTGGAATGTCGCTTGCTGGCGTTGGCACACCCTCCTCTTCTTCTCTTTTATACTTGAGATTACAGTAGTTTGGTCATCTTTTATATAATCCTGTCAATGGGATGCAAACTCTGTCTCAGCACTACCCTCAAGCTGAAGTTCTTAGAAACTCCAGCCTGTCATCAGTTAGCACACAGTAGCTCAGCAGCTTAAGATTGTGCGAGGAGGTTATGGACGGGGAACTGATTCTAAGTACTTCTCTAAGATTTTCTCTGATGCTGATAGAAGTATAGTGTACAAGTAAAAATACTCTGACAAAACAATCACTGAAACGTCTTCACGTTGACATGTGAAATATGAACATTTTTCCCTTAAAATTAATATATTTAATTCAATGTAGTTCACTTTCAATGTAGTTCACTTTCGGCTTATCCCTTTCGGGGTCGCCACAGCGTAACAGCACCCACTGTTTCGCATCAGTGATTTGGCAGAGTTTTTACGCCGGATGCCCTTCCTGACACAACCCTGTACTTGAGGGGCACAGGGACCCAGTTAGGCAGCAGCATCAAGGGTCTTGCCTAGGGACCCAATCTGGGTGGGGATCAGTGGACAACCCTGGGAATCGAACCCAGGGCTCCTGCGTGCCAGCCCTTCACCTAGCCCACTGAGCCACCCAGCCGCTGCTTTAATAATAATTTAATATTTAATTCAATGATAGGTGTATAAATATGTCTCATCAGGTTTAGGATAGATTTTTCTGACACATCACAAGACTATTTCAGTTAAGGAAGCAGTTTGTAATATAATATTTTTTAACCTCCTAACTACCAGTGCAAAGAAGTCCTCTGTTGAGGACATTTCTAAACCGGAATACGTCTAAAACCACTTCATAATACTGAATTAACTCATTTTCTTCAGGGGACATTTGGGGCTTTTCAACACTACCAAATGTAAAGGGGCGGGGCTTCAAGAAATGTTTTTGGTGGATTAAAAAAAAAAGTTCTATTTTGATTTGACCAATCAGATCTTTGTTGTATATATTTTTACGTTTAAAATATAAGCTTTGGGGTATTTTTTCAAAAGTTTTTCTATCCCTGAATATTTAAAAAAAAAAAAAAAAAAGACATGACTTCCTATTCCTTTCCCTGATGATTCCCAAGGACGAGGCTGTAGGTCTATCATTCACTTTCAAATCTTGCTGCTACAAAAAGGACCTTTCGATTGTGAGGTAATGAGGTGAAGATACAGAAATGTTGAGATTTTACAAGTTTCTTTTATTCCTGTCAGGGATGGTGGATGAAGGACCCAAACGCAAAACTGACTCAAAAAGAACATGACAAAACCTAAGCACTTAATCGTGACAATTCCTATGATTTTGTTAAAAATTGAGTCCAGATTGTGACTTCTCTTCATAAAATGTAGTGAAGGACTGTGTGGTTTTCCACAATCTCTTTGAGGCAGAGCAAAGTCCTGGCACATCTCAGTTTTTGATTCTGCTTGAGTCAATACCACAGGCGGGTCTGTAAAGTGAACATGTTCTAGAAACCCTTCATGTAACAAAGAACTTGTATGAAAGAAATTTCAGAGTTATATTTTTAAATCTTCCCATAATATGACTGTGCAAAAACCAAAAATGTCCTTAACAGCATCATTAGAACCACAGAGACAGTCAGAAATACTATATTAAAAAGGGGAAATAATACATTTTTAAAAAAATATTCCACCATTTTTCTTGAATTTTTACATTTTAGAGCTTTGGTGTGACATATTTTTTGGCATGAATTCATTCTTTTTTTACATAAATAAACCATTTCCAGATTGTGATATTTTTTTTATTTGTTTGCCCTCTGCTTCTTAAAATATGTCATTTAAATATATGAATGTGTAACAATAAGTTCATGAACAATCTTTTTGCTCTTAAATTTCACATTTAAATGAGGATTTAAACAGATTAAGGAATATTAAATAACAAATCAGTAAAAATTGGAAAGATCTTGTATATTTTCAGAGAAAAGGCCTCTGACACCACAGATACAATGAGACAGACACACCAGGCTTTGAATTAATCTCGCGTTATGACTGTTTAAGGTTTTGGTATTCTGATGAATTCCAGGATTGGGCTTTAACTGCTTTCATTTTGTTGCTGGCCTTTAATCTTCTAACCCTGCGTTCTTAATCAAAACTCGGAGCAGGTTTTTAATCTAGCATAAATGAGGCCGCGGATTACGGGCTTCTGACCTTGCTTTTGCTACACAGCTGCTTCCGCTTCAAATCAAGTCTCTGGTTCTGTCAAGCTTTGCAAGAGGGGATAATCTTAGTTTTGCACTACAATGCTTTAAGATCTAAGCTGTGACACAAGGACTGGGGAAGAATCTCCAGTTTTTACTGTGAATTTCACAATTTTGCTTGTTGAGAATTGTGAGCTGAGCTGAGAATTGGTGTTTTCTGATGTCAAAGCAGAAAAGGGAAATGTGGCGTCTGTGGTATCATTATCATTTAATAGTTTTTTGAAGTCATGTGGGTGTATAAATCTACTTCTGAAGAACAGCTGGATTACCATTTCATCTTCAAAGACTTTTTTCCCTTCTTTTTGAGTTTTAGTACATTGGAAAGTATTTTACATGCAGCAGAGAGGCAGTCGGAGTGCTCCAGATTTTGGAGAATCAAGAAGGATTTCTGATGGAGGAGCTAAAAATGAAGAAGCCAAACCGTAACCAGCTTGTTAAACTCGCCAAAGAAAGATTAAAAGTAAAAGTTGAGGAAGACATTATGTCAAAAAGCTTTTATTTTTGAGTTCTCAGTTTATTTTTTAATTTAATTTCTAAGACAAATACCGTAATGTCCCACTGCTGTTTTTTAATTATAATTATGCTGTTTTTAGCCTAAATTTAAAAACCTGTGCTGTTTTTAACGACATAGTTTCTGCAGAGCGGCAGGAGCTCATCAGAAATTCACCTGAGTTGTGGGTGGGACTGTCGGTGCTGAGGTACTCCACCCCCACTTCCCATCATCCATCAGTTTACACGCTAGGACTGAGTTTAATTAATTGATTAATCGATCCAATAAATAAATAATTGATCCATAAAACTAGAGATCAATCCTTATCCATTTCCTTCTCTGGGATCGTTGGCCCCCCCTTCCCATTATCCATTTATTTACAGCTCTCCCCTTAGCTTACAACCCCAACCTAACATTAGCAGTGCAAAAAAATGGTGAGCAACATCTGAGCTGTTCAGCTGTACAGTATGAATCTATTGATATATTGACAAAATGAACACAATTATAACATAAACCAAATTAACAACATAAAACACAAAAAAGGTAAAATACATATAAATAAAAGATAATAAAAAGGAAAAAAAAATCGTACTGTACTCAGAAATCTAAATGAACTTGAAAGCCATCAATATTTACACAACCCCAACTAAGATTATCCATAAATTAAAAGTTAAGGAAAAATCAAATCAGTCCAAGTGACCAATTTAAAAGTTTCGTAGCATTCTTATTTTTTTATGTTTTTATGTTAGTTTGAGGTTGTGTGGGGCTACAAGCTAGCGGAAGACTGCTAACTTACTAACTTAATAACTTATTTCAATGCCAACAGTCCCACCCATCCCCTCCAGAGACGAAACAAACAAAAAAAAAAACACACAGCCTATTTGCTTTCGGCTAAAAACTGTATAATCATAATTAAAAGGCCACTGGGAAGTTGGAAATATTCTTATCTTTTTATCAGACAGGATTAGGCTGCTCCAACTGAAACCTGCTCGTGTCCAAAAAAAAAAAGAAAAAAAAAAGAGCTGAAAATGAGAAACAGACTGGTGAGGGTGTGGTTGAGCCGCCTGCAGGATAACCACCTTATCTCCTGGGCTTGGAGCAGATCTGGCCCAAAAGCCGATCCACTCCGCTCCAGGCCAGAGTCGGCACACATCGCGGCTTCATCAGGTCAACAAAGGTTTATCGGGGATTTCTTCCAACAGCTCACAATTGAATAAAGATTAGGAGAACTGGAAAACAACTGCTGAAAGAATAATGAAGTGATATCATTCTTTAAAATACAGAGGGAGAGAAAAAAAATCTGCAGAAATTCTTCAATACGTGGTAAGAAGTGCCCAGATTACAACAGTTTGCTTTGAATCTGTTTTTTCAAATGTGTTCATCTGGATAGGTCACTATCTATTATATTGAGAATATCTGCTTTAAACTGAAATTAATGATGACGACTTCAAGCATTAATAAAACATAAAGCAGCTATCTTGCATCTGACGTTAAGCTTCTATAGGCTACAGGGGCAGCTGTGTAATAAAACTTTACTATTTCTAATTTCCTGCCTGCAGAATCTCAGGTTATTTTTACTCCTGAGTTTAAATCATTTATCAATCTCATTAAAGCCAGGTTTTAATCTCAACTACTCCTTAGTTGCATTTTACAGCTTTCTTTACTTGAATAACATTAAAAATTTACACTTTTATCAAGTTTTAAAATGTGTATCCTTTTTTTTACAACTTGCTAAGTTTAATTCTGAAACAAACAATAAAGTTTTACGGCTTTAATTGTTTTTTTTATTAAAATAATGTTTATTTAGCTTTTAAAGCTATAAATGTGTTTAAAATTCTGAACAGAGCTAAAAAAAATTGTCAATTCATTCATCGGGTTAATAAAAAGAGAGCTGCATCTCCACCTACTGGCCACAATCTGAAACTACAATAAGAAGATGAAAAAAAAAAGTAACTTTTTTGTAATTAAAACACAAATTTACAATGAAAAAAAAACTCTTTTTAGAATAGCTTTATTTAAAAAAGATAATTAACATGCAGACATATTAAGATGTTTGATAATGCCATCTTAGTTAGCTCTAGGTTAATGTGCACCAGTGCTTAAAACAAACTTGTTTTGGATTTATAGTATACTGCAGCATAAGGCACATTTTGAATCAAATAACACAACGGCTTATGTTATCCTTTCACATTTTACACAATCTTGAACCATTTGAAAACAACTTTAAAGAAAGCCACTTTTACTGTAAATGTGCAGTAAAATAATACTCTTGAAAGGTAACAGCAGCAAAACATAGCTGTTAGCTGATGTAGACAAATTAGTTTACTCACATTTTATTAAGAAGCATAGTGGTTTAAGTAAAAAAAAAAAAAACTATAATACAGTTGTCATGCAGTGGACAAGTGTGTGGTGATTGTGCACTTTGATGTAAAATGCAGTCAGATTTTTTTTTTGTTTGTTTCCCTGAGAAAAACTAACCACCAAGAATATGAATTTGTGAATGAAGATTCAATAAGTGTTTGAATTCAAACTTGTGTGTTTGTCCCAGAGAGTACAGCTGAAAAAATAAAAAAATAAAACACATTGAAGGAAGGATATCGACGGATATCAGCCAGAAATGTGCCGTAAAATTCACAAGGTCAGGGAGGGTTACAGTATAAAGTGAGAGAGTAACAGGTTGCTTCATGATCCTGCATGACTTGAAATAACAGTGGATCGTTATAAGTTGTTAGTCGTGTCCATACAGGCACTGAGTAAAGACGCAGAAGGGCAGCGTGGATCCTCTGAGCAGACGCGAGGAGCTGACGGTACCTCACCTCCGCCGCACTCTGAGGAAGAACTTACCGTTTTACCGATCGGACACTCCCTGTGTTTTTCCTGAAGACTTAAGGAGGAGGAGGGAAAGTCTGGAGAAGAAGAGAGGAAGTGGAGCTGATCTGAGCCTGACTCCATGTTGACACTCTTGCAGAGGCCACACAGGCTCTGTTGCATTTCCTCCAGGTTTTGCTTCAGCTCCGTTCGCTCCTGCAGAAGCCGCTCTTTCTCGCTGACCTGTTAAAGATGAATCATAACTGCAATCAGCTACAGAGACACTAGGCAAGTGAGTTCTTGAATGCACATAATGTTCACACTGTACAAGCAGGGAGGAGATTCTTCTTTTTTTTGTCTTTTTCTACTGTTTACTAGCATAGAGTCTGCTAACATACAGCATGTGGTACTCCAGCTCCACAGAGAAGGAGAGGGTTGTAAGGTCAGCAGAAAAAAATCATTGGCTGCTTTCCCCCCTAAACATCTACAACTCCTGTTGCCTAAATAAAGCCTAAAGACGGATTCCACCCTGGACATCACCTCTTTGACCTCTAGCCCTCTGGGAGGTGATACAGGTCAACAGGCTAAATGCAGACAGAAATTAGCACCTTATTTTTTTACAGTTTTTTTTTTTTTTTTTAACATTCTGCTTCTTTTTATATATATTGTTTTCTTTTTTTTTGCATTCTTTGTACAAGAAAGTTGCTGCTAAATTTTATTGTATTATAAAATAAAGCAGTTTTTTCTATGTCCACCACCTATAGTTTGAAGAGGTTTGGTGTGAAATGTTGAAGCATTGAAATCTCCAGACTTTTTCTTTCAAAGATCTTTTCCAATATATGAAAGACAAACTAACAGTTATTAATTTCCCCTCCTTGATCAATCTTCAAACGGTTGGCACTTGCGTGAATTAAAAGGGACACCTTTCGTTACCAAAGGTCCCCGAGTACTTTCACGTTTTGTACATGGAGCCCAAATAAAGGTCGTAGGAATTTCCATAGCACAACTTGCATTTATGCATGTTTATATAGTCTTTTCATTTCAAAAGTGGTCACTCAACGCTAGCGGTGTAATGAATCACAGATTTAAGGTTTCATTTGGACATTGGGGGGAAATTTTGCATATTAAGCTTTCTTTTCTCCCAGTTTTTGTAGACTTTGGTCTCTCAAATGTAATCAGAAACTACATGTTTTATATTTTAGTTTATGCTCAAAGTTAAAAGAAGTGTGAGTGTATATTAATGGTTTGAAGTACTTTATATATGTTTTTCTCAAATATATGCTTTAAAACTTTTCAAAAAAGTAATTTTAGGCTTTTATTTTCTTGTTTTTCCCAGTTTTTCTTTGTTTTTTTTCTTTTACTGATCCAAAAATGAATCCGAACAGTGAGTTTTGTGATCTGTTACACTTCTACTCGATGCGTGTTGCTGAGGGTGGAGTGAATGTTGCTTAAAAGAATCCTGATTGGTTTGTTTTTTTAAATAATCAATTTTTTGCAACAGCGGATATGTGAGACAAAATATTCCGTTAACAGGTTCTTGGCAAAACAAAAAATGAAAGTATGTGTGAACTGATTATCACAAAAAGATAATTAAAAGGTATTTGTTTCCTTACAGATTTTACATAAAAAAAAAATACAATCATCACAAAAGTTTAAAAGTTATTTAAAAAAATAATTTAAATAAATTAATAAAATCTCTGTTTTAAACTAAAAAAAAAAGAAAAAAAAGTTATTCTCATTTGACCTGAAACTCTTCAGGCAAATCACACAAGAAACATCATGAATAAGTGACTAAAGTTTGGACTAAAACATGACTAAGTTCTGGGGGCATGACATTATATGGGCTGCTCATGCAGAAAAATCTTCAAATATGGTTAAATCTGACAAAATAAGTCTGCAAGAACACACCCCAGCAGTGTGAGCCAACTCACTGCAAGATATTGCAAATATAGTTTTAACCTAAAGCAGGAGCAACCTGTTCTCAGGTTTAGGGGGAATTCCTTTTGCACATAGGACCACACAGGTTTGGACAATTTTTTTTTCTCTTGGCCGATAAAATTATCATTTTGAAACACATTTTTTTAATTTAGTCTGATTCGTTTTAAAGCTTAAAGTGTGATTGTGGGCAAACAAAAGGAAACCTTGAAGAATTTGATTTCTTTTGGACAAAAGTGAGTTCTGAAACTTTGAAGATCCAATCAAAATTGTGTTTTTAGAATCTTGCAACATTTTTCTCATAATGTAGGACAACTTTAAAGGAATTTAAGATAAAAAAATGCATTTTTTTATTCAAATTGTGTTGGATCAGGAGCAGATGAAAAGCTGCGGTTTGAAAAAGCTTGGGTTTGTGATGCAGCGAATCCTGTAGGCGGAGCAAAGTCTCCTTTCTCCACTACAATTCTGATGCGTCTTCATTAAGGTCTTCCTTTTCCTCGTTTGAGCTGCCATCTGGGTCTAAATTGTACATCTGCATAGATCTGATGTTGCTCGCTGTTTTTTTTGTCATGCTAATGTTAGCTTAGAGTTGTGAGGTGCTATAAGTTAGCGGGAGAGAGTGTAAACAAAGGGATGCTGGGAAATTAGAGATAGATAAAAATATAGCTGGAGTAGGACTTTAAGCCCAACCTTCCCCTGTTCAGTGCACCTTTCAATGGGAATGCTGACCATCAAATACTCACCAGTTTTTTGATTTCACATTCAAGCTGCTGGATGCCGTCAAGTTTCCTCTTTCGACAGCGCTGTGCCGCCACTCGGTTTTTACTCCGCCGCCGGACGTCGTGGACGAACTCGAACTGCTCTTGGGTCAGCTGGTGGTCCCTCAGGAGCTGCTGGAACCCGCTCCGGCTCAGCTCTAAGATTTGCTTGACAGGAAAAGGAAGCTGAATCTGTGGGACGAGAGCTTCAGATGTTAGAGTCTGATTTGATTCATTCACAAACAAACGTTTGAGTCACGGGAACCTCTGCCGCTCTTTTGTTGTTCGCCTCGGTATCCCCGTCTGTGTCCATTTCAGATTCCTCCGCCGAGTTGAGCGAGGACGACATGCAGGGACTTATCTCCTCCTGGGACAAGATGTCCGCGTTTGTGCCGGGGTTATCGCCCGTCTCCAGTTCCCTGAGAAACGGACAGTCTCCTACGCTGGACGTGAGATCCAGCTGCTTCAGCCAGAGGAAATCTGACGCTTTTGCCATATTGTTTTGGTCCATTGGATCGTGGGAGTTTTGAGGAAGCTGAGCTGGGCACAAATCAGACCAGAACCCTTTAGCTAGGTGTTCAGCCACCTCCCGCTCCTCTCGGCTGCGGTCGTCTTTGTGTGTTAAAGCAGCATTTGAGGAATCGTTCTGCTCGGGGTGAGCCTCATTCTGCTCTAAAATTGCAGCACAATCTCCTGATGTCTTCAGTAGACACGAGTTTGAGTTGAAGGCAGTTTGAGCACCAAGTATTTCAACAGACTGTTCACCGTCTACACCTGCTGGTTCAGCGATTTCTGTAGGATCCACAATCCGTGGTTCTGACAGCTCACAATGAAAGCCACAACCAGCCAAAGTCGGCTCACTTTGATTGCAGGCGTCTCCCATCTGCAAAATGTCACTTCCGCAAAACGGAGGATCCGTCTTTGACAGCGGCAGCATGGGGCAGACACCGTTCGCTGCCAGCTCCAGAGATAAGGGAGCTATTTGTGACTCACAGTTCTCCAAGTCGAACTGCTCCTCCCCGCCGTTTGTCTGACCATCCGTGCTGCGGCGGCACGGCAACGCAAATTCGGTTTTCTCTTCTCCTCCCGGAGGCGCTGAGATTTGGAACTCCAGTGACTCAGCTTGGTTACCATCCACCCTGGACCCCAAACGGGCGCCCTGCTGCCAATTCTGACAGCACGCTGGGTGCCGCCTGAGCCTCTCCGAGCTTCTCTTATCATCAGAAAACTTTGGGATCAGAAAGTCGAAGCAGGCCATCTCCACGTTGTGAAACCCTAAAAAGCGGGCGCTGGTTTGCACGGCGTTTATGTTCTCTTTGGTGAAAAGCAGCTGAGACATGTAGGCAAACTGAAGCAAAGGTTCAAACCCCTCCACGCTCACCTGCAGATTCAAGAGAAAAATGCAATAAAAAACAAACCACCTCGGGATAAAGCAGCACGTATAGGCCCTCACCTCGTCAGGTAAGGTGATGATGGGATTCTGCCGGTTGACTCCGGTGACTTTACAGTGAAAGTACTCGCTGCATGAAGCCAGCACGGCGCAGTGAGCCCGAAAGCTCCGGTCCTCCACCACCACCGTCACGTCGCACAGGACGTCCTGCTGCCGCTGCTCATTCAGGCTCTGGAGAACAAGCGCGCTGTGCACGGCCGACTGAAAGGTGAACACCGATGTGCGAGGAGCTTGGAGCGTCATGGTTCTGTCAAGCTCAGCCTGGATGACAAGAGGAGCCAAAACAACAGACAGACGGCTTCATTTATGCAATTTATGCTTTCAAAGTGGAGAAAAAACTTCAAAACTCACTGCTTTTTAGTTTTTTTTAATGCTATTGGTGCTTATTTTGCTAAACTTAAAACAACTTCATTTAAAAAGTGATATTTCACTGAGAGGATGTACATTTTTTTAGTTTTTTTCAAATTTGTGAAATATCCAGGTTTCATTTACTCATCATCACAGCTGTTTATAGCCATTTTCTCGTTTCTGTTGATATAAAATTAAAAAAAAAAAAAACTCATAGGTTTTGTTTATCAGACTCTCTGCATGTTTGTTTTTCTGAAATATTCAAATTCAGTCAAATAAATTCACATTTTTGTATTTTTAATATTGAAAACAAAAACTTCACATCCTGGTCACTCTGACCTGCTGCCTTCAGGTAAATGCTGCAGGTCAAGCAACACAAAGCGAAGAAGAGTTTTTACTGCAATATTTTAAATGTGGCTAAAACAAACAAAAAAACATTAAAACGAAATCTTCACTTCTTCTTTTGGACTGCTTGAACTGCGCCATGGAGAATGCTTTTTAATTCACTTTATGTGGTCATGTGGTATTTGTTCTTTCATATTTATTAGTGGTATATTAATTCATTTTGACAACAATTTGATTCATATATTTTGTGGTTGACGATATGATTCAAAGGCTCCGTCCTTCCTGGGCTGCATTTGTGGGCCGCTTACGTCACAACGCTGTGACAGGAGCTGTCCAAGTTTGATTATTCTATACTATTTTTATATAAACCATATTCTTTACTATAGTATTCTATACTAGTCAGTATTACAGTAACACACTGTACGGTCACATTCAAAGTGTTTCCACACATTGGACTGTCATGATGGCTTGATCATGTTTTGTTACCATCATGTGCGTCGTCGCTGTGATTGCATGTTTTTACATTATAGTAAAATAAATCTACCATGCCTCACTTCAAACGATGTTTTCCAATGATGATTTAATCAATTCATTTGATTTTGCCATTGTAGGGTGGTAGGATTATAATTCCAATCACCAATTAGGTCAATACACCCCTTATATTTATTTGTTCTGATATTAGCAACTTTAACACTAATTGTGAATCATGTAATTTTTAAATGACTGATGCACTTTTATCTAGCAACAACTTAATTATAATTTCCTGTTTTTAGTGACCAAATTATGCATTTTTATGTATTATTTATTAAATATTTACCATACTAATTATAGTTTTGATATGTGAATGTTGTATTTACACACAAATGAGTAAGTAATTCATATTATTCCTGACTAAATCAATTTAAAAGAGGTAGAATAACACATTGATGATCCCTAGTAGGAATATTCATTTACCAGCTTTCTACTGAGAAACGTGCAGCAGGCAGGAAATGATTCAGCATATTTTTTGCAGGGTGAGCAGGAAAAGCAAAGTTAGCAAAGTTCCCTGTTTTTAGAAGCAAAAAGATCAGAAAATACGGGTTTGCAATGCGTTTTAAAATCTTGTTTTACCTCTTTAGCTTAGTTCTAGAATAAAATAAAATAAAAAAATCAAAATTTTCTATAATTTAGTGCAATAAAATGCGCAATAAAACGGTTTTTATATTAGTTTATTTAAGTATTTTTTAGAAGAATACAAGCCAATTGGCTAAATTGACATAGTTAGCCAGAGGAACTTGGTAAACAATCTGTACGTGAACGCTCCATCATGTCGCACGCTAAACCTCAAAATGCTGACTCACGGTAAGCCAAGTTACTTAACTGACTCATGGGGCAGAAAGCGACGAAAATACCTAGTTTGAACCGAACAATGACACGTCCACTTCCACCAACACAAAGTTAACGGAAATAGTAAACAACATATAATTACAGGCATCGGTTTTACACTAGGCCGGGCCGTTTGCTATAATTGCTACGAGCATGCGCCTTCTCAAGACGACTATCTGAAAAATAACTTAAAAATATATATATTTGTCCAGCGAGGCCAAACGTTCACTGACCTTTCATGATAGCGGAAAAACAGTGACTGTAGATTTTGTGATGAGATTCTGGCCGCCCGACTTTCTTCTTGTCATGTGACATCAAAACCAGGAAGTTCACGCGCATGCTCAGTGTGGCGTCAGCGCAACTCCCTTTATAGACTTTTTTTTTTATTATTCAGACACATGCATTTAATAAAAAAATACCTAAAAGTTCCACTATAGACATTAAAAAGGCACATTTATATTTAGAAGTGTTTTTATTATTGTTTCTTATTTGATATTCCACAAATGATTCATTGACTTTACCCCCAAACGTTATTTTCCCCCCATTTCAATGCTTTAAAAAAGTGAGATGATGCTGTGAGAAAGGAATATTAAACGTATCTTCTATAAAATGTAAATAGTTTGATCACAGCCATGATTGGAATCCCTTTAGTACTGAAGGAGAAGCAGCAGGATGGTTGGTTGATTGTTTTTTCCTGAGTATTTATTTCCAGAGATCCCGTTAAAGGACTCGTTCATAGAAGAGGAGGTAGGCTTGGCAACTCTGGACTTTACTTTCGCTCACAGGCTGGACGCTTGTGTCGCTGATATGAAACCAGGATCCCGTGGAAGGCTCTGGAAGTCCAGAAACAAAAGCAAACAAAATACACGTGAAGATAATTTGGATTTTAAAGTTATTTTTGACTCGTGTTTGCATAAAAGTACTCCTACCTTCTGCTGATAATCCATTGGATAAAGTTTTAGAACGGTTTGGCCGGACTTTCACATAGGCTGTGTAATGACCCGACCTCATTGTTCCACTGTGCTCTACAACACCATACAAACTGTATAAAACTCCTGTTTCTTCTTTATTAGAAGAGTCATTCTGTGTGGGGGAAAAAAAATAATATTTTAGTTAAAACAAATTTAGAAGCTACCAAAAAAAAAAAAAAAATCATTAAAGATCAACTCTGGTTATCTTTTAAGCCATTTTAGCAAAAATCTAAAAACATGTCATTTT
The DNA here is from genome assembly GCF_002922805.2 of Oryzias melastigma. Lineage (NCBI taxonomy): Eukaryota > Metazoa > Chordata > Actinopteri > Beloniformes > Adrianichthyidae > Oryzias > Oryzias melastigma. The sequence continues at coordinate 8,457,041 of NC_050524.1, read as the reverse complement.
CTAGGACATACGTTCTGCAGGTTAGGAGTTATTTATTCAAAATTTCTCTTCTCATTATGTCCAGGTTCACTGGTAAGCCCACCGACACTTCCCGTCACCCATCTGTTTATATGCTCTCTTGCTAGCTTACAACCCAACCTAACATTACAGATGCTAAAGCCATCCAGCTGTACAGTTTAGCAGCTCAGACAAAGACGTTCATGGATCTATTTATCTACAAGCGGATTCATCAGAATGGAGCTCGTGGCCCGCCTAGCGTATTTTCAAATAAGATCTTTTTCCAACTACATTTTTTCATCTGCTCCTGACCCATAAAAATAACAAAATAGTCAAAAATGCTATTTTAATCTTAACTTTTTGTGTGTTCATCATCATCAGAAAAATGTCATAGGAACACATTAAAAACACAATTTTCAAAGCAGTTACTTACGATATTATCTTTGCATTTGGCAGCACAATAAGGAGCAAGATCCAGAATCAGTGGAAAATGAACGAATCTGTTCACCTTACAAATAGTGTATCCATTCTAGAAAAATAGAAATAAAACTTTTTTATTTAAAGTAGCTTTATCACAGTCATTTATTCAACATTTGTAGTAATACCGTCTTTAAGTACCTGTTGAAATCTTTTCAGATGAAGGGTAAGGACAGCTGGTGGAGAGGAGATCAACATCTGCTTCAAGGCATCGGTGTAAACATTCTTCTTGGGTCCTAGATAAGTCATAATGGTTCTAAGTCACTTGTAAAACACATAAATACACTTTCAATCCCTGTACGTACCGTCACTTCTGTTTTTCTTCTGCTGCTGTTTAGTACACGTGACACACAGCAGACTGTTGGTCAGCGTGAGCGTTTCCACCTCCGTGAACTGAAAAAGGCACGACTGTACGGAGCACTCCTGCTTCTCCGGAGCCGTCCTGGTTGCCAGCGTGCTGAAGGCCAACTCAGGGTCTTGGTTGACGACTGTGTACTCTTTAGCGTCCAACACTTCATCCTCACTCTCCATGTTTTGGTCCGCAGCCTCAGAGTCTTCTATGAAAGCTTCGTCAAGAGTAACTTTCTCCATTTCGTTCACCAGTTGGGCATCGTCCTCTTCTTCGTTGGACATTTCATCGTTTAAAATTCTCTCTTGAGAGTGCTGCTCATCTGACAAGACTGTAAAACGGTTAGTGGCAGAAGATGATGTTGTTAACGAGTCTTCTTCTGGCTCCACACTCTTATCCTGTTCAGACACACTGGTGGCATCAGGGTTTGGGTCACTTGCTGAGGGTTCTTCTTGCTCTTCATCGTTAGCCGTTTCCTCTGCATCCACGTCAGCGTTTGTTTGTTCGTTTTCCGTGTTGTCCGTCAGACTGTCCAAAGTCACTCTGCTATCAAGCTTCTGCTGCCTTTTTTGTTGCTGTTAGTCAGTAAAACAAAAATCTATACATATGGAGTTTGGTTCATATAAAAATGAAAAGCAACCATATTTATATACCTTTGCTTGCTTCTTTGCCTGCTTCTTTGCCTTTTTTTGCTGGTACTTGCTGCTGCCCGCTGTGGGAACGTCGCCGTCATCGTTTCTGCTGGTCGGAGCGGGACTGCTTTGACCATCTTGGCTCGACTCGCTGTTCTTCTGAGCTCCTTTTCTTTGGTTTTTCTTCCTGTATGCCTGTCAAAGTTATTGATAATAAAACACAAGCGTGTAAAAAAAAAAAAAAATAATTAAATATTTTTTTGCAGGTTTTACCTCATCAACAACAGGAAGGGAAAGATCCAGAAACATCTCAGTGACTACAGAGACCTGTGAGAGAAAAAGTAGTGACCACAATGAGAGTGACGCCTACAGGACAACCTCTTTGATTTCAGGGTTAATCGTTTACCGTTTTACACTGCTGACACATTATAGTGCTGGTCATCTCGCCTCCA
>NC_050524.1:8438275-8455066 GCF_002922805.2 Oryzias melastigma | reverse complement strand
AAAAAAAAAAAAAAAAAAAACAGTCAAGACACAGACCAGGTTATTCACCTTTTGCTACTGTTTTCAGTTGGTCTCCATCTGCATCTTCATTTGCCAGTTTCAACGCCTCCATTATTCCTGCGTTTACTCTCTGAAAAAACACAAATTAAGTCGACACTAAAGACCATAAAAAAGACCATAAACCAGAACCAAATCAGATTGCAATAAATAATAAGGAAACAAAACAAAAATAAGTGTGTATGTTGAAATATGACCGTTAAGTCCACTGTATAAGTCATCCCAGAATGCACCGCCACACATTTAGTGACACTGTGAATTCTATGTGGAAACCAAGTTTTTCAATGAAAATTTTTTGTAGTCACACCTATTCTAATATGTCAAATCAAATCAGGAGAATTATATTGAACTAACTGTTGTGGACTTTTTGATTAGATATTTTTCATTTCATATGATGTAGTCAAAAACAGAATACACACCTTCTGCTCTTCAGCCCGCATCCCATCCAGCAGGTAGCGCAGCAGCTCCTGACTGTCCTGCTGCTGAAATCCTTTGAACCTGGGAGCCCTGCAGGGATCAGACGAAAGGATGAACTTCTTCTAATGCAACAGCTTGTGTTTATTTTGCCTTATTGGGTTATTTTCAATCTAGACTTGACTTACTTTTTACACACTTGTGTGAATAACTCTCGTGGTGTTACCACACCCTTCTTGGACAGCTGGATCTCATTCAGCAGGTGACACATTGCCAACGTCAGAGATCCGGGTTGCTCTAAAGTCACCACGATAGGTTCCTACAATCACAGGAAATGAAAGGACTTTAAATCAGGTCAAATATTGTATTTAGGATTTTTAAAAAAGAGTCAAGTATTACACACCAGATCCAAAGATGCAGGTTTGATGTCCAGATTTAGTTTTTCTCCAGTCACTTTGTTGAGAGTTTCTCTTAAAAGTTGAGTTTGGGAAAGATTCTATGAAAGACAATAAGAATAATTGTTAATAAAATGTATTTGTCTTCAAGTTAGACAAGTTAAGAATAAGTTTTACCTGAATGACAGCATTAAAGAAACAAGTGTTTCCAAGGTTGCTTAGGCCTTTCACCGGAATGACAACGTTTCCTTCAGTCGTGATACAGTTTTGTGTTTTCTCAGCCCTTTCCTTCATGATGTTCTTGTTTTTATTGCTGCTGTTCTCTTTATTCTCGCTCTTGTTTTCTGTGTTTGCGGTCTCAGAGTTTTCCTTGGCTTCCAAAACACTCGCTTCGTCCTTCACTTCTAAATATATAGAAATGGACATGCTTAAAAAGAAAAGTATTTCAAAATAAAAAGAAACTGTTGTTTGATTCTTACTTTTTTCTGGTCTCTTCACAGGGTCTGCACCACTTTGCTTTTTTATGTTAGTCACCAGCTGAGCTAAATGCCCGGTTCTCGAGTACTGAACATCATCATCACAAATATAACACCTAAAATAAGAACAAAATTGACAAAAAATTAACATTTTTAAATTTGATGTGGGAATTATAAAAAAGTGATACCTACCAAACACTCCAGTTGTCCAAACTGATCACTAGGCAATGCGGACTTGACCGTGGAGTTTCATAATGTTTGATTGCATGCTGGTTCTCAGAGTTTCTTCCACATCCCTTGCAAAAAAGATGCTTATGGTCAATAAAACTAAAAGGGTTTAATATCAAACACCAAATGACCACAACAAACTCACCCTATGGCCACATTTCAAGCACATCCAAATGCCTGCAGGTTCCTTTTCCTCTTCAGAGTCCTGCTGCAGAGTTGTGTTGTCGTTTTCTTTATTCTCTTCATGCTTACAGTCCTGACAGTTCGTCCAGTCAGAGATCCCAGAGAGCTTCTTTAACAGACTTTGGTCTGCCCCAGTCTTGATATGCCTACAGGATGGAACTACAACCGGTAACATAAAAAATAATCAAAAAGATGGGTCTTACAGTAAAAGTTATAATCAATAAAAGATGATCATGTTTATACCGGTTAGTTCAAAGTCGTCCTCATCCCCTCTGGAGCTCCTGTCTTTACCCCGCTTTTTCCCCATTTCCCCTTAAAAACAAACAGCACAAAGACAACTAAAGTAAAACAAACTCTTTAAATTGTATAAATTAGACTCCAAGCTGCCAACTTACCGTGTCCAACGGGGGCTACGCATGCGTTTTCAGTTTCGTTTACTTCGAAAAACACATCCTTTCAGTTTTTATAAATATAATTGACATTCTTAAGTAGTTTTAATACGTACAGTTCCGCGAGTAGCAGTCAAGATGCTAAAGAGTAGATGGAAATTAGTTGAAAATAAATGAAATCTACGCTGACTGTTCGTGTAGCTCGTCCACTTCCGGTGTGTGTCGCTCATAGGAGTTCGTGCTGAAACAACGCAACAGGAACTACTATAAGCTAATCATGTGTTACAGACAAACTAGTCCTCGAATCCATATCGGGACTTGAGTTTACTTAAATGTTTTCTTAAATTAATATTTTTTATCCTTTAAGTAATTTTAAAACATACATTTGGCTCCATGAAGTGTGTGTACACGCCATTGGGTCTGTATTTAAGCTAGCAAACCTATTATTTTGAGCTCCAACATGTCTTACTTGGAGTGGGCAGAAGCTCAGGTGGCAGAGTTGGAGCTGTTGACCAGCATGTTCCCCAGCCAGGAGGAGCTGGAGCTCACCGACCAACTGGCGCTAGCAGAGCTGAGAAGCTACATGGAGTCTCCGACAGACTGTGCCCCTGCCTCCTCCAGACCTCAGTTCCTCATCAAGCAGAAGTTTGATTCTGCAGGGACTGAAGGGGTAACACTTAAATGTATTTATCATCACCACCATCAGAGCCGAAATGACTCGTTTTCCAATTATTTTTGTTTCTATTGATCTTGATCTACCACAGATGGAGATCATTTTGTCGTGCGCTTATCCATCCGAGTATCCCAGTGTGTTGCCAGATATTACAGTGCGGTAAGCCCCCATTTGGTCACTTTTATTGGTAAATTATCTGCTGCTCAGGGTTTAAATGCATCAAAAAGATCATTGTTAAGCAAAATTTTATAAATTTAAATCTTATAACTTATTAAGTCACTAATTTGTCAATACAAACTTTTCAGAGGTCAATTAAGCGCTTACATATTGCCAGAAATAACACGTTACACCCATAATTTTGATTAAAAATGTAATGTTGCATAGACTGTGAATGAAAAGCGGTCAAAATAAAGCAGCAAATCCATTTTTTGCAGTTAATTTAAATGTTAAACACACAAAAAAAAAAATCATGTTTTCCTGTACTCTGCATGAATAATTGAGATTTTAAGGACAAACATTATTTTTCTACCAGATTTAAGTTTGCAAATAGCTAACTAAATAGTACTTTTTGGTCAACAACTATTTTTTTTCCATTAAGGATTATAAATATTTTCTCACCATTTGAGCCCAAATTTATAAAAAATTGATCTTTCAGCACACTTTAAACACCAAAAAAATGACATTGTATTCATCATCCTGTCATTTTAAATAGGATTTTAGAATAATTTCCTTTTATTGATTGTCTCGTGATTGTATTTATAATTTAAATTGTTTTTTTAAACTATTTTTATACTTTTAGATGGACAATTTTAACATCTGTTTAGGGACAACAAAGTATAATAGCCTCTGAGCTGATTCTAGCTTATTCCGTGATGCTTTTAATATGTACTGTCCCTGAGAAATAAATAAAAATGTTTGTTATGTAACAACAAACTACTCCACAAAAATGGGATTTGAGTTTTTCTTTTAGTTAATGAGGCAATGTCGTTATAAAAATTAAAATATTTAGTAAAATTTTAGCTCACACCAGCAAAAATATTTAGGAACAACAAATATATTCTTAGAAATATTAGGTAAGCCTCATTTTTACAACAGGAAAAGATTCTCCTCTTGAATTTTAAACGTACAAACCATTTTCTGACAGTTTAAATGCAAAAAACACCACAACTAGTTTAAACATATATTGCTTAACAATCAGTTATTTTTTTTGCTATAAATATCTTTTTTATGTACCGTATTTTTCGGACTATAAGTCGCACCGGAGTATAAGTCGCAGGGGCCAAAAAATGCATAATGAAGAAGAAAAAACCATACATAAGTCGCACTGGAGTATAAGTCGCATTTTTTTCAAGTAATTTATTTTACAAACTGGTTGAAAAAAACGATATTACATCATCCTGGAAGGTAAGTTATAACATTCATAAGTGAATAGAAAACAGGCTGAATATGTGTCAACACATATTCACATATTAGCATCATGAAAAAAACGAAAAGATGTAGCATTTATATAACATAACAGTTTTATTTAACTATAGCCTCAAGAACTCATCAACTTTGTATCTTTACTGTAATTAATTGCACGCAATCTCACTCCATATCACTAAATCCCTTAAATTCTTCGTCCTCTGTGTCACGTCTGAATAACTAAAGTAAATAAAGTAATTGCAGAGATTACCATAAGAGGGCACTCTAGACTTACGGTCCATATCTCATCATTAAAAATTCGTATATAAGTCGCACTGGAGTATAAGTCGCAGGGACATTCAATCTATGAAAAAAACCGCGACTTATAGTCCGTAAAATACGGTAATCATTCATTTTTAGTCTTTAAATAGCTCTACTTTTGGTAAATATTTTAACTTTTCTTATCCCATTAGTTTTTTATGATACTGCTATTTTTTTTCTTTATATAAAAAGGACATAAAGTTTTTGTTAACACCTGAACTCTCCTGCTCCTATAGCCTTAAACCCCTTTTCCTGTTCTGTGTGTTTTATCCTCCAGGAGTTCTGGTCTCAGTAGAGCCCAGCAGGCACAGCTCCAGGCAGATCTCAAAAAGTATCTCATGGAAAACTGCCAAGGGGAAGTGTGTGTGCTTGCTGCCGTGGACTGGGTGAAAGACAGCCTTCAGAGCTTATTAGCAGCTACTGCTCTTAAAACGGTGACTCCTGCCACCTCCTCCTTGGTGGCACAGGAAGTGTTCAGCCGGCTGTGGATCTACAGTCACCACATCTACAACAAGTCAAAAAGGAAGAACATCCTGGAGTGGTCTAAGGAGTTGGGCCTGTCAGGATTCAGCATGCCTGGGAAACCTGGCATTGTGTGCGTAGAAGGGCCTCAACCGGCCTGTGAGGAGTTTTGGTCCAGGTGTGTTGAGCAGTTTTTACTGAAACTCGATGAAGTGAAAACGCGTGAATATCCAAACTTTTTCCGGTTTCAGAGTGAAGGTTCTGACGTGGAAAAAGATCATGATTCGACATCGAGAGGATATTACACTTCAAGGTGAGGACGGCAAAGCTGCTCCGAGCATGGACTCCCTTCGGAAGTTCTCCACCTTCGAAGAGGCCATGTTTGACCCTCACGGGAGCAGAGGCAACCACATGGACCTCGGACAGCTCTACCACTTCCTCAATGAAAAAGGCTGCTGTGAAGTCTTTCAAATGTATTTCGGCATTGAAGGGAGATAACGGTATATCAGAGAACAATAAACAGTTTACTTTATATAATTATCTGCAGAATTAAACATGTTTATGAGTCACATTCAAGATCTTAAATGGAACATAAAAACACATTTTTGAAAAAAAAAATCTGTTTTTATGACTCCTGCCAAATACACCTGTGGCCCAACTAATAAGAACATGGAGCTCTGCCAAAACGATCCAGTTAAAACATTGTCTTCTTTCCATTTTTAATTATTTAGGATGTTATTATTTTTTGATCAAAAAACTTCTTTCCTCTCAGGACAAAACTATTGAAAGTTTTACCTGAGTTTTATTGTCTGAAGAATTGCACAAATTAATCAAAACAGATTAAATAAGTGATTTTATTTTTCATTTGTCAACTGTTTTGTTAGCAGAGAATAAAATACATATGAAAAAAATGCATCTTTTTTCAAGGCCCTCTTTTATTAAAAGTCCTACAACCCAACCAGAAATCTTTCTAAAGGTGAAACCCATTCAAAAACACGTGTTTGATTTAGAAAATTACCTTTCTTTTTTTTTTAAAACTGCAGAACAAAGACCATGGTTAAAAAACAATATTTTCTTTGCACAATAGCTACATCTGCAGCACACAGTAGATGGCAGCAGTAGGTAATCAAAGTTGGCAGCCTCCTAATGTAATGATGGTGTAAATTCACTGGTTGGATAAAAAAGACCATCTATTCTAACTCAGGTTAAATATTAAATGTTAAATATCGTCAAATTCATTTTAAAAAGGGCAAATAATGCTTTTATTTTGGTAAATAAATCAGGAAAGTTTTGCATAATCACTGTTCTGCTCATCAATTGAATACAATTCATTGTAATTTTTCACTGAATTTATTAAAATTGTAAAATAAATACTTTTTTTTTTTTTTAAAGTATAATTTTCTGTCCAGGTAACTTTAAAAATAAGTTATTGTGGATTTCAATTTTTATTTATTATTTGTATTAAGTAAGACAAACAATTGTCAAATGCTCTGACACTTCCCACCTTTTTAAAGAAATATATGACTTTAAGAAAACTAGAATGTTTTTTTATGCACATCTGCTTAAAGGACATATACCAAACTGTGGCGCAGGGGCCGTACACAGCTGGTTAAACTATTTTAATTACTCATATTAATGTTTTATTTTCCATGTAGTTCAAGTGTCCCTCCATAGATGGCGCACTACAAATACATTCACCTTTGTTCAGGCTAGAAAGCCATTCTGCATTCATATAGTGTTTGAAAATTTGTTTTTCAGATATTATGTGTGATTTCCAAGTCGGACAGTCATTTTTATGATTATTACAACACCACATGAACGCATATTCATTGAGTTTGAGTTTTTCCCTGAGGGACATCAACTCTGGTGAAAATGGCACTAAAATGGGAATAGAAACCACATTCCGTTAAAAACTCGAAAATGTAGAATTTTTGCAGTTTTTGTCCAGATCCCTTGTTATTTCTTTCTTTTACAAGGTTTATTACCGAAACACACCACGAATCTGGTCCTGGTCCGGCCCTCCTATCAAGTGTCAGAACCCGTTGTTGTCCACGAATAGGAAAGTTTTCCCATCCCTGGCCTATACCATGCAAAATCCACTTTTTGCGCTTTTAAGTGCATTATAATGATAATTCCTCACTAAAAAGAACCCCAAAGAGGTATTTTGAGCATTAGCTTCCGGAAGCTAGCGGTGATCAGCTAGCTTTGTGAGATTCTTTGCGTACTTGTTCGGATATTCTAAGTTCTTCACTCAATAAATAGTAATGGCGCATTGTGTGTCAGACATATGTGACCTTCAGCGGCTGACTGAGATATTTGTGTTTTGATAAAGTGATGGCTTAAAAAAAAATAATTTGCTTTAGCATTTAAACTTTGTGTGATGTCATACACTAGTTCTGGTGAGGAATCTGTTCGATATTTAAGGTGGATCTTAAAGTAGACGGGTGATATTGGGAAGATGGCTGGAGAAAGGGAGCAGACTATTTCCTGGTGTTCTCATCATTTCAATAAATGTTCATCTGATCTGAATACATGCTGCCGAAGACGAATAACTAATAATTCTTAAATAATTTGTTCTTTAGGGTGTCAAAGGTAATATATGATAATATATATGGATTTAGTTTGATCTGAAAGGCTTAAGAAAACTATGGTATAGGCCTAAAGTAATATCTTTTTTTCCTTATTCTTTAATTAAAAACTATTCAAAAACTCCACGTATTTTTACATAATAATCATATATTGAAATATTTCATAAAAAAAACGGCAACAGATAATTACACATCATCTATACCCATCAGGTTGAACCATTCTAAACATGTTTGAACTTCATTATCCACAATACATTGCACAGAGCAATGTCACTGACCTGCAGCTCTTGAGCGAGTCATTAACTGCCTCCCGTCACGCGTTAATAACACCACAAGTCAAATGCAGATCACTCTTTAGAAGGTTCACCATCTTGTTTACAATTACATCTAATCCACAGCCTCAGTCTACTCCCCACTTTATAGTTTGCTAACCGTGTTGTCGTCGCCCGAGAGAGTTTAAATAGATGCAGGTTTTTTGTTGTTTATTTGCAAACCAAACAGTAGCTATAGAATCAAATCCGCCGTGTGCATCTTTGGTTTACATTACCTTCAGATTTGTTAAGAGGGCACAAACATTATCCTTCCCCGATGGAGCCTTCAAGGTTGCAGTCATCAGCTTTTATTGTTCGCAGAGGCGACTTTCATGTCGTGCACCACGAGGAAAGTTGCTGGTTTGTATCCTCGCTTCACCTCTTAGAAATATCTGGAGGGAAGAACAACAGCTACGCCTCTGAGTTTTCAACCAACAAAAACCTGGATTTATCAAGAAATGTAACAGTAAAAGATATGTGAGTTAGGATTTTTCATAAGATTCTAGTAGTCAAAGATCTTAATTTTTTTTAATGATATTCAACTTTTTGAAATCCTGTTTTTATGGTTTTAATGAGCTGGAACTCCAAATTATGTAAATAAAACAAAAAAATACATGAAATCATTTTAACAGTGATCCCTGAATTTATATTCTTTCAAAGTTATTTTTTTTAAATTAAATTATTGAAATAAATACACTTTCCGCTCTGTGACAGACTTGCAACGTGTCCTGGATCTATCCCGCCTTAATTGGGATAGGCTCCAGCAACTCTGTGACCCTGAAAAGGATGCAACAGAATCAGAAGATGGATGGATGGACGGTCTTACATGATATTCTGTGTATCTTATAAATTATTTTTTAACATTTCATCACCAAATACTGCTAAAGCTTTATCAGTAGGTTTGATTAATATGAAACGCAGCACCAAAATACTTAAAGATATGGTCATTTCTCTTTAAAACGTCTTATCTCACACAGTATACATTCACAAAGGATCCTTTGTAGCAATTCATTTTTTTTCTTAATTTGGTTGAGAGTTGAGACATTTATGGCCAATCAATCGCCGCCGCTTCCTCCTCCAGTCGACGCCGCGGAGACTCAACACTAAACATAAAGCTTGGGGGCTGATTATGGACAAATTACAGCGGCACACATGCTCTTCATCGCTTAAACCACTCTCACATCCGATTTATACAGACACTCCACAAACCTGCTTACCTAGACGATGCAGATCTGAGCCCCCACATCGATGAGATGCTTCAGCAGATCAAGGTCGAGCAGTTGTGGAAATTTATGGGGTGCTTTGCGTACTGGGAGACTTCTGTGACTCCCAGCATCATTATCACAAAAGTGCAGCCAGGCGATGGTGCATGAGGTAAAGGTTAGGCCAACGGTGACATTCATTTCCTCCCATTACAGTGTTTCTGTGTTCAGTGATGTAATAATATCTTCACATTAAATGAAGAGTGAGTGCTGGACTGGAACTAAGAGGCTTAGATTATTGTTTGACTGCTGTGGACTTTTTTTCCCCTGTCTTCTGTGATGTCAAACGGAAAACTGACACCATCAAGAAGTGCACACATAGTCCCGAGAGTAATCAATATACATGGAACGTAGCATCATGTAAAAAAAAATATTGTACATTCACTTTAGATGAAAGGTAAACAAAGTTGTGTCAGAAAAGCTGTAGTTTTATAATTCAGCACAAAGCTGTAGAGCAAATAACCAGTTTACCATTTTGTTTCTTTTTTTGATGAAAATTGTTTTTTTTTTCATTTTTTCTGATAATAGAGGACACAGATATAGAAATTAAGTCTTAATATTTCATTTGTTTTTTTTATTCAAATCATTGTGGATCAGGAGCAGATGAAAAATATTTGAAAAAGCTTGTAGTTGTGATGTAGAAGATACACTCCAAAGCTCTGCTCCATTCTGATGGATCCACTGGCAGACAATTAGATCCAAGCATGTACATATTCGACTTCCTCATCTTAGCTGACATCTGGATCAAAACGGTACAACTGGAAAGTTCCAATATTGCTCGAAATTGCACAATATTGCACACTGGTCATATTAGCTTGGGGTATTGTGAGGGGCTGTAAGCTAGTGGGACAGAATGTAAATGGATGATGGGTAGTGAGTGTAGGCTTACCCAATGCCAAAAGTTCAGCCCACAACTCAGGGGTTTTTTTTATTTTGTTTTGGATAAGAACAACATCATTAAAAGATCACTGGTAACATTTAAATCAAAAGATAATCAAAGTGGGACTTTTAAAATATAAAATATTTAAAATACATGGAGAAGACAGTAAAACCCAACATTGATCACTAAGAAATTTAAAAAACCGAGACCAAAAAAATCAGATTCCAATTGATATCATTTCTGAACCATCAAACGTCTTATGGTATAAAGTAGAGATGGAAAGGATACAGATTAGTATCTAAAAATCAATCTAAGAGAGTGAGAGCGACAGCAGTATTAGTTGAAAATCCTCTCCAAGTCACCATTCTGTCGAATTACATGAGGAGGAAAAATATGAAATATACAATGATTAAAGTGAGGTAGATATAGCATCGTATTGTTATTTTGGGGGAAATATTATTTATTTTTTAATAAAAAATTACATCAAGAACGTACTTTACTCAGACTAAAGGGTTAAATCAAAAGCCATCCTCAGTTTTCTGTGGAAATGATGGCAGCACCACGCCTCTGTAAAAAAGTATAATCAATATGGGTCATAGTTGATTGGGAATAAAAAGATGAGTGCAGAACTCGTTTGTTGTCCCGTCTTTTTTAAGCGCTTTTTGGCAGCAGAATTCGGAAATCTTTTTATTTTTTTTCTCCTTGCGTTACATTTTATTCACTCATGATTTGTTGTAATTTTTTTTTCCATTATCCCCCAATTTTTTTCCATTTCAGACAATAACCTAATTCTTCTCTAGTGAACTGGTCATGCGTATAATTGAATTAGTTTTGAATGTCACGGTGAGGTACTTTAACACAGGGATTTCATCCTGTCTGCAGCTATAGCTCCCTTTCACTGGGATAATACTTTTGTTTTGAATTGTTTTAAGCTGCAACTTCAAAAAAGCTGAAGGTTTGATGAATCTTCACATGAAGATGAGCTCTGGTTTGATACCTTCTGAAGGTGCTGGTTGACAGCTCCACATAAAAGAACTTATTTATGTTTTTTCCACACACAAGCAGTTAAGATCATCATAAAATTTACCTTCTAAACAATTTATCACATGCTCAACATTAGACTTTGTTTATGTAAGGTACACGATAGCACTATAAAACACGCACACGAGCATATTTCAATTGACCGCAGTGATGAAGTAGACTGAAGGAGGGGAAATGTGTTAATTCATATTCACCGCTCGAGGTTCGGCATTGATTATGGCGATAAATCTATCACGGCGTCGCAGGACCTGCACGGCAGAAATCCCTTTCAGAGCATATCGCTCTGTCAGTTTGTTACGTGTTGCATTAACATTTTCAATTCAGCCAAAGCAAACTTGATTATTAAAAGCAATTAGCGACACAATCAGTTGTGTTTCCAAACGCCATGAAGAAGCTCGGCGCCACCGCTCTTTGGGATTCCAGACCTTCTCTCCGGATGACCCTGCAAGGTGAACTCTTGTACGGCTCGTCACCCCATGAATACTAAATGAGGCCGAATCAAACATTTTCTCTTGTCTCACTTCTATTTAATCAGTTGCCTTCACGGAGCTGTCTGTAATCCCAGAGGCCAAACATCACGAATCCAACAGCCACAGCGCTCAAAGAGTATTTAAGCATCCTATTTATATTTATTCAATTCATATGTTTTATTGAAAATAAAAAATCCTCTGCATTTGACCCATCCTGTGAGCCCGTGACACAAGCATGTCACAGGCGGTGGGTAGCTCCACTTTAAGTGCCGGTGGGGGTGCCTTGCTCAGTTGGAAAGGTGGGGAGGGGAGAAATCCCATCCGGCATCATGCCAGACCGTGCAAAGCCGCTTCTCCCCCTGCTGGGCCTCTGATGCTGCAGCTCATTCCTGCACATTTGAAACCTTTAGGTCTCAGAGGCTAAATGTGGTCTTTTTAGGGTTCGAGATGAATATATTTAAAAATATATAGTTTTAACTGGTAACTTAATTGTTGATGTTAGGATGTTTTAACACATTTGGTTCACTCAAAGTGAACCAGAGTTCATTTACAGGAAAAATCTGGAACAAATAAGCAGACCCTGGTCCCTAGACCCTAGACCAGTACCTGGTCTCTGACCCATCTCTCGAGGTAGTCTCTGTTCGTTTCCAAACACACTGAGGTCCGGTTCCTCAGTATGAAAAGGCTTCCTGCTTGAAGTGGAACAACTGAACAAACGGGCATTATGGGATGTAAACAGAGTGATCGAATGAATAGGCTCAGTAACCATCTTGTATTAGCTTTCTGTTAGCATCCACTGTGCTAACAGGTCAGTTGCGACCAGTGAATTAAATCAGCTTTAAAATACACTAAAGACAATAACCTATCATCCATTTTTTTGTAATATCTTGGTTTTCTTATTAGGCTTCCTTATGCATGGAAATGTTGTTTTTATTATTTTCTTCTATGTGTCTCTGGGCCTTTAAAGAAGTAACTATGCCTCTAGATTTCAATAAAAGCAGAATAAAATAACCTCAAGACAGTTGAAAAAAAAGGTTATTGTGTTGCTCGAATTTCACTGAGGGGTTTCAAACGCATCCCTGAAATTAATTTGCCTGATCTATTTTTCAATTTAGAAAATTTTAACTCTAATGACTTCCATTAGTCAGTTTTGACCCATGCATATTTTCTTCAAGAAGATAAAAAAAATAAATGTACATTTTTGTTACCAATATAACTTTATTCCAGACACAATGAAACACAAACAACAAATCAAACTAACAGAAACCACTTACATCTTCAAAAAGTATTAGAAAGCTAAAGTCTTTGTGTGTCTGAACTGGACTAGTCCCAGTTTGTTTATTTTGCGACTATACTGTACAAATAACCCTCCCCTGACGCTTACATGGTTGGGAGAGGAGGTGGCTGTCAGTGTGTCTCCTGAAACCTGCTAATGGTTTTAATTTTGGCTCTAATTATTGCTCTATAAAGTTATTTTATTTTAAACCTGACTCTAACACCAGAAAGGACATAATTTCAACCAGGATAATGTCATGTAAAATTGAAATTTGTTCATATCAAGGTTACTAACAAAGTCAAAAAGCCTTGATGGAATAAATTAATTTTCAGTGATTATTGTATGCAATTAAAAACTGAAACAAGTCAAAGCCGATCCTAACCCAAGACTAAGGTTAAAGCAACTTCTTGATGCTTCTCACATCGTTTTCTCGACAATCTTTATGTCATAAACACTTATCAGCGTACCTTTATAGCAGACGTCTTACAGCAGTAAGAAGTACCAGACGTTGATTCAGATGTTCATAATTGATCAGCGAAATAAAAAGTTTGAATGTAGTGAACGATCACAACAAAGATTGCAAAGCTTCAAACTTCCATTATACGTTCTCTCCTTGCTTTGCTCCGCCCTCGTAGTTCCTAGCCAATGACTGAAGAGATCTTTAGTCATGTGGTTTTGTTTACAAGCTTTAGTTTGAAACAGAAATGTCTGGTTGACATGTCTGAATACATACCAAGCACAAGGTTCAGGACTCGATCCAGACCAACAGACTTTTTCTCAATACACCCTTAGTAAAATTACATTATAATACATATTATAGATCAGTTTTTTAAAGATAACAAACAAAATTCTGCTAGAAACCCTGCATTAATATTTAATTATTTTTATTATTATTACTTAAAAATAAAAAAACAATGAATCTTGAGGTCAATTTTGCTGTAAAAAAATCAACATTACAGACACCTTTCAAAAGGTCTATTCAAATAAATCATTCCAACAGGAGAAGTCGTTCATCCCTCTGCTCTCACGCTGATTTTATAATTGGATTGAGTCGTACTTGTTATTTAATCAGGAAACACTTAAGAGTAGCATTTTTATGTTCCAATAAATGACTAAAATTATCATTGTAACTGCTTTGGAAATGTCACATCCCTAAATAATGATTGATCAGCATCCTGTCATCATCAAAAAGAAAATAATGCTTCATCATTTTTAAACTCTCCTGGCAGTTTTTTTGTTTTCTATATATATGTAAAAACTTTGAAACATTTCAGTCTAGATTAAAAGCAAAATATATTTTAAGAAAGAAGATTCCACTCATCATTTTTTTGGGGAAGGAACATCAGTCTCCCACTCAATAATGTCCTACCTTTAATTAAGTCTCCAGTGAGTTTCTTGGAAACATCTCAAGTGCACTAATTCAAACAGATGGCAAGCTATTTCTTGCACACCTTATGCCACAGGTACGAGCAGAACTACTTGAAGATGTACCAGAGAGAATGAGAGTCATTGTGGATGGATGAGCTGGAAAAACAATGAGTAGTCCTGCTTCGCTTATCAATCCCTCGGCCCACTTGTGGCCCCGATTGGAACAGCGAAACCGCCGCCGCCGCCTCACAAAGTGGAAGCCCTCATGCAGCAAACAAGGGAATTGAGTCTGACTGTACACATTCATCTAGAATAATGGCATGGTGATGCATCTAGGGGGATACACAAGCTCATGTTCTTTGTTCCACATCATTTGACTTCTTCTAGCTTCCATTTGGCCCTGTCACAAGTGGAAGTGTGAGTGATCTGTATAATCTTATCAAATATGATTAGGCAAAGCACATCTCAAGATAGTATTTTACGCCTCTCTGTTCCACTAGACATACAGATGAGGTATGAATCTCCCCGTTACGATCTAAAGGGGTTGCAGACGGCCTCTGCTGACCTATATTTGATAGAAACTATGCTTTTTTTATGCAAAGCTGCATGAAAGTCAGATAAAAGTTTATTTCCAGAGATTACCTTTAGTTTCTTTCCTGCAACAAGTGGAAGTAAAGAGGAACCACTTTGTAACACGCCTTCCTTTTTTTTAAAACTTGATTCTCAATTAGCAAGAGCTGTCAATCACTAAACAGTGCAGCGCCAGGCTTCTAAGGACAATTACACCTAACCTTTGGATAATGTGTAAGTCTTGCAAAATGTTACCTTGGCTTGCTGTCTAATTGTCTACCTGTCACAGTTCTGAGCACTCACATTACCTCAGAAAATAGCGTTGATGACACTTTTCCATATGCCTTCCATCTATATTTTTCTGTTTCTGCTTTCAAGGACCATCCTGTTGGCTTTTCTTTACATTTTTATCATTTGGACTGTCCATCAAATTATGTCAATGTACTAAAAGGAGAAGTTATTACTTTTACCGAAAAAAATGGCACAAATCTTACACTGTTAGAATCTATCAATCGATTTCTATTCAATCTAGATCAATCTGTCTGAGGCTGAATCTACCTATACCAGGAGTGGGCAAACTTTTTGACACGTGAGCCACAAAGGGTTCTAAAATATGACAGAAGGGCCGGACCAAAAGCAGATCCGTGGAGTTTTTGGGGTAATCAACCTCATAAAAGTAATAACATGGAATCCGGAAGAGAATCATGCTTCAATTTTGATTAAAATTGTTATTAAAAACTGTACATTTTTGAGTTTTTATTTCAAAATGTGTGGCTTTTTCTCATTTTAGTTGCACTTACACCAATGGGATGTTGACTCTTTGGAACAAATGCAAATTTAGAGAAATGCTGTGTTTGAATGATTAGAAAAATGACTTGGAAAACACTCATGAAAGTCAGGAAAACAACAAATTTTCCAACACAATAACTTTCTGCACCTAAACAAAGGTCAGTGTATTTGCACAATCTATGAGGAGACACCAGAATTACAGGGAAAAGAAAGCATTACAGTGGATTAAATAATATAATTTATTCCAGTTTGGTGGGCACATGAAAACATTTTGGTGTGAATTAAGCTGATAATGTTTTTCTCTATTATTGTGAAAAATAATGAACATCTTGTGTCCATTTCATACATACATTGAGGTACTCCCAGAGGGTTCCCATACTTTTTTCTTGCTACTGTATACCATTGAAAAATCCTTTCAAAATGAAATAAATCGATAATTGAATCTGTCTTGGAAAATACAGTTTGGATTGAGACATGGTGAGTTTATTTTACTATAGCGTAAAAATGACAGTGATATCACAGCAGACAACACATGTGATGGCGGCAAGAAACGATCAACCATCATTAAGGTCCAATGTGTGGAAACGTGTGGTAGAATGCTCTAATAATGTTCTTTTTGTATTATTTTATGGGGAAAAACAAGAGATAGATTTACCATTAATTCATGTTTACTTCTTTGTTTGTACACATATTTAATTTATACTTGATTATCTTGCAGGAAATACTAGGAAGGAAAAGTTTTCCTGCACTGTTCAGTACCAATTATTTATCTCTATGTTGCATTAGCGGAATTTTTGGCTAAACATGTCCTGGATCAATTTCAGGTCAGTGAATCGGATTGTTTAAAATGAACCAAAATCAAAAGTGAATAAAATTTGTGTTAAAATTATTGGTTACACCCCTCCTACCTACACCCCATGTGCTTAACTCTCTTCGGACATTTCCCACAGCCCTCATTCAAAATCATGTCTTGTTTGATAGACTCAAGCCTCTGTCGGTCTGATTCTGCCATCACGAGCACCTCCGTGATGTCTTTCAGACCAGACAGTGATAGATGTTCTTGATGTTATTCGTTTTACCAGACGCCTGTTTATATGCCGGGCACAGACAGGTCCTTCCATATTGGTTCCTCTTCTCTCTTTTTTCTCCCCCTTTCTCCTTGGGTTTACATGCCTGCGGCATTCGCTTAGTAGTTCATCACTGGGGGCCATCTTCCAGATGTAATCTTGGATCT
>NC_050524.1:8435871-8438248 GCF_002922805.2 Oryzias melastigma | reverse complement strand
TAATGGCTTTGAAGCTCCACAGCCTTGCACCTTCTCCTTGCTGTGCGGTGTCAGAGTGCTGGACATGGCATGAAACCCTCTATGCATCAGAAGCTTTTTGGTCTTGACATCAGTAGTTTCCATCTTCTCCTGCAGCTAGGCTATGCTATCTCTGGGGTGTCTGATTACTTGCGGAGCCGATAAAAGAGGAGATATCATGTTGAGAGTTTCTTGCTGAGGCAGACTAAAAGGCTTTTAAGAATCAAAGGGTCTTAATGTAATTCCTGTAATGTCTATACCTTAAAAACCTGTGAGGGGTCAAACGCTTATAACCTCATTATCTCGCAACATGGGAAACAAGGTTTCCCATCTTGTTTTTTAAATAAATCTAATTCCTTTCAAGTTTCAATTTCAAGAAGTTATATCTGCGAAAACTTTAAATTCAGAGTTCTATTGACTGCCACTTTAACACCAGATGTGTTCAAGAACGGGCTAAACGTGGGTTCTTGAACAGGTATTCACACTGCACAAGCAGGGAGGGACTTCATTTTTTTTTATTGTTTGATAGCACATGTCTACCATCTACAGTTGGAATAGGCATGGTGCGAAATGTCAAAGCGGTACAAATATTGCAAATCTTGCTCCAGTCTTTTTACTAATATGATAAATAAAAGACTTGGTGTTATATAATTCTTGCTGGGCATAATCAATTTCTCCAACATCATCAATTTCCATGAAATAAAGGATACCCTCTATTCTTTACTACCAGCGCCGGCCCTGGGCATAGGTGACCTAGGCGGCCGTTTAGGGCACCAAATCACAATGATTATAAATACATTTTTGTTTTTTCTTTCTTCTATTTTTGTTAAGAAGTTTGACGCACCACTCATTTCATGTAAAGAAAAAAAATAATTTAAAAATGTAAAAAAGTTTGATGAAATCAGTAACTCTGCAGTGCAGCGCCCCTCCATTGGGTTGGGTGGGGGGGGGGGGGTATGTGGTGTTGCCGCTGTTAGTGCTTCTTTAAAACTTTAAGGATGAAAATAGAAAGAGGAGGAAACATGGGCTCAGAGCAGAGGTTTGTCTGTTTTATTTATATAAAATTGCTCTGAAGTTCACTCCCCCCTGCATTTTGGTCAAAAAGGATTAATTTAACTAGAAATTTAGTGATTTTCTTTCAACACCTTTACGTTTGAAATATCCCTACTTTCCTATGGAATGTTGGTTGATCGGTGGAGCAGTCAGTAAGCGGGTTTGCTTTTAAACCAAGAGTTACCAGTTTGAGCCCCAGCTGGGATGATCGGATTTTAGACCCTTCAAGTGGCGCCAAATACGCTTTTTGCCCAGGGCGCCAAGCAGCCCTGGGCCTGATCACTGCCACATCCAAGTCCCTTAATAGTCAGAGTTCAACCTGGTTTAACTTGCAATGTGTGCTTTGTATGTAGAGCCTGAAAGCAGTCACATAAACTTGTGTAACCAGTTTTGAGAGAGTTTTGAACATGGAAGCCTGAAACACGCGTTTGCATAGACTTTTCATTGGGAGTGGGGGCTTGAACGCACGAGGGTGATGTGAACGTAGGAAAAACTTGTTGTCAGTCATGAAGAACTGATTCAAACTTCTCTTAATGTCACAGAGAAGATGCGATTCTGTACTTTTACCAGTCCAACAGGGCTTCCTTAGAGGTCATACTGTAATTGTTACACTGCCAATGCATTTCAAGGGTAAGGAGAAAATCCATTTCCCAAGCCACTATTTGTGATTTAACATAAATGTGCCCCTATTCGATATCCAATTACTAAATTATGATGGATTTTTAGCATTATGTTCTGCCAGGCGTGATTCAAGACAGTCCATCTCAATTTAAAGAGCTTAACAAAGCACTGAGCTTTTAATAATAAGAAGGAGTACAATAGTGGGAGCTGATGTTTATTTGAACTGGCTGGGCTTTTGGTGGTAATGATTATGAAGTGAGCGCGGGGAGCCGTCTGTGTGAGAGGAGACGAGAGGGGGAGCCGTGCAAAGCAGGCAGATGGTTGGCTGGACAGATCGTTCATAATGGCAACATTATTCTACAGGGAGGCAACATTATGCTCAAGGTCAATGGGAGCTGAAGAATGGAGAAACATAATGACTTGGGTCTTGTGTCCTGGAACAAGAGCTTCTTTTTAAGGATGCGAAGATATTCAATATAAGCTGGGTAATTGGCACAGGGTTATCATATTAATCCCCAATTTTCAAAAGGTTTATCTGCATCACCCAAGCAACAATAATAATAGGGCTTTTATTGTTTTAACTGTTATGAATTCAAACCTGTCTAGATTTGCATTATAAGTCAGATGTTTCTAAGTCATAAAATTTATGATATGTAACTAACTGCTTTAGCAATTGAATTACAAA
>NC_050524.1:8375862-8435820 GCF_002922805.2 Oryzias melastigma | reverse complement strand
ACTTCTATTTTATGGAGACCACTAAAATGATTTTTACTTATATATGTATTTTGTGTAGTTGTACGTTTTTAGGTAAGGCATTTTCTATGGCTGATGTCAACACCTTGTTTTGTCCAGTGAATTAAGACAGATCTATGATAGTGACAATGAAACTCAACAAACAAAGTTTAGTTAGTTTATCTGGTGAACCCGGACAAGCCTGATCAGTCTCCATTTGTTTTTCAAATAAAGATAATGGGAATGGATGGCAATTCATACCCGCCATTGCAAGGATGCCAGCAATGAACATAATTATTTTTATTTTGTACCCAAATTGCAAGATTTTCACCTTTCTAGTAAACAGTAGAAAAAGTAAAAGAAGCCCCACCCTGTTTGCTCAGTGTGAACATCATGGGTTTAACACATGTTTAAGAACGCACGCTTAGGGCGTTCTTGAATGATCGTCAAATGCCGAGTGTGCAGGTACCTTAACACATGTGGCTCAGACAAGCTCACACTAACAACAGTTGTGCCTTCTGGCCAAAACGTACAAACAGGCTGTGAAGAAACAGATGTGTTTTTTTTTCTGCGTCACAGCTCAGTAGTTTTCAATTAGAGCTGGATGTTTTAGTGATGGCCAGCGGACCTTTGTCCCAGGTCTTGACACACAGATTTCTACTAAAGATTTAGCTGTAGATGTGTTAGTCAGTTCAACCAATGTCGACTTACAAGTCACGGAGAAGATATTTGCATTTTTGCCAGATTCAAACATCTAAAATTAGAGACAATAATAAGAAAACAAGCATTTTTTTGATTCATTACCACATAACACATTCAAATGAAAATCATTGTTTTTAATCAGACGGTAACAGATTATTGTCAAAAATGTGCAGATTTAGATCTCAAATGTTGCTTTTTATCTAAAAACAAATGAGAAAAAACAAATAAGTGAACCTAAAGACAGTCTTTTACATTTTCTTTGTTTAAACAACAAAGACAATAAGACAAAAGGCCACTGCGTCATTTTTATTCAATTTTGGTCCTTCAAAAAATGATCAAAATTGTATAAAAATTAAAGAAATAAAGAGAATTTCACTTTTACCAATGCAGAAGATTCAAAATATAAGGGTGATATTTTATTAACTTAAAATGCATTTTTAAATGATGTCAGGAACTGTTGGTTAAGGACACAAACGCAGGAGACCAGGCTTGGTGACAGGAACTTAAAACATGTCATACTTTAACCAAAACATGACAAAAACCAGTGGCGAGGCAGAAACTGTGACTGAATAGAACAGATGACCTGACTGACAATGATGAACAGAAAACCAGACACTTAAACACACTGAGGTTGATTAACTAAATGAAGACAGCTGGGGATGATTAACCTGAACATAGTGAGACTGACTGGGAAAACAGAACATGACAAAAGGAACACAAAAACCCAAGCATAGAATAATGACAAACGAAGAGTTACTTTTTAAAAACTTGCGCAGCTATGCACAAATGGAATGCAGAGGTCTGAAAAGCATGTTTACTTAGACTTTTCACTGGAAGTGGACGTGCGTTGCCGAGGGTAGTGTGAACATACCATGAACAATATGAAAATTTGGGGCCATTTAAAGATTCAAAAACTGTTAAAAGAATTCTGAAGCTAACATACAGCTAGCACAAAGACCTTAAAGACCCACTCAAATGAAAATCTTGTTTTTGTGTTTTTGACATGTTAATGTAGCATTTTCTTCATGATGGAGGACATCAAGAAAATAATTTAAGACAAAAACTTAGTTTCTGAATATTTCTTTTTTCGAATCGGGATGGATGAAGAGCTGATAAAAACTTGTGGTTTGAAAAAGCCTCGGTTTGTGACGCAACAACTCCCATGGGTAGGCCAAAGTCTTCCTTTTCTGCTTTAATTCTAATTCCTCCACAAACAGATACATTGATCAATAAACATCTTTGTTCTTCTCATTTGAGCTGCCATCTAGCTCAAAACTTTACATCTGGATAGCTCCAACATTGATTTTTGCTATGCTAATGCTAGCTTGGGCTTGTGAGGTGCTATAAGCTAGCAGGAGAAAGTGTAAACAAAGGAATGCTGGGAAATTAATGAGGCTTCAACAGTCCAGCCTAAAACCAAAAGCAAATTTCTAATGGGCCCCGCCTGCTTTCAGAAAACAGTACGTCTTGAAAAATGACACAGGCTTTTTGGCTTAACCGAATTCTTCCCCTATCCCTACATTTAGCCCTCCAAACGGTGAGATATGGAAAAGTAGTGGCTATGTCCAAATTCCCCCCTTAATCCCGATATAGTGCACTATAAAGTGCGTTAGTCGTTTTCTAGTGCTGTCCGAATATACTATTCCAAAATCGAGTGCCCCTGAAATCTCCTAGAAGTCTTTGCGATAAACTAGCGTGCATCAATGCTCACTACATTAGCAATATAGACCACTATGCATTGCGGTTGAACAACTTTTGCGAGAAAAACAAACGGGTTTAAATGTAATTTTTTAACAAACCCCCCACATTTTCATCATCAGAACACAGTGGAGCCAAAATCAGACATCGTAAAATGTTCGTATTCAATTTTCACTTCGTAAAATCGGTGACGTCACGTCTGGGGTTTAGTAAAACAAAAGAAAAGTAGTCAGCATGGTGTCCAATTGCTTTTAAAATTCAAGGCACTATATAGTTTTTTCATAGTAGGGGATTAGGGTGGGAATTCGGACATAACCTTTGTCTTTAAATTCGGGTGTTGCTAACCCTCAATGACGTCATTAATAGTTGCCGGTAAGCTATGTTAGCTTGGAAAATACATAATTGGTTTTATAACTTTAAAAAGTAATTACTTGCATTTAAATGTAAACTTCTGTGCTTCCGAGCACACCCACATAAAGAAATGTGTTTCTCCTCTGTGGCACAATGAGACGTGGATCACCCTACTGGTGGAGAGATATGCAGCCTTATCCCTTTTTCTTAAAAAAAAAAAAAAAAAAATGATTTCGGACACCACTATCCCTCCAAATGCCCCTACAAATGGAGGGGTTGGGACAAGCCGTAGGGGTAGGAGAAGAATTCAGATTCAGCCCATGATTTTAGCTAAAAGTGCAAAATCCTGGCTAAAAGACAACTGGGAATGATTTAAAAACACAAAAAAATACAGTTGCAGTGGAACTTTACAACCTGTGAAATATGAGCTCTTCTTCTCTTGAGGGGTGAGCAGGTGAATTCTGAACTAATTGAAGTTTGCTAATAGACTGCCCAGGAAGACCAGAGAGTAAAGAATTCCAGCAAACAAGCCAACAGGAAATAATGATTTTTTTTCTCTTTAAAGTACATAAAAATAGCCTGAAAGTGCATGTAATAAAAGCTTGTAACCCCTTTGGGGGCCTGTAACACACAGTGGGACCTTCCCCCGAGGTCACCTGTCAGTTTTTACCCCCACCTCTTGGTTTTAAATACACATTAGACTTGTCTGGCCCTTTGGTGGGAGGGTTTGGGTGATTGGACACCGCTGTCAGCAAACAGAAGGTGCCCTCACAACCCCCCCCAGCCACTAAATTTTAATTACAACTTCTAGTAAACATTTGTTCCTACATGACTAACACACACACAAGCACACATACATTGCGTGGAAGGCAGTGCTACTATTCCCCTATCTCCTACCCCTTCTTGTATGAATATATCCTGGGGGCACCTTGAAACTAGTTGCCCTAACTTAACGCAGAGAGGAGAGTCTCTGGAATTTGCACATCTGGCAATGTCAGAAGCCAAGAATCCCACATCTGAGCTCTATATCCCTGGGTGTGTGGTCTTGGGTCCCTGGCTTCGTGTATCAGGCCATTCGCCTTGGGCCACTGACTGTTATGGTTTCCCATACTCTTTCTTGTATTAGGGACTTTTGTCTCTCCTGTGTTCTTGTTCCCAGTGGGGTCGATCCTCATCCCTGCCCTGTGCCGGACTCTCTGTGGGGTTGGCGAGTCGACTACCAGGGGACCTTGTTGTTGTGCTGCATGGTCTGGCTCCTTCTTTTTTACATTCAGCAACATGGTTGAATACTCTTAAAAACACACACTCCCTCAAACACACACCTGCTCACCTATGCTGAACACACAGGTTTGTATTTGCAGTCTGTACCATTTTATATACTGGTCTGAAGCCACACCTGTGTTTGCAGATGTATACATGTTGATACAGAGCCCATTATTACTTCTATAATTGTTGAATATGGTGAATGTGTTTTTTGTGCAAAACAATCCTTACTTATTTACAAATGATAGATAATTTCACTAATTTCTTTCTATGTCCCCCCTACCCAAATTAACTTTTCTATTTATCCTTGTCTTTCTCCCACACTCTTTATCTGCAGATTCCCTAAATACAAATGTGTTTTTTTTTCATAATTTACACCTTGCACCTTAGCCACAACTGGCCTTACAGATGGATAAGGGTTAAAAAAATGGACAAACTTGTATGGGGCATGCAGGTTGACCACACAAAAGATCATAGAGTGTTCATCCACATTTTTTCCTATGGACATGTTCAGGTGACAGTCATCACAAACCGTTAAGCTACACAAAAGGGGAAGTAAGAGTGAAATAGATTGTGTCATGCTGGTTTTCCCTTTTTTCAACCCCCCAAAACCCTGCACACCACACAATGGGCCCATTAGGGTGATAGGTTGACAGCCCGACTGTCAGAAATTAAGAGACAAGACAATCAAAGTGTAGTTTGTGTGGACGTTCTACACTTACATGTCACCTGTACACTCAGTGTGCGTAGTATTTATGTGCAGTCAGTAAAGAGCAAATGCAAATTCTTCTCTGTTACGGCTGTGGCCGTATTTGGTTTTGTTTTCTTTTTGGTAGGGTGAATTTTTGTCAGAGTGGGACTTCTTTGTGTTTTGTGGATCTTTGTTTGTGTGTTTTTCTGTTGATTTGTTTCAGGTGTGGTGCTGGAGGCGTGGCTCCCCATTGGTTGGACCTGAAGGAGGGGAGCCTTCAAAAGCCCCATTTGGACCTCCAGACCACGAGAAGGGAGCTGGGCTGCAACAGTCTCCGCTGCAGCTCAGTGAACTTCTCCACCTGTTTTGTTTAGTGCGCACTTTGTAGTCTTTGGTGTTTTGTGTTAAGTCCCACTCTGTGTTCTGTGTTTAGTGTTGGTTTAAGTTTAGGTGAAGCTGTAGGGGTGAACCGCCACTTTCTTTAGTAAATGTTTTCTCTCCTGTTTATGTTAGTCCAGGGAGGTTAGTGTTCGTCATTATTTTACTGTTTCTTTTGCAGGTAAGCTCCCTGGGTTGAGTTAGTTGGGGTTTTGTTTGTTATTTTGGCCTTGGTTCACCCTGAAGCCTTTTGCTTCACTTTTAGTTATTATTTGGGTGTTTTTGTTCTTGTAAATAAATATTGTTATACTTTTATGGAGACTTTTGCTGTGTTTTTGTTAAACACTTATTTAATTTATCTTTATGTTAGGCCCTGCACCCCTAGACAACATGGGGTGTTACATTCTCCTACCCCTACAACATCTCCCTACTCCTCCAATGGTAGGGACATTTAAAGCTTTAGTGGTGCTCAAAATTGTTTTTTTAAGGGGTAGCCGTGGGGACTGCGTATCCCTCTGCTAGGAGGGTGATTCGAGTTGCGCTTTCCCTTGAGGGTAAAACACATTTCTTCACATCGGTGTGCTCTGAATCAAAGAAGTTTACATTTAAATTTGATTAATTTTTGTTTGCGTCAAACTAAGGGATGCATTTTTGGACAGGTGGCAAGCAGAGAATTCACTGTGTGGCAAAGGAGAGGCGGCCCACGTGAATTTGACACTCAAATCCCATTCGTGTGAATGCAGCAAGAGGCCTTGAGCGTCCAGTAAGTCAGTTGAATAACCATTATTGGACAAGTTAGAGAAAATGTAAAAAAAATAAACAACTATTACATTTGTGAAGTGCTCAGATTTTAATACATTTCTTTAAAAATGATTTTTCAAAACTTCAATTTTATAGCTGTTAAGTTCTTTGAGGTCTGTTTGGCATCACTATTATCCACAGAACTTGTTCATGAAAGTTCAGAGATATTCTTTCTACTTTCAACCCTTTGTGTTAACTCACAAACGGTTTGCAATTTTTAAAGTGCACTCATCTATTGTAGAGTCCATTTTTATGCCTAACAGCTATCCCTGTGAATTTTCTTCGAGGATTATCATTGATGGTACTGGAGAATATGTAATGCAAAGGCTGTGTGGGCAGTTATCTTTTAAATTCAGAGGCTGCATTTATCTTATCCGAGTCCATTCAGTGTCACTGGTGCTTCTCATAATCTTAACGTGTTTTCTAAATCGCTTTTATCTCCGGCATTGTGTTTTGCTGTTAAAGCTGCTGTCTGGAACCTTAAACCCTTGACCTTAGGATCAAATTTACAAAGAGATTCCTCTCTAATTTTCCTCAGCCGACATACTTGCACTACTTACTTTGTGAAGACAAAAAAACAGTGGCTTCCACTGATAAGAAGTTTTATGAAGCCACTTCAACCACTTTGAAGAGAATTCCTTTGAGAAGTTGTGTAGACTTGATTTTTCGTTTTGTCTGTTGCTGTGAGTCTAGAGCACTTTTCCCAACACTTACGCCGTCTTTGAGACGTTTTCACTCAGGGAAACACTTTGCATATATTAACACTCCAAGGTGAGTAATCCTTCACATTCTGACCAAATAAAAATTGCAGTGCAGCTTTGGTCATTGAGCTGTTCATCTCCAAACAAGGGTTATGTTTTAACGGCAGCTAATAGCACCTTCTTTAAAGAACATTTAAAGACCCACTCCAATGAAAATTGTGTGCTGTGGTATTTCTAACATGTTCTTGTATCATTTATCTCATGGTGAAGGACACATATATAAAAAAAATTAGGATTGAAATTGCATTTCTGAGTATTTCTTTTTTCAAATCCTTGTGAATTAGGATTAGGACTGTTTGAAAAAGATTGTAGCTGAGATTTACAAGCTACGATTGACAGAATTCCCTGTTCCACTCCATTCTGGTCCACCCACTTGTAGACAAATAAATCTATGAATGTCTTCGTTTTCTTCATCTGAGCTGGCATCTGGCTAAAACTGTACGGATGAATAGCTTCGAATTGCTCGCCATTTTTGTTGCACAGGTGATGTTGGGTTGGGGTCGTGAGTGGCTGTAAGGTAGTGGGAGACAGTTTAAACAGGTGATGGGAAGTGGGGGAGGAGAGAGAGCGCCCACAACTCTGAGGCAAATGTCTAATGGACTATTGCTGCTTTATGGGAAATTTGCACTAGAATGATACAGGGTTTTAAATTTTGGCAAAAATAAAACAAAGAAAATTAGTCATAAAAAATAAAAGACCACTGGAAAGGCTTTCAAAGTCCCACTGCAATCTACTTTTAATGCCTTTTTCGCCTAAATAAAAAATATATAGAAGTTCTTGTAATAAATGGGTAGACTGCAGCAGGTTTATTTGTTCTGGCAGGAAGAAAGAGACCAAGAACAGATAAAAATCCACAAACTAAATCAGGGTCACAGGCAGAGGTCAATCACAAGCATGGGAGCATCAAAGAAGAGACTAAGGTGGGCGGTCATGGTGCATCGGTAGGCCAGTCGACTCCTGATTGGAAGATTCGGTTCCCACCTTGCCCGCCCATGTTTTGAAGAGTCCTTGGGAAAGACACTGAAACCCAAATTGCTTCTGGTGGAAGGTTGGTGCTAGTGTTCAGCAATAGAGCCACCACCCGTGAGTGAATGTATGAATCTGTGACTGTGAAGCGCTTTGGACCTTCGAAAAGAGCTATACAAGTATACGCCATTTAGAGGTGTTAGAGTCCAGGTGAGGGTCAGGGCAGGCAATTAGAGAAGAAGCAGGATCAGGTACACAGAAGATTCAGTCCAGATAGAATCGGTGGGTAATGCAAACAGGATACTACGAACAATACTTCCCACTGAGGGAGGCTCTGAAATATCATGTGGATAGCTGAGCGGCATCTCGGGAGTGTGCTGGGGCTGCTGGGAGATGTAGTGTGTTTAGTACTCTGGAGATTGGAAATATTAATTCCCATCATCCCTTTGTTTACACTATCTCCTGCAAGCTTACAGCCTCTCTCAACCCCAAGTTAACATTAGCAGTGCAACAAAGAGGAATATCTGTGTTATCTGGCCGTATAGCTCTGAGCCAGATGTTGCTCAAATGAGGAAAACAAAGACATACATGGATCCATTTGTCTGCAAGTGGATGTATCAGAATGGAGAGAAGCAGGGAGGTTTTGGCTTACCCATTGAAGTAGGTCTACAATCTTTTTTAAATGATTTTTTTCTGTCTGCTTCTGATTCACAGTGATTTCAATAAGGAAAAAACTCAGAAATGCAATTTTAAGCTTAATTTTCTTTATATATGTTCTCTATCATCAGAAAAATGCCACAAGAACATGTTAAAATCCCATTTTTAATGTGAGTGGGTCTTTCAAACAGATCAAAAGATGATTGCAGTGAGTCTTTAAGCTGTAAGCTCTTTTCGAAGTTTGAATTGAGCACAACAAATAGGAGTTTTCAAGTCATTAGTATTTTAATCTGAACTTTTTTTCTTTTTTTTACAGTGGCATAGTTGAAAAATGAATATTCAATACTGAGAAAAAATGTCACACATCCTCCATAAAAAGCAACTTAATTACAGCAATTAAACCTTTGTACAAAATGAGTTATTTATAGCATCATACTGAACTAACAAAGTAACATGTATGAGCATTGGCAATGTGGTTCAAAGTCTTTGATACAGTGATTATATACAGTGGTGGGATGTCTGATTCACCAATGCCTCAACATGTCAGGACTGTTTGCAGCAAACTCAAAGGCCATAACGGTGATCCTTGAACTGTGTTGTTCTCTTTTTTATTGATGGGATACAGAATTAAAAAAAAAATGGAAAACTACTACTTTAGTATTAACAACGATAACAATCAATATATCATGATGGCATAAATGTCATAATGATTAATACATTTATTTAGTCATATTTTTTGTTTGCTTTTTCGCCTTTTTAAGTTAGAACCCCCATTTGAAGGAATCTTCAAATGTATGAAGATTTTCAAAATAAGACAGATATGATATGTAATTAAAAGTTACAGTTCTTTTTTCATTTCCTGAACTTATATATTTAAATATATTGTTGCCAAAAAAATTAAACTGGGATATGAAAATGAATATTTGAATGTATTAAATACAGAATAAGCTAATATACAAACTGAAATGTGTCAGGGATTCAAAGATTCAACAATATTGATCACCAGTGTTCACATAAGCAACGTTTTTTACAGCAATATCAACACATTAAGCATAGTTTTTCAATAAAATTCAACATAAATAATGAACCCATGGAGAGTTCCAGTCATTCGGTTTGGATCTTACATCAAGTAGTCAACAAAATCAAAGTTCCCCATCCATGACAGGGACTGAAATCCTTGTCACTCTATCTCTCCGTTTAGACTCATATTGAATCCTGAGACAAGAAATGGTTGCTGTGGTTCCCCTCAATGTTAGTCCTCAGACTTTGTGCTTTAATTTTCTAACTTTTCTATCGGTAGAAAACAACATTCGGGGGCAACAGTTAGGAAAAGAAAAGAGAATATACAGTTGGAAAATGGGAATTGGTTTCATCTCAGGACAATCGCAAAGATTGTGCTTCCAAATTTTTCCAAAAATGTATGATAAATGGTGTATTATCAAAGACATCGGTTTCCAAGCTGCTAAAAGATCATTTTTGATGCATTTCACACAAACTGCTTTTAAAACCTGACTACGCGTTGATACGAAGCACATTTGTTGTTTCGGAAAGATGAAAAAAAAAAAAAAAAAAAATCCACCAAAAAGAGTCAGTGAGAAGAAGAAGCGAATTTAGGCACCAAAAATAGAAACAGATGTAGTCCAATGGTATGTGGTTTGTATCAATTACAAAAGGAGAAAGCTATCTTGTCGTTGAATGCTTTAAGAATAAGCAGAAAGCTGGAGAAAAAAACAAAAAAAAACAACAGCGAAATAGAATGTTGTGATGCTGAGGCAGCTTAAAATTGCATGTCTGCTGTCGAAAGTTGGAACGAAGGAAAAAGGGCAGCAAGTCTAAATGAAATACTCTTTCTTTTCCTCTGCGTGCACATGGTTTCCCTCAGCGTTGATGATAGCCGTGTCGGCATCGGGGGCGTCTTCTGCTCCTTTGGCCTCGTGCGTTAGATACGTTCCTGTTAATAAACAGAGCATCTAATCCACCAGGTGAAAGACGTACAGCACTTTTTATTCAGCTTGAAAGAAAACAGACGGCCTCTTTTACCTTTATGTCTCGCCAGATATCGTCCAAGAACTATTATCAGACACAAGGTGATGAAGACCACGACTGCAACGACACCACCAATCAAAGCGTGGTCGGGTCCGTGCTGCCCTAAAGCATTTGGGTCTGCAAGAAAGAGACGGACTACATTTTATTAACCAGCAATTTCAAACACTTAAGCATCAGCAATCACCCTGCTCCAAATGTGTTTTTTTTAAAGTGACCCGACCCTTTAAAGTGTTTAAAAGAAATGACCACAGATTCAGTTAATAGCTGAGCAGTGCCGGGCTGCAAGGGAACAAAAGTTATGCGGTCTTGAGTGATGTTTTCATCGGCCCGCGAAAGCCTCTGCATGCACTATCTTTCATGTTTCTTTGTGCTCGCTGCCACATTCTGCAGCTCAGGGTCAGGTGTTTCGAAATATATTATCTAACACGAGGCATCTACAGGGCAGAAACGAGAGCTGAGGGTTTCTCAGGCTGGAGCATGCCTGTCCTGTAATAAACTGTGAGTGGACGTGTCTTCCTCGGCACCTCTTGTGCTCTCATTATCTCAGCCTGATGAATCGTTCTGGTTTCTGCTCGCTTCTGCAAAGTGACCCTGGGAAATGTTTGTTCAAAGCTCATTATTCCACAGTGTTAACGGAATGTAACCCTAATTTTCAGTCTCCCGATGTGTGGCTTAAAGGAAAAAAAAATGGTGAAGTCGTGTGACATGCATTTTTTTTCATCTCCATGCAGAACATAGTGTTTTTGTTGTTGTTTGTAATGATTCCAATCAGAAGCTCACAAACAGGCACTGACTCCATCGATTTGCTTCGGT
The DNA here is from genome assembly GCF_002922805.2 of Oryzias melastigma. Classification (NCBI taxonomy): domain Eukaryota; kingdom Metazoa; phylum Chordata; class Actinopteri; order Beloniformes; family Adrianichthyidae; genus Oryzias; species Oryzias melastigma. The sequence goes on along the minus strand of NC_050524.1, from coordinate 8,424,696 downwards.
GCAAAAGGTTGTATTTACTCTCTTTTTGCTGGATGTTGACGCATCTACAACGCAGAATTAGGCTCCTTAGAATTAAGGGTAATACTTTATAAAACCAATCTCTTATAGCTAGTTAATGAATCAATAATAAAGTATTAGTTCATGTGTTATAAATGACTTGTAAAATTAGTTAATTGTTAGTTAAGGATTCATAAATGTGCCTTCTGCGGACACTTCACAGCAACATGGAAGCCAAAATACAGACATTTAGCAGGGTTGACATCAATAACTTATACTTTTTAATGATCTAAAACTTTATGAATATGAGACAACAGTTGAAGGTCCTTTTCCCAAAAAATAATTCAGACTTAAATAAAAGCAACAAACACATATCAGAAAAATGCAATACTGCTGCAACTTTAGAAAAACTGAATGCACATAGAACAAATCATAAATTAAAGCACAACAAAAAAAACATTTTAGAATCAGTTTAAAAAGCACCAATTTCCACAATTACATTTACATTTGATTCTGGCTTTATTTATCCTGTAATCATTACCAAACACTGTCACAATTGCATGCTCCACTCAGATGGAACGATCCATTTCAATGGGCAAAGTAAAAGAGAAACACACGGTGCAATAATAACGTATGCAGCCCATTACAGAGTCAGGTGTCAGCAGCGGAGCGAGCATCCATGCATGATGATGGTTTGCCTCATGCTGGGTGTTTTTTTCTCTTCCTCATCCAGAGTCTGGTCCAGCATCACACACTACATGTGGCTTGCAATGATCGTCTGCTGGGATATTTACCTGATGTGGGGCCTGGAAAGTCTTTGGCTGTTGCCATGGTTGTAGACAGTGACAGCAGTAAGGGAAGATGACACCGTGATATATATGTATATGTGTCAAAAAGATAACCACAAAATTCAAAATAAACACAAGAGATTATTGTTAGAATTTAAATTGGCTCAGTGGAAATGCTCAGTAGGAGAGAACAAATATACTGCTTTATATACATGTTTTGTTAGTGTTTTTTTAAATAAATATTATATATTAAAGTTTTTGAACATTGATATTATTAAAACATCTTATTAAAACTCTACGGAGCCCCTAAAGGGACATCGAAGTTAAAAAAAAAAAAAGATCTGTGCATAAATTTAACGTAAACACAAAAAATAAAGGAAAAAAATGTGAGTTAATCTTCTAAAAAAATCTTCTTATTTTATTTCTAAAAAACTTTTTTTTAGAAAATGAAATATTCTAAAAAATATTTTTTTTTAGGAAAAGGGAATTTTTTCAGAAATATAAATATTTAAAAATAAAAATATTATTTATATATATAACAAATATAAAAAAATGAATATTTTTTAAGACAAAAAAAAAACATTTTTTTTAAAACTTTGATGTCCCTTTAGGGGACTTTTTAAATATATATTTTATTTCTCTACATTTTTACCCAAATTTCCAAAGGCAATGGGTAAATATAATGAATAGTTGTGTTTTATATTGTTAGTAATGTTTAAACCTAATAGTACATAGTTATAAGCAGTTTTATAGCTTATGTATTAATACTTTTTAAGTTATTTCTTAGTGGATGCCTTTGAATAAAAATTAAGTCAAAGCCAACTGCAATGGTTGGGTTATGATGTCAAAAATAAACATGATGGTTTTGATGCTTTGACATTAGGAGTTTTAGGTAGGCAGATGAAGAGTAATCAGCGAGTAAAAAAAAAAAAAAATAGAATGAGTGACAAAGAAGCATGCAGCAGGACGATGGAAATGATTGACGGAACAAGAGGAAAAAACTTTAGGAGCAGTAAAGCAGTGTCATAGTTACTATTCTGCAGGATAGACAGGATTTTCAGAAGAGAAAAGACACCTGATAGACAACAAGCCCACATAATAATCAGAATTAAAAACAGCAAAAATTGTGCATTAATTTAACATAAATTAGAGGTAGTTGTCAGAAAGGGTTCAGCAAATAACTAAAATGTATTTTTTTTTTATTTTTTTGCACTCTTTAGATATTAAATATACAATAAAAGTGCATTTGAGCCATTAAACTTTCTTTTCAGAAAAAAAATGATCTCAACCCATCTATTTACTCATAAAGTGAGTTAGTTCTAAATTAAGTGAGTCAAACAATTTGGTTGGACTAGAGTAAAAATGTGGAAAAGTGGAACAAATTTTGACAAAAAGAGACATTTATTTACATCCTTTTGAACTTTTTTGTGCAAGCTGGAATTATGACTGTAAAAGCAAAAATCTGATTAAAGTTTTTTGAAGGTACTTCTAGTTCTTTTCAGTGTTAATCCATTGGAGAAATAGAAGGGATATAAAAAAATTGAGTGATAGAAATGTATATTAACTGATAGCAGTGACAGTGATGGATAATTCAAAAATTAAATGAAAACTTAAGTGGATAAATGAATGGGTGAGTTCAACGAAATAGATCTGATAAAAAGTGAGTTTCATACTACATTGATTTAGAGAGAAACTGACCTTTTGTCATAAAAGCACTGAAAAGTTAAAAAAAACAAATGAGATTTTAGGAAAATGCTTGGAAATTTAAAAATGGATGTTCAGATTAGAAAGCTGACAAAAAAACGTAAATGATTTAAAAATACATAAAAAAATAATATTTCTTGAAAAAAAAAAACATCACACCACAGATCTTTCGCCAAACTTGAGACAGTTAAATGGATTTCAAAATAAAATCTGCATGAAAGAATCAATAAATCAGTTTAAGATGGACTGCCCCTGGAGTTCAGTGAATTCCAGTGTGATGCAACAATGAAACTAAATATTCAGCCGTTACTGGTTTTATATCACAGTGGAAATACTTCAGTCACGTATTTGTGGGCCAGGTGAACGGACAGTGTGAGGTCAGCAGATGGTGGGCAGTGATCGCCAACTTTCTGCCGAGTCCATCCCTACAGACCTCCAAACCTGACACAGACGTCAGTGTGTGGAGCGATTGGTTTCCATGGTCCATCCGAGCCATACATCACCAAGTGTGATGCCAAGTGTCGGATGCAGCGGAGTAAAACACGCCGCCGCTGAAGCGGGGGAGTAGGCACGTCCTCTCGAGTGACAAATCATCTGAAAGTCTGATAAACGAGTTGGCGTACGCCAAGAGAATGATATTTCTGTGACAGCGTCGTGCCAAACGTTGGTAAAGGGGAGATTTGGTGTGAATTCCAATGAAAGAACCAACAAAGGATTCTAGGTACTTCCATGGCTTCAACTTTGTGGGAGCTGTTTGGGGACGACCCCTTCCTGTTTCAACATGACTGCACAGCAGTGCACAAGGACATGGATGAGTGATGGTGTGGAAGAACTTGACCTAAGCCTCCCTAGAACACCTCTGGGATGATTTAGAGCGAAGAGTGGCAGCCAGAGCTTCTGATCCAACATCACTAATGTGCTTTTGAAGGGAGAGTCAAATATTTCCATAAATATGCTCCTAAACCCGTGGAAAGCTTTCCCAGTAGAGTTAGTGCGATTACTAAGAGTGGACTTATCTTAATACCACTTAAATAAAATAAGCAGATACTTTCGACAAAGTAGTTGATGAGAAAACTCATTATCTGTCTTATATAAAAAGACAAAAAAAAAAGAATTTAATCAATCAAGTTCACCCTTTTCTTGGTCAATGCATGCTTTTTAAGCTCATCAATCATCAACAGTGTTTAAGAAGGAGACACAGAGGGGCTGCAGTGAACACATCCATGATGCTTAAAGACTGATGGGGAAGGGTCGGTTTAAAGGACGTAAGGAAAGGAAAAAGAGGCGGAGCAGGGAAGGTGAAGACAGAGAAAAGGGCTCTGAGGTGGAGAAGGATGTGCAGTTGAAACTGAAACCATGGATCAAAAACAAACCGCTCTGTGTGGAGCCGACTCAGCACGAGACGCCTTTAATGAACTTTAATGAATCAGTCTTGTAAGTCTAAGGACGTTTTCAGTCCAAGCAGTCTGTAGTGTTTCTGTGACCCCAGAGCGAGCACGGTTTGTTTAGGTTAAAGTACAAATCAAACTGCAAACTGTTTCCACAAGACAGAACAAAACTGTCATTTTCTAGGACATAGTTTCAGCAGAGCAGCAGGAATTCATTGGAAATTTGCCTGAGATGTGGGTGGTGCTGAACTACACTTCCCATCATCCATCTGTTTACACTCCAGGACTGAGTTTAAAGAACCGATTAATCAATTTGAGTCCAGTAAACAAATCCATAAAACTAAAGATCAATCGTTATCCATTTTCTTTTCTACCAAAAAATATATATATATATATTTTTCCCAGTGATGCTGTCGTTCTCTCATGAGACGGAGGGTTCGGATGGAAACAAACATGTTGGCAACATTTTGGATTTTCAAGAAAATCACCAAAGACATGAACATATCAAGAGTCATATGCAAGCTTTAAATTATAGAGGTAACACTACAAACTTCTGAAACCATTTATCGCCGCATCATCCTCATTTGAGAGCAACATGCAGCAAAACTCCACCAGAAAAAGTGTAAAAAAAAAAGTCTTCAAGTTTCCACAAGCTCGGAAAATTACTGAGGCAATCCCTGTATTTTTGTGCAAAGACATTAGACCATACAGTGCTGTTAAAAATGATGAGTTCTACAGTCTAATTAATTTATTAGAGCGCGCTAAGTGTTTCCAACAAGGAGAAATCTAAGCGAGATGTCCATCCCAAAACTTTACAGGACAGTGTTACTTTGACATGCAACAGCCTATTGTGTTAATAATAAAATGTGATTATTTCGCAAATAAATGTCAGTGTGTGATCTGGTTCTGGAACATTTTTTATACATTTGATGAATTGAAAAATATGAATGAATGAATGAATGAAAAATGTGTCTACTAGATTTAAAGATTATCGTAGTATTTTTCTATAAAACGACATGTAAATGTTTGAAACTACATGCAACAATCAAAATTGAATTGAATAAAAATGATCAAAAAAAAATTTCTAATCGAATCGATCTGGGAAATTATTGGTCTTACACGCTCCAGCTAGCTTACAGTCCTTCACATCCCCAAACTAATGTTATTGGTGCAAAATAAAATAAAAAAGAACAAAAATGCAGCTATTCAGTCATACAGTTTTGATCCAGATATCAGCTCAGAAACAAATCAATCTAGCAGGGGATACATCAGAATGGAGCTGAGTAAAGAGCGTATTCTTTATGTAAAAACACAGTCTTTTTCCTGATTCACAACTATTTGATTTTGAACTTAATTTTCTTCAAATATTTCCTCCATCATGTTGAAAATGCTACAAGAACACGTTAAAAACACAATTTGAATCAGAGTGGGTTTTTAAGCTTTAAGAATTTTCTATAACATAAAAGGAGAGCAGATCTCAAACCAAATTGTAACTTGGATCTACGCTAAAATTATGAAAAAATATATATTTTTCACAACTGACTCAAGCTCTAGATCAGAGTATGGGAGACAATAAATACATTGATCTTTGTTTAGGTGCAAAATGTTATCTTGTATTCATGTACCGTTGGGCGATTTGTTGTTTTTCTGATGTTCATATGTGGTTTTCCGAGTCGAACTGTCATTTTTCCGATCATTCCAACACCACATGAATGCGTTAATATCCATTTTTCCCTGAAGGACATCAACTCATTGGTGCAACTGGCACTAAAATTAGAAGAAAAGCCACCGTTTTGAAACAAACATAAATGAATTAATTAAAAGATAAAGCATGTTTTTGTATAGCTTTATGGAACGTATAATAGGGATATTTAGGGTGTTTTTCTCTCTGTCAAATTTTGTCAAACACTGACAAAATAGGAAATGTGTCATTCTCGCATGGTGAAAATGTGCAGTCAGTGACAGGAAAATGTATCAGTAAGAGGTAAGAAGAAGGTCCACACCCAGCCGTGGCTTTTTCTCTGTCAGATTTGAACCGCACAAGCATTTGCTTCCATTCCTCTACCATCTCAAATACAGCATCTCCTTGCTGTGTGAAGTAAAGTTGATTAAAAAGGATCATTTTAGAAAAAAAAGAAAAATGTGTCAGACAGATGACATTTATGGCTTCTCGGGTCTCCTATTATTATCAAATGATACGATGAGAATATCAAAAAGACCTAGCAAGTATTAAGCCAGACTGGATGGATGATGGTCTGAAAAATGAGTGTGGAAATGAGCTTGTCTGACACTTTTTTTCCCCTCCTGCTCGGCTTCGTTTTTAATTTTCCCCGTAACCAGAACCTTTGTGTTTGGTGTGAGAGGGTTGCAGGAGTTTAGTAAGACAAAGATTCTAGGTGCATAACTCTGACAGTAAATTCAACATGTTTAACAAATAGAATAATTCGATTTTTGGCTTGAAATAGGGCATATATGGAGTATATATGCCTTCTATTCACTGATCATGCTAAAGGAGGACATCCAGATAATATAAGCTGAAAGGATGTCATCTTATTTGAATTTTCTAAAGTCTCTACCTTTTACATCACACAAAGAGGCTGCCATGAATCCAGTAACTGCTTGTGCTTTGATAAGTCGCTCCAGAAATACCAAAACTCCAGTGTTTGTGTTTAATTGGTAACTTTTCAAACAAGTCTGCATTAAATTTGAATGTTTGTCTTATATATATATTTTTTCTTATTTTGTTCTTGGCTGTGCATGATAAAAGTAGTCTTTTTTTTCTGCAACGTGCTGCCCATTTCTTTATTTTTTTAGTCTTCTCGTCCACTGTGGCTTTGTTTACTCATCTCTTCTCCAGGCAAAAATCCAAAACTTAATTCTAACACAGTTTCTTTTTCTAGCAAACACGAGTCCAGAAGCTGTGCAGCACTGTGACATGCAGGGATATGTGGTTAGATAAACATTTGTCATCTATTTGTACATGGATGTTAGTGCAGAGTCTGCAAAAGTGACAATCTTTACTTGAGATTTTATACAATATGTTACCAGTTTCAACCTAAATATGTCAAATGTGGTGCCATTGCTGTGGGAAAAAAGCAGATTATTATTCTTTTGATTGTTTTGTCTACGATAAGTGGTGTTTTAAGACTATAGTTTATTGTTTAATTAAAAAAAAAAAATAACGAGAACCGTTTTCTTGGAACAGAATTTTTACAATATATAAATGGTCAAAGTTGAGTAAAATACAGACTATAGGACCTAAAGGCAGAGTTTCAGTGTTTCACATTCAGCTATTTTCATATTCACACACTGAAGTGGCAGAGCTGCAAATGCCCCTCTGGCTTCTGATGCAACTATAGTACCAACAGTTATTTAAAGCAATATTGAGACTGCGTTTTCAATACAAGTGCACCATTTTATGAACTTATAAAACCTTTTATGCTTTTTGTGCAATGCTTAAATACCCGCTCCAATGAAAATTGTGTTTTTAATAAGTTCTTGTGACATTTTTCTCCTGATAGAGGACATATATGAAGAAAAATCAAGATTAAATCACATTTCAAAATATTTCTTTATTTAAATTGTTTGGAATTAGTACAAAAAGTGCAGTTGGAAAAAGCTTGAATGTGGGATGTAGAGGCTACATGGATGATGGGAAGTAGAGGTGGGCTTACTCCACCCAAACAGGCCAGTCAACTGCTCTGAAGCGAATTTCTAATGAACTCCTGCAGAAACTATGTCCTAGAAAATGACTCAGTTTTTTCTATTTTGGCTAAAAACACCACAATCATTATTAAAAGACCATTTGGAACGCTTTTAGATTAGATCAAAAGATGATTGGAGTGAGACTAAACCGTATTTCTTTATCAGACCATAATAATATCCCATTTATAAAGTTTTCTACAAAGAAGATGGTTTGCTTTCCTTGTGAAGCTGTTCCAGTATTTAGTCACTCCTACCAGATCTTCTTGGCAATTTTAGGCGTACACTCTCTGAAAACAGCAGCCACAAGCTAGAAGTCTCGGATCTCTGCTTGGCAGCAAATATCTTCCCATTTTTCCTGATTATGATGGTGACAGCAGCATCACCAACAGAGATCATCTGGCTGGTGTCTTATGCGCCAGACAGATTTTACAAACAAATCTGTCAAATAACTCATAAATGACACTTTTTGAAAGTATTTTGGTCAGAGTCTAAATCATTTTTTAGAATTACGATCAAGGTTTTCACTATCTTTATTTTGCATGTGTGTCAGCTATAGTGATGGATCAGTAATTTCACTATTTTCTAGTGCGGGGGTCTGCAACCTTTTAGGCAAAAGAGCCATTTGGTTCAGTTTATTATGGACCAAAACCCAACGAGAGCCATAAAGTCCCACTTTACCATTTAAAAACACACTTTTCACACTTATCACAGTTTGTATATAATAACCCAACATTGACCTATAATATATAGCTTTTAAATGTTGACAATAATTGAATTACAACATTGTTATATTTTTCTATGTGTAACAAGCTTATGTTACCTTTTACAGCATTACAAACAAGTTCCTCTCGAAAATTAATTCCATTAAATACGGTTCTACTGCCACAAGAACACGTTAAAAGCACAATAAAGACGATTTTCATCTAGACACTGTTGAGCAGCAGAAGATCAGAATATGTGATTTAGGCTTATCTTTATCATAAACCCCCTCAAAACTTGAAAAATGTAAACAAATGAAACCAAAACTGCAACCCAATTATTCAGTCAACTCGAGCAAATTTTTCTTTAAAGCCAAAGAGCCACGGTGAAGGAATGAAAGAGGTGTACGAGACTCCAGTTGCTGACCCCTGCCCCATTGACAGTCTTTATTTTCTGCACAGTAACTCATTTCCTCTGCAACTTAGACCTATGTAAAAAGACAACACATGAACAGTTTTAGGACTTTCCAACATGTCCACATTTGCAGAAAAAGAGATAAAGAATGATTTGTGGTCAACTTTTTAAGATACTTTAAAAAGAAGGTACTGTGTATTTCATATGTTGTATTTGATATTGAAATGCAAAAATATCAGACTTTCTGATTGAGAAGTTGTGTGTGGAAGCTGAATTTTTGACTGAACTTCTGAGTTGTGCAAATGAGCAGCAAAGATTTGGAGTCGCCCCATCAGAGTGAAGCAACAGTTGAATCAGTCCTGCAGATAAAAGCAATAAAGCAAATGCCTCACTGAAGTACCCACCATAAACAAACAGGGTGTATTCAGCCGAGCTGGTCCCCACGTGGTTACTGGCCTCACAGCGGTATGTGCCGTTGTCTGTCTTGTTCAGTGTGGTGATGGTAAGTTCTCTTCCCTCCACAATCATCCGCTCAATGTCGGGCAAGTCTCCTCCGTCTTTGAACCACAACACTGGTTCAGGTCTTGCAAACAAATGCAAGCAAAAATGTAAGCAAATTGATCCTTTCATCTATGTTTTAATGAGTTTTTTTTTATTCCTGAGAGAAAACAAGTAAAGAATCCGTAAATAAGGTGCTACTTACCTTGGGTTGCCTTTGGAAACACACTCCAATTTAAAGTATTGTCCTTCCTGTGGGATAATCAGTGAATGTGTGATCTCCACATGGGGAGCGTCTGCAGAGAAGAAGGAAATGGGAAATCCAATGCTATAGCAGTACAGTATGTTAAAGGCTATCACTGTAACACTAACAAGGTGCATCAGTCATTAGCTTTTTACCCTTCGGGCAGCTGTTAAACGCAGTCCATTTTCCTTTTCTGCCTTGCTACTAATCCCTTACCTGCAAACTAATCCTACACTAATCCAGAACAAATGCGAAGCTAAACCTGCAGGCATAAATGCAATCTCAATCCTTTATTTCTTTTTCTGCTAATCCAGCTTTGTGGGCTGCAACTGCACTCACAGTGGATCTCCAGGACTTCTGTTGTTGTGTAGGGGCTGGACAGAGACACATGCTCCACGCCGCAGGTGTAGGCCACGCCATCGTCTCGTCTGTCCACTAAGAACTTGAGGCTGCTCTTCACGGTAAATGACTTTCCGGTTGCATTCACCTCCCGAGTGCCTGCAAAAAGACAGTGACACCAGTAAATTGGTTATATTGCATATTTTCAGCTTATGCAGTTCTGGCTTTTCTGAATCTGAATAAAAATATTGAAATAAGCTGTCAGGAAGAGGTGGTGTGGAAATCAAAATGTAGAACTCCAGACTTGGTGGCAGCAACTCAAGCATTTAATAATGAATAAACTCGAGCGTGACAAAGACCATGGTGAAATAAATGATGTTGACATAGCAGATGACCTGACAAGGAAGGACTTAAAACCAGACACTTAAATACACTGAATGTAGTTAACTAAATTAAGACAGTTCTGGAAGATCAACCAGGAATCTGGTGAGACTGACAAGGAAAACAGAACATGAAAAAAACAGAAGCAATCTCACAAAAACCCAAGTGCAAATTTTTTCAGTACCCCTCCCCAAAAGGCCCAATCCCAGATGCCCAAATGGAATTCAGCACTTGGGAGGATGGGACCTGAAGGGACAACAAAGCAAGAGGTTTAGGCTTCTGGCACCCAGCAGCAGTGAAGGGTTATAAGGAAAACCCTTCTTTAGGAAGAGAGACACAAAGAGAAGAAGCTCTGAAAACTCTTTCCAAAGTCAGGAAACATGAAGGGGAACAGCCCCTATGATCCTCTTCTGGGATAGGAAACATGGCCAAGGGGGATGAATGCCGATTATCCTCAGGGACAGAGAACATGAAGCGTGGCCCCAGCGGCCCTCCTCAGGAACAGACACATAACGAGGAGGAGCCCCGGTGACGTTCTTCGGGAACAAGACAGAGAACCTGAAGGTCCCGGCGACCCTGCTCAAAAACCTACACGTGAAGGGGTGCGGCATTGGCAGCCCTCCTTAGGAACAGAAAACTGAACTGGTGACGGCCCTGAAACCCTTTTCAGGAACAGACACGTGAAGAGGAGCAGCCCCAGTCACCGTTCTTAGGAAAAGATACACAAAGTGAGGCAGCCCTGGCAATCCACCACAGGAACAGACAAGTGAAGAGGAGCGGCCCTGGTAACCCTCCATAGGAACAGACAATTGAATAGGTGCAGGTCCCGAAACCATTTTCAGGGAGAGAAACATTAAAAGGAACAGTCCTGGTGACCCTCTACAGGAAAAGGTAAATAAAGAGGAACAGCCCCGGCAACCCTCCTCAAGAACAGACATGTGAAGAGGAGCAGCCCTAGAGATTCTCTTCAGGAAAAGACACATGAAGATGAGCGGTCCTGGTAATCCTCCTCACGAAAAGGTCAATAAAGTGGTGGCCCCAACAACCCTCCTCAAAAACAGACACGTGAAGAGGAGCGTCAACGGTAACCCTCCATAGGAACAGACAATTGAATAGGTGCAGGTCCCGAAACCATTTTCAGGGAGAGAAACATTAAAAGGAACAGCCCCGGCAACCCTCCTCAAGAACAGACATGTGAAGAGGAGCAGCCCCAGCAACTCTCTTCAGGAACAGACATATGAAGAGGAGTGTCCCCAGTAACCCTCCATAGGAACAGACAATTGAATAGGTGCAGGTCTGGAAACCCTTTTCAGGAACAGACACATGAAGAGGAGTGGCCCCAGCAACTCTCTTCAGGAACAGACACATGAAGAGGAGCGGCCCCAGCAACCCTCTTCACTTCCCGGCACAACAATATTCATGAATTTCTCCTTCATGATACATTTTCTAACAGTTGGAACTTCTGTGAATTAAAAGGGATGCCGTTCATTTGTCACTATATAATCCGAGTCCCAGATTGGTCAAAGTTTCACCTGGTTTAACTTTCAAAACGTGTTCAATGAATACACATTTTTAAGCCGGATAACGAGTTGAAGAAACTTGTGTAGCGATGTGTGAACAAGAAAGTTTTGAATCCGGAAGCCCGAAACAAGCGTTTTCAAAGACTTTTAATTGGAGTGGCACCTTGAACAGGCATTGCCAAGGGCGAAGTGAACATAGCTTTACACATCCAACTCACATGAACCAGGTGGGCAGTTTTACTTTTCTTATTCCTAATCTTTTTCATGCCTCCCTTAACAGCTCCCAGTCCCTATTTACACTTATTTTCTTTCCCTTCAAATTGTCCACGTCAATATCTTCATTAATGATTCATCCTAATATAATTTGAAGCTTTCCTTTAAAAATTACCCCCTGAGGCAGCACCTTATCCAGCACTTACACTTACCTCCATAAACAGCCTCATCCAATAGCAAAGGCTATTGGATGTGGTCGGCATTAGCCAACAATTGCTTCAGAAGGACTTCTTTGTAGGAGCTATCGCTCTCGCCTCAGCCGTTTTAAATCCTGCTCACAGTGCATCCTCTTACTCCTCTCCCTCCTGGACTGTCTGCCATCCTGTGCTACGCCAAATAATCAATATGTACCTATGTACTCACTTCACTCCTGCCGAAAACACAAATGCACAACAACACACACAGATCCCCAGCTCCATCAGACACTAAAATCTCCCAGCTATGAAACCCAGATCACAGATGTCGTCATTATTTGGGTTGATCTGCTCCATTTGTTTCACTCCACTTGTTCTCTTTGATTTTGTCATGTGGAATAGGAATGCTGTCGTATTGTACATGCCATTACCACTGTGACAGCAACAATTTCAGTCCTCACCATTTTACTACATGTAATTTAGGAGTGTCAGCCCCTCTTTTCTAAAAAAAAAATATTTCTCTAGAAAATAGAAGCCTTTCATTGTGTCAGTAAGACCATTTTTGTTGTATCTCACTCAAGTTGAAATTTCAAATTGAAAAAAAAAGATTACTTTTTTTTTTTTTTTTTTTTAAAGCTGATATTAATGATTTATAATCTAATTATTGCTTTCCCTTTTGGCCGATGCATATCTAACCGTTGACATAGGAGATGATCTAAAAGAGACACCCAAGAAGTAGGCAAGAAACTGCAAATGTTTCACAAAATTCCACATATCACTTACATAATTGAAGCAAACAGCAAAGTCCCAAGTCTTGCGTTCAGGAGCAAAAAGCCTTGATTTTTGCCCTTAAGTGCAGACAGGGAATAGGAGGGTCTCTGTGGCATTAAACCCAAATCTCCCCTGCTTTTCCTGTCATTTGTCAAGTTGCCTGCAGCACTGGAGCTGCTACAGAGAAGCTGTCAGTCTGTTTCAAGGCAGCTGCTGGCATCGCCAGAGAGCACGCATCACTAGCTCTTGGAAGAATGGCAATGTACCCAGGTACATCTGTTTTGAACAAGAGCCCCAAGAGGGCAGCAGATCTTCGCTCTGGCTTCTGATCAGCACTATTGCAACTATTTTGACAGAGTTGTGGGTCAGTTACAGGACCTCACTGCTCTGAGGGCCTTATACATACGGGATATTGCATAGACTCACATATACGAGGAATGTGTCAGGTTGATAAGCTAAGAAAATGAAAACCAAAAGAATTTGAGTGTTTTTGTTTCTGTGGTTTATTTAGATATTATAGATATATAGACTTTTAAAATCAGAAATGTCTCATAATCTACTCTCAGGTTATATTCAGACTGAAAAAGTCCATTCGTCTGGACCAAGTCCGCTTAATTTGGTCTGGATCGACTCCTGAACCTTTTGTTTGCTCTGTAGTCAGACTGCTGTCAAGCAAACTTTTCAAACCAAAGCTTGTAAACCAAACCACACGACAAAAGATCTCTCCAGTCGTTGGCCAGGAATTATGAGGGCATGGCAAAGTAACAAGAGAACGATTAATGGAAGTCCTACAATTTTCAATTCTTGTCTGGATAATTTACTTATTCAAAATGTATATTTTAGCAACCAATTTTGAACGACGGTATCAACAATATTTTTCACTTGATCCTTTGGTACAATAGAGCCATGCTGCAAGGCGGTTACGACTATGAAGATACACTGATAAGTGTTTATGACATTTAGATTGTCGGGAAAACAGTGTGAGATTAGAACATTATACCATATTGTATGGTCCAATATTAATATAATGAATGTACTTTATTTTGAAACAAATGTATAATGACATTGGTCAATTTGATTAACAGCTTGCCTCAGACAGATCAATCTGGTTGGATCGTAGGAAAATAAACCGATCCATTGTTTAAGTCAGTTGATCGTTATATCCCTACGGCCCTAACAAATTCATCTTTTTTTGTTCACTAATAAATGTTCCAGTTTGTTTGTTTTATGTTTTCCCTGAGTCATAGTTCCTAACACACACACATATATATAAATCATAATGTATGTATGGTGTAATGGTTGTGGGGTTTGATTTTGCTTGAGACATCCAATTGGGAAATTGGACTTTATTCATAAACTAAATTTAACTGAACTGTTTTCATTTTGTTTGATGTACTTGCCCTTTTGTATGATAAAACAATCTCTCTTAAAATATCTGTAAAGAAAGCATTTGAATAAATCCTGAATCTATAAGGATGAGTAAAACGAACGGAATTCAGCATGTTTGAGCTGAATCTTGGTCCTAATGACCACATCCGTTATTGTAATCGTTTGCCAGACCTCCAAGCTTCTTTGTTTTTTGTAATTTCTCTTTCTTTCCCCTTTTGGTTTGTTACACTCATTTGTATTGGTGCTTTCCTCACTCTTTTTCTTTGCATGTAACTTCTGTGATTTATTCTGCATCAGTTTTCCTTCGATCACAGTTTCTGACATCATCCAGTAGTTTTAACCCCTTCATTATGTCACTGCTTTGTAAGAATCTTAAATTCAGGACTCCACTTAATTTAGCATCACCTCGAATGGAAATAATAAAATAAAATCAATAATATTTATTTATATAATTGGAAATGAAGTCAGACATGAAGGGGTTAAACGGGTCGGTCAACAGCTACAAAAAAGAAGAAAGAAATAGCTCTGCTGATTAACACACTTCCATATAAAGAAAACGTGTGAGGGAAAGGGTAACAAAAAAATTCCCTCAGAAAGGTTTCTGCTCTAATTTCAATGAGGTTGGTCCTCAGAGAATATCCTAATTTTCCACACAGTACACAGACTTTCACTTGGCCAAAACAGATTTTTGCATGTGCTTTTGATGGCATAGATGTTATTTTCTGAGAGAAGAATGCACTTTTGGAGGTGTTTGTTTCTTTTTTTAAAGAAAGTCAGGAACAGTCAAAAAAAAAAAAGTAATAAAAAAAAGATGTATTTGTGAATTCCAAACTCTCAGTAATTAAAGAGGGGAATTGGGGGCGGGGTTGCTCCACACATTCAGTCCCGAACACAGGTCAGAGGGATATTTCTTATGAACTATTGCCAATCTGCAGAAACTATGTCCAAGAAAACTACAGTTTTTTTTATTATTATTTTAGTGAAAAAAAATTATAATCATGAATAAAATACCACAAGGAATGCTTTTAAAATAGCTAAAAAAATGATCACAATGTGTCTTTAATGCAGAATAGAACATGATTTTTTTTCTCTTAATTGTTTTTTTTTATTTTACAAAATATTTCTGCAAACATGCAATCCATGTAATAACAAAATATAGAGACATATAACATAAAGACAACATTTTGACATTATAATATATCAACCCAGCTGTCATTCAGCAGCACAAGTAATTTGTACGACTGTGCTCTGCAAACAAATGCTCTGACACCTTCTGACAGCTGCATTTTGAGGTCTGTAAAGCAGCGTGCTTCTAATATAAATTGTCGGAAAAAAAAAAAAAAAAAAAAAAAACAAGTCATCAGAGCATGAAATAAATATGACGTGCTTTTGCTATTATACCTGCTGTCGTCTTGGAGCTCTGTAGACCGCTCCCCCAGTGGGGATAAATTTGACTGACAGCAGACACTGGCAGCAATGATCTTCCACAGAGGAACCAATGGCAAAACATGCTCCAGCACATACTTGCCAAAGAAAGCTTTAAAACTGCACCTACAAAAGACTTAGATCCGCAGTGCTGAGTGACATTCCCCATCTTTGACACTTTGACATGGAAATGAAGTTTTTAAGCGAAGCCTTCCAGTCTCTGCAGTGTTCTTTATCTCCCTTTGAACTGGAGATGCATCACACGGCTCTGTTTGCTCAAGTGGGATAATAAAACCCACTTCAGGCAAGTAAAACTTATAAAAACACATCTGTGTACAAGACACCAGTCTGGGGTAGACTTAGGGTGCCTGATCTTTTTTAGAGATATGGCATTCACACATTCCGAATGTGCATGATATTTCCCCTATCAGATAGAACTGTAGGCAGGCGTGTATTTGTGCTCGGAATATGTTTTTTTTTTTTTTTTTTTAGCTTTATCTACGGATTAATCTTGGCATATTAAAAAAAAAAAAAAAGCACAAAAGAGATCAAATCAGTGACTCTTGAGATGGACAGCAAGTCGGGTTGTGATGCTGCGTGCCTGCTCTCCACTGGCCTTTCAGGAAGCTACGTGCATGTCATTTCAACAAGAAAACTTCATAACCTGGCCCTTCTTCTATCAATCATTGTGCCATGTTGGGCAGACACAGACAGAACCACCAAGAAAAAGCTCTCTGGTGCAAATCTTCGATAAAGAGCAACTGTCACAGCGAGCCTCCACAGCAGACTTCATTACATTGAAGCCATTCGTATAGCGGGCCCTTGTCATCAAGCTGAAGGATAAAGAAAAAAAAACTGCAATTTGCTAGTTTTTTTTTTTTTTTTTCTTTTTAAGAAGCAAAAACAAGCATATAGACTTTGCTTTAATGAATATAGATTCCAGAAACCTTAGCAAATGATCGTGTACATCTGCTCACAAATGCAAAACTTTCGTCTTATTTGGGGAAAAATTAGTCTTATTTGACTGACACAAAACAACAAAGACCACACTATTGCAAAGATTTAAAACTATTTTTTTTAGATATTTAAGATATAGTTTCAAGTTTTTAGCTCTTTTCACTTCTCCTTGCTCTACACTTTCCCAAACTTTCTTAAAAGTCGTAATTTTTTTGATTTAGAAATAAGGAAAATCATTATCAAAATGATTGAATGCTCCATACTCGTGACAATAGAAACACTTAATTTAAGACTCAAAAAAGCTCAAATTGCACCAGAATTTTTGGTTCAATTATTAGAATGTTCAATAAATGGTGTCAAGTTAGACTTACTTTCTTAGTCATTATTTTTTAAAGTCAAAATTTAGATTTCTGTCCTGAGAATAAGTACTACTTTTAGATTTCATGAGGATTTATTAAAGATTCGCTAACTTGAACTGAGATCTTATTCTCATTTTGACCACATTTCTTTCCAAAATGAGTCATTTCCTCTTATTACACTAGTTTTTGTCACTTTACTCAAAATAAACTACAATTAGGTACATAAAAAAATATGCAAAGCATTTGCTTAGAAATAGCAAAAAGTACTTATTGAGATTTATTAAAATCAACTTTTTTTAGTTTTTTTGTCCCTTTTTTAAAATTTTGTTTCTAGGTTTTGATATCTGATGATGAGATTTCTGGTTAAATGAATTGGTGAATGGACACATAATTTTAAATTGGTGTTTTTTTCATAATTCTAGGCAACCTCTTTTGCAAGAAATTCCACCAAAGGATATTTTTATTTAGATATATCACGAGTTATTTAGATTTTTTTTGGTATTGTTTTTGTAGCTGTAAGTTCAAGGTCTCTTACAAGCCTAAAAATTCATCAGTCTAAAACCATTTGAATAATAAAAGTTGCTAGTTTAAAAAAAAAAATAAAAAAGATCCCTTTGTAATGCAATGTCAATATGGTTTTGCAACAACATGCCCATTAGAAACAAGTCAAGATGTCTTAATGTGTGTAAAAAATTCTTCAATAAGCAAAAATAATCTGCCAATGTGGAAGGAAATCTTGTCTTCCAAAGAACTTTTATTGTAAAGAAAAAATTCTAGCCAATAAAACCTTTATAATTTCCTAATCTGAGATTAATTTCTTATTGAAAACCCCTTTTAGTCATGCAGTTTCGTTACAGGACAAAAAAATACAACTTTTTTTTTAAAGGTTCTTTCAACTTTCTTAAGCTTCCGTTCTTGCATTGTGTCACCAGGATTTTTGCACATAAATATAGATAAAAAACAAAAAGACAAACTCTTTCAGGTTCAAACTTTGGCTAAAGTGATGACTCCAGCTTTGCAGAAAAGCAGAGATGCTCAGAGCGGTGGAACATTGCATGAATATGAGCAAAGGAATGCAACAGCTGAGTGACTTGACAGTAAGAATGTCTCTCAGAGGGTACAAGGAGCAACAGAGGCTACAATGCTCTGTTAAACTCGTGCTGCGTGTTTACCTTGGACCTCCTTGTCATTTCGGAACCACCGGATGTTGGCAGCTGGTTTGCTGCCTGTCGTGCTGCATGTCAGTGTGATTTCTTCTCCCTCCATGGCTGGTGTGGTGAATCCGGTGATTTCCGGTCGCCGTGGCACCCCTGCAGTTCAGGAGAAGTAGTCAATAAATGGATGGATGGATTTGTTACCATTGTTGTAAAAAATAACTGCAAAAACAACAGATAATAATAGAAAATAAATAGTAGTAAATTGCAATTTTTATATTTAATTTGATTTCATTTAGTAACAATACATAAATAAAAATGAAACGGTTAATAAATGAAAAGGAGCAGAAAGCAGAAACAATAAGAAGAACTGTATATTTATAACAAGTATAAATTAAATACTAATTGACATTATTGTAATAAGATAACTTGTAATAATAATTTGTGTTTACGCTAATAACTATTAATACTTATTTACAATAATATTAGCTGATAATAATTGTATATTAAATAATAGGTGTTTTTGTATCCAAAAAATTGTTTATGGAAAGTAATCCATGACTAATTCCTGAAAAAAAATCAATATTGTTGAAAAAAATGTTTTCTTTTTATGTTTGGCTACAAATAAGTTTCAAAATAAGGACTCAACAATAATATTGATTTTTCTTCTTTTTCTTTTAAAGTTTCTTTTTTTTTACTTTTGTATCTTTCTTTTTTGGGATACAAATGGAGGTTTGAGTTTTTCATCTTAACTTGCTTTAGCAGATGTAAATGTTCAACTTACTCGCTGCATCAAAGACTAAACATTTTCAAAATAAAAGCGTGAATCCCATATGAATGTGAAGAGCTGCCAGTTGTTGGTACAGTACGTGTGACGATGCCAACATAGTCGTACAAACCCAGAACAGTGAGGAAGGCCTTGGTCGTCTTGACAGGCATGGTGAAGAGCGAGCAGGTGTACAGTCCTTCATCTGACAGGCTGACGTCGCCAATTCTGATGGTGAGCTCCTGTGACGTGGCTCGCAGCAGCTCGATTCTGTGATCCCTCAGAGCTGTCAGGACGAAAGACACAAAGAACCTCAGAGAGATCCGGAAAAAAATAACAAATCTCACTAATGAGAAAACTCACAACAAACTCAAGGATGGCAGCTAACGTGAAGACGCTCTGTGCAAAGTTGCTGACCTTTACCACAACAAGAGTCTGCTTCCACTGACGACAAACACAAGAATTTCTGCAAACACAACTGAGGCCAGTGTTTGAAATATTCTAGGAGTATTTGCATTCAAAGCTGACAGTTATTTTGCAGTCAGGATGAGTCGAGAGAACGCATTGAAGCGCGGCATAGAAAGAAAAAAAAAGCACAGTTCTAGATTATAGCATTTATTTTGGTAATCTTTTTACTTCCAAGGTATTTATTTACACTTTTAAGTATTTGAGGAAACGTTCAGCTTGCGACATATTTCACTCACTGTTACACTTCACTGGATACAGTTTTGAACAGAAAAGACTCATTTATTTTATAAGCTATAGTGCGGACGTGGATTTATTATTTCCATTAACTGACGCAACTCCGTTTATTGTGTTTGCAAATTTAATCACAGCAGGACAATCGCTTGACTTTCTTAGTCGTTTTTTTTCAGTCTCTGTCTCTGAAATGTGTAATTATAACCAAATCAAATTTTCTTTTAAGAAATTATTAATAAAAAAATTAAAGAAATGCACATAGGGAATAAAAAATGCTGTGTATAAAAGTGAAGCGCTCCTGACTGAGCATTTTTCTGTAGCAGATGACATACACATTCACATGTAAATGTCGTTTTTGGTGTTGTTTTTTACTTGTTCTTGTCGCATTTTTCTCCTGATGGAGGACATGTATTGAGAGAGAGCTTAAAATTGCATTTCTCTGTAGTTTTTTCTTAATTGTTGTGAATCAGGAGCAGATTAAAAAATTACCATTTGAAAAATATTATATTTGTTTAGTAAAATCCTAGCATTACTGGTGCAACTAGTAATGCTAGTTGCATCAAACATTATTTCTTTCCATCTAAATCTTTGTGTTTTAAGCAGTTTTGTTGATTCTAAACTCCCGTTCTGAATACAAGTGTAAATGATGGTGATAAACATAATTTTAGTTCAATATGTCCAGTAAAAAGACATGGCGACTGTACAAATAAATGTTAAAAAGAAAGAACCATGGTTCAATCTGTGAATTGTTGAGCTCGATTCGTGAATTGAATCGACTTGCCACTAAAGTAACGATCCACAGCCCTAATAATCATAATTAAAAGACCACTGAGAACGCTTTTACATTAGATCAAAAGATGATCAGAGTAGGACTTTCATAACATATTACTATTGTTCGATGTTCACATTGGACATCTTGCGCGTTCAAGAACGTATTATAAAATGTGTCATGAAGGTGCATTCAGTTCATGGTGTTCACACCGAACCAGCACCAGAGAAGAAGTGTACCACACGGAGGGACTTTGCTTTCCTACCGTCTACAAAAGCACCTACCATTGGGAAAGACTTTGTATAGAATTGATGACTCCCTCACTTTAAACTACACATTGAAAAGCTTACAAAGAAATTATATTATTGCTTTTCTTTTGAAGTAAAACAGTGTTTTATCTTGATGAAATTCAGTATATATAAATGTTCCATTGTCATGCCTACAAATGTTGGACACAATGTGCTCTGCTTTAAAGTTCATAACTAACTGTAAATCTACGACACACCACTGTGACAGCGATGGGTATTCTGAGGCAGTCTGATTGGCATGCTTTTACTCACAAGGAATTTTTGGTTTGCTACCAAAACCAATTGGTTTGTATGTAGAAACTATGTACGGACGTAAAAACTTGCACAAAGACGGGTGAACGCAAGAGTTTTGAATGCAGAAATGTACATAGACTTTTCATTGAAAGTGGCCTCTTGAACATGAGTTGCCTCCACCAGAGTTAGCATAGCTTCAGTCTAACGTAATGTTGTACAGCATGTTTAATATAGACTCATCAGAGTTATGGGTTTTAATCATCCATGATTATAGTCTGGACTATCTTTCTTCTTATAAGCTTTTTGGTTTGAAGTCCCACTCCAATAATATATATTTTTTTCATTGTGAAATTGTTCTAAGTGGTCTTTTATTGATTATAATTATGCAATTTTTAACCAAAATCAAAAAGAAAACTATTTTCTGTAGAGCAGCAGGAGCAAATGAGAAACTTGTCTCAATCAATCAATCGATCGATTAATCAATCTTTATTTATATAGCACTTTTCATTAAAAAAAATAACACAAAGTGCTTTACACTAAAACAAAACAAACTAAATAAATAATATAAAAACAAGGACAAAAGTTAAAATAGAGCCCCCTTCCCCAGACCTGCACAGTTCTGGGGGAAGGGACAGAAGTCAGCCTCTAGCAATCCTTTGTTTACACTCATTAGCGAAACCAAAAAACAGCAAACAATACTGGAGCTATCCAGTCAGATTGTTTTGATCCAGATGGCAGCTCAGACGAGGGAAACTAAGACATTAATGGATCTATTTGTCTGCAAGTGGATGCTTCAGCATTGTAGCAGAGAAGGTAGACTTTGGCCCGCCAACAACAGCTGCTGTCACAAACCTGAGCTTTTTTGTGCCGCTGGTTTTAATCAGCTCCTTATACATTGTGATTTTAGTGAATATATACTCAAAAACGCAGTTTTAATCTCAAATTATTTTATACGTGTCCTCCATTCTGAAATTAACGCTACGAGAACATGTCAAAAACACCAAAAGCATGATTTTCATTGGCCTCCAAGTTGTGGGGAGGACTGTTGGCACAGGAGTCAGCCTCTGGCTAATTTCCCATCTTTGTTTACACTCTTTTCTGCTAGCTTACAGCCCCTCACAAGCCCAAGCTACTGTCAGCGAAACCAAAAAACAACAAACAATACTGGAGCTATCCAACCAAACAGTTTTGATCCAGATGGCAGCTCAGATGAGCAAGATTAAGACGGTAAAGGATCTCTTCATCTGCAAGTGGATGCTTCAGAATTGTAGCGGAGAAAGGAGATTTTGGCCCGCCCATCACAGTTGCTATGTCACAAACCCAACCTTTTTCAATCGTCGGGTTTTCATCTGCTCCTGATCCATCATGATTTTAATAAGATGTACTCAGAAATGCAGTTTTAATCTTAAATTATTTTATACTTCTCCTCCATTATCAAATAAATACAAGAACACGTTCAAAATACCAAAAACATTATTTTCACAGGAGTGAGTCTTTAAGCAAACTGAAACTATTTCTTGTCAACAGGAGCAACAGTTGGATTAGGATTGCGTCAATTAAAAACAGTGTGAATTGAATGCAGAATGGAATGTGATTTGTGTCACAAACAAATGCAGCATATTTGAAGTATATATTAAAGCTAGAATGAATAACCTGGTTTATTAGATTCTACAAACACAGGTCATTACTCTGAACGATGTTTTTCATTTTCAATTATAGCCTATCAGCTGAAAATCATTATCAAAGATCAAAAACATTCATGGAAAAAATGAAAAATAAAAGGAACGTGCACATAAGACGCTTTCTATAAGACATTTTCCTTTTGAAGAATAAAGAGAAGTGTAAATAGAAACAGTCTTCAGGCGAGAATTAAAAATTAATAACTTGCAGTGCCATCAGGCTGCCGTTTTATTATGTGCTGGGGGGCTTAATACAAACATTTGATAGTCTTTCTGTGGCAAACAGCATCCGGAAACAAACCTGCCTGGTGTTCTTTGTAGTTAAGCATCCTTGCTATGTAGCTCGAAAATACCCAGAGGCTCTGGCGTGAGCAGCAAAGCTTTTGGTGGATGGCTGCATTGGAAAGGTGATGGGGTCCAAGCAAACATGGCAGAAGAACTCAAAAGATATGGAAGTGCAGGCTGGGAGGATCAAAGCAGAGAACAAGATGACACACCATGCCTCCCCTGGCCTATATCCCTCTATCTCAGCAGCGCCTAGTGGGGTGACTGAGCGGCAAAGGAGAACTTTTCTTCCTCTTAACCCTCCTGTTCCTCAAAGTACAAACGCCTTTGAGATGCTGATAAATGTTTTGTCTCTGATCTGTAAAGGGATTAGAGGATGGAAAGCCGCTGCCCTTTCATTAAAGTCGAGTGTTTGCTCATAGGGAAACATTTACGGTTTATTCCAGCAGCTTTAATCAGTTTGAGCTGGTTTTCACTGCTACACATTTGGTGATGTTAAAATGATTACAACACCATTAAACTCAAGCTAACAACTGGGGTTTAATGATCTGGTTTATTTCTTCTAAAACAAGCATGATGCTCAACAATAAGCCGCTGCCTTCATGGTCGTGCCACCTCTGGAACTCCAAAAAGCACAGAAACATTTGCTATATCTGATTTGGAGAATCATTTGAATCCAAACTAAATTACGCAGAATACAAAGTTTTGAGTATAGATACACTCGCTGGCCACTTTATTAGGCACACCTGTCTAACTGCTCATTATCATAAATCTCTAATCAGCCAATCACATGGCAGCAACTCAATGGATTTATGTAAACATGGTCAAGATGATCTGCTGTAGTTAAACTGAGCATCAGAATAGGGAAGAGAGAGGATTGAAGTGACTTTGAACATGGCATGGATGTTGGAGCCAGACAGGCTAGTCTGAGTATTTCAGAAACTGCTCATCTACTGGGATTTTCCCCCCACAACCATGTCTAAAGTTTATAGAGAATGGTCAGAGAAAGAGAAAATACCCAGTGAGCAGCAGTTCTGTGGACAGAAATGTCTTGCTGATGGAGAATCACCAGACTGGCTCCAGCTGATAGAAAGGGAACAGTAATTCAGATAACTACTAGTTATAACCGAGGTCTGCAGAATAGCATCTCTGAACACACAACACTCCAACTTTGAGGCAGATGGCTGCAGCAAAACACACCAGGTGTCACTCCTGTCATCTAAGAACAAGAATCTGGGACCACAATTCACACCGGATCACCAAAACGAGACAATAGAAATAAATTGCATATATTTGAATAGCACTTTTACCGTCCTCAGAGGCCGAAAGCGCTTTACATTTACACACACATTCATACACTGGTGGTGGCTCCGCTGGCGAACACTGGCGCCAGCCTTCCACCAGAGGCAACAGCGCTCAGTGTCTTGCCCAGAGACACTACGACACATGGGCAGGCAAGGCGGGAACCTGCAATCTTCCGATCAGGAGTCGACCACCCTACCGCCGCACCATGAAGATTGGAAAGACCTTGCCTGGTCGGATTCTGAGTCTCCATTTCTGCTGCCACATTCAGATGGTTGGGTCAAAATTTGGCATCAACAACATGAAACATAGATCCATTCTGCCTTGTAACAACGGTTCAGGATGGTGGTGGTGGTTTAGTGGTGTGGGGGATATTTTATTGACACAGTTTTAGCCCCTTAGTACCAACTGATCGTGGTTACCACCACAGCCTACCTGAGTATTGCTGACCATGTCCATCCCTTTATGGTCACAGTGTACCATCTTCTGATGCTACTTCCAGCAGGATAAGGCTCCATGTCATGAAGCTGGAATAATCTCAGACTGGGCTCTTGAACATGACAAAGAGTTCACTGGATTCAAATGGCATCCACAGTCACCAGATCTCAACCCAATAGATCACCTTTGGGATGTGGTGGAACAGGAGATCGTCATCATGGATGTTCAGCTGACAAATTTGCTGCAACTGTGTGATGCTTTCATATGGATCAAACTCTCTGAGGAATGTTTCCAGTACCTTGTTGAATTTATGCTCAAAAGAGGTCCAACCCGGTACTAGCAAGGTGTACCTAATAAAGTGGCCGATGAGTGAATACTTTTTATCTTATGTTAAAGAACTGCCTTTATAATATCTTGAAAATTAAGCTGAACACTCCGCTGATCTTTGGGGGAAAAAAATAACCTTAAAAAAGAACGTTTAACAATATCTGCTACCCAATTGATGTACGGTTTCCTTTCAAATACCAAAGACTGACCCAGTGCAATACGGCCCACTGATGATTTCAACTGACATTTAAAGCACCAATATTCAGCTCAGTTCCACTAAGTTCTGAACATCACATTACCATTCAAAATGGACACATTTCCAAATGTCAGAAGTTGAAATACTGATTCTGATAGACTGCAGTCAAGAAGAGGCAGCTTTTAGTTTATACATTTATGTCAAACAACGACTGAAATCAATGCAATAATAAGCCAATGGCACGTTTTTTTTAATAAAATGTTGACGTTTGAATACCTCAAATCCATTCAGGACTTTTTTAGAGGAACCAAATGCAGCAGTTAATAGGTGTGATATGAGCCAGAGGAACCATATAAACAGGTTATTGGGCCCAAATCTGTCACAATGAAGCCCAAATGCCACAGCTGACAACGCTCTTTTTTTTCCCCAAGTGTGTTAGGAAATCGATATAATAAAATGGTTCATTTCCTCCAAATACTTGATAGCTGTGGCACTGCTCATTCTGCTAAGGCAAAATCATAAATCTCCACCCGACCTTGTGCATGCTGCAGCCTTGCAGCGTGGCAGCTTAATGGCATGGCAGCAGTACATCTCTGGTGATGGAGGCCTCTCCAAGGTTGTCTCAAATCAGTAAAACTGACACCTCAGCTCTACCTCCATAATCCAATTGGTCTCATGCAAAATGGCGTTTGACTGTACTTACCTGTTAGACCTTTGAACCACAAGCCATGAGAGGATAGGACCAAAGATGTACAATTCTGACATATTGAAAGAGGAAGCTGACAGTCTGCCTGGTATCGATGTTCCACCTGTCCTCACATAACTTGAAACACAGGATCTGGACTATCATTTGGCACTCACTTTTCCCTCCACAGAGAAGCAGACAGATGCTAAATGCTTCTCATCCAAAATGATGAAGCATATTCTGACAGTCCAGACAGAAAAAAGAACATTTAACATCCATCCATTAGTCTTGGAAGCAAGCTGATGGTGCTCAGGTTCTGCCAAAACCTGCTGCATCTGCAGCGCTCCCATTTGGCCATTTTTGCATAGTCTCTAAGCACTTTGAGCTGGTCCTGAAATGCAAAAGCACTAGCTGTCCTTCAGCAAGAACACAGAATCCTGGCGTGCACCCCCTGCCTGCTCTCCAGCCAGGGGCTCCACTTTTTGCAATTAGAGGGTGTTTGCTGCTGGCTGTGCTCGCTCAGTGACTGTGTGGGCGATTCTGGAAGAGTTCCAGGTCTATAGTGGTGCAGGCAGTGGGGGTGGGGGGCATTTTCCCACCACACATGTGGTTGCAATTAAGAGAAAGGAAAGAGCCTCGTACCCAGCAAGCCATTGTCACAGCCTGCACTCTTAGAGATCCCACAGAGCAGATGCTACTCAAATTGAGCAAATTTTCAGTGCCTGAAGCAGGGCAGGGAAGAAGGAGGAACTCTCACAGCAGCTACGTTATGTACCTGTTTCAAGCAGTGAATAATGAGCCGGAATATATTTTGTACACTTCAGTCTCAGCACACGACATGGGCCTGAATGTAAAGTCTACCGTATGGATTTTTCTCTGATTGAGTGCAGCTTCTTTTTTATGCTCCGTTTCTTCTATGTCCACACAGGGCATATGATGCACATTCAAGAGCGGGGTTTCTTGAACGTGCTTTCCGCATGTGACGTTCACATTGAAATGTAGCTACCCAAATACTAGTATCAACTGATTGTGTGCACTCAATAGCCACGAGTTTTGTACATAAAACCCAAAAAGAGACTTAAAAACGCGCGTAGCAAGAACACGCTGAGTGAAGGTCCTTGAGTGTTGCTTTTAGCATACGTGTTCACTGTACGTGTTAGCCACAGTTGGGAAAGTTCAACTGGTTAAAACTTTCAGTGCGCATTAAATGAGTGTGTGTATTGTATGTAAAAATGCGAAAACAGACTTAAAAACTTGAGCAGCAAAGCATAAACGTGAGAAGTTTGAACGCAGAATCCCAAACTGCGCATATGTGTGCGTTTACATGGACTTTTCACTGAAAATGGCAGCTTGAACATGTGTTGCCAAGGTCAGTGTCAAGCCATGTATACACCAGCAGGGTGTGGTGTGTTTCTAGAACACGCCGAATCCGGGTTCCTGAGTGTGTATTTAGCATACATAATTAACACAGGTGGATACTAGCGAATGTACTTAAAGTCAGAAGATGCCCCAACGTTTACTATTCATAGGGTTGGGCACCGATTGGGTTTTATTCGGTTGTAAAGCAGTTCTTTTGTTTTGGTTTCAGTTCCTCAGTGCCAATTTCAGTATTTCAGTAATAAAAAATAATGCCTACATCTTCCCAAATCAACACATTTTCATTCCCAAGTCTTTACATATTGACGCTTGATAAAGACCTCCGCGTCAAAAATGTACGTTTTGGTGATGGATGTTCATCGTTTTTTAAAATGCTGGCTGTTCTCATTAAATCAAAGCTCCCCAACCTCCGAGCCGTAAACCAATGCCCCGCCCCTCTTTTGCCAAGCGGCGAATTTGCTGCTCGCCACCTGTCAAACGTGATCCTGTGCTAGACATCGCAGCTGAGGGGCCGCGGTGTCTGTGGGGTTACCGGGGCTTTGATCTCACTCGGGAAGTGTGTCTGGATGACAGCCGCTTCCGCAGTGTTTCTGTGTCTCTGTGACTGAGTTTAAAGGCAGTCCTGCATAAACCTGAGGGAGAGGGAAAAATAGGGGACTTTTTTTTTTTCATTATTGTCTTGACAAAAATAAATAAAATATTACAGTTCAGAAGACCTGAGCAGGCTGCCTCCAGTCCTCACAGCGGCTGTCTGTCTGCTGGCGCATTGAGCGAGCGAGCTCCACTGAAGTTCGGGAGGCTGGCTGCAGCCAGAGAATTGCCACACTGCGACAGGACAAAAAGCTCGTATTGGATTAGTATTTTACCTGTTGATAAGGTAACTGAAGACGTCACGTCCCCAAAGCTGAGTTCCTGATTGGCTGATGTGCCTGCTGTGAAATACAGCCAGACATTCGAGTGCTGTGCGTACTCATGCTCGCCCCGTCACTGGTGTCATCTGCGCCCGCCCACTATCGCAGGAAAGACTAGAACTTCAAAGTACTGAACAGAGTAGAAGTAATTGACATGTCCTAAGACAAACAGACCTTCGAAGACACTTAGCATCGAAACCCGGAACCGATTGCAGCAGCTTCTTTCGGTTTCGGTAAATCATAACGGTTCCTACTTGGAACCGAATTTTGGTGCCCAACCCTACTTGTCCGACACCTTCAGTTGGAAAAGTTTAATTGGTTTAAACTTTCAATGTATGTACACTGGTAACTAGTGTAGCAAAGTGCATCTGTGGGAGTTTTTAAGCATGAAATCCCGAAATGTGCATATTCGTGTATTTACATAGACTTTTTATTGAAAGTGGTCGTGTGAACGCATGTTGCCGAGGCCGGTGTGAACGTAGCTTAAGATGTCACCATAACAACTGGGGCCTCTGATGCCGTACACACATCACAACTTGGATCCTGGGAGAATGAAGCCAACGTTCAGGTGGGCATAAAACTATTGGATTTTTAAGCACAAGATATTCATCATCATTTTGAAGTGCTAAGATAAATAATACATAAGAGTGCAGAGGGGCATAGATTTCTGTTTAGTACATAAAAGAGTAGCTCTTTACATCTGCAATAACAGCGGAGTGCATAGCACCATAATGGCAGATTCACATTTCAGTGAAGCTTGAAATAAGGCAGAACACGTAAAAGCCCATTAGTCCCTGAAGAAAGACATTAGCCGTGGCCATGAACAGTTTGTTTTCTGAGTAAAAATCTCTTCATGGACAGTAAACAGCTCTTCAAAGTAAAAACTTTTTTGCCTCGTTACTTGTAAAAACACATTTTAAAGGAATTAAGAAAAAGCATATCACTTTATGAAATGTAGTCAAGTATTTTTTTTTTTCCAGAAGCTTTTTAGATTGAAACCTTTGCTAAGCGCAGTAAAAACAAAACAAACAAACAAAAAAAAATTGATAACATTGTTTCACTTGCTTTTAACAACCATCAAATATGTGTTTACTAGAATGGGGGGTTTAAATGTGCCTTCATTGGTGCTTACTCCTGTAATTGCATCCTTGGTAATTATCCTTCATTCTCTCAAGTTAATGAATGTTTTAATGCTCGCATTAGAGCTTTCATTTAGCACATAACAGCATTTTGATTATAACAAGCCAATTAAGATCAATTTTGCTTTGTGACCTTTATGGCTCAGGCTGAATGCCCCAATTAAATGTCATGAAGAATGAACCATGGACTTCTGAAATATGAGACTGAAATGGAGAAGATTTATGTCAAATCTGTACCAAAATATTTGTTATAAGAATATATTTAGTATGATTTGTCTTTTAAACATGTTACCTAAATACAACAGAAAACTTGAATAATGCATATATTTATAGCTGTGCTTCAAACACATATATTCAAACTTCATGAGAAGATTCAATTAGTTTCATGCCTTTTGAAATGCAACCTGCAGCCATCTACCATTAATTGCATAATTCATATTCCCCCCTATCTGACAAAAGATTCTGTATGCTTTCATGAATGTCATTACCATTTTCAAGAGCCTCACAACTTACTTTTTATCCTTTCCCACAGATGTCAAAAGTGAAATAAATCATAATGGAGACAGCAAAGGACAGCTCCGCTCTCATTTATCCTGCTCAGTCATAATAACTTCTCACAGTGCCGACATATAAAAAGTATAATTCTACAAAAGACATATGGTCCAAATCCATTTTTCCATCTCATTAGTTCATTAGCATGTGCCTCTGTATTACCTGGTATTTGGACAAATTAATGAGGAAAGCTTTGACTTTAGGGAAATCTGCATTTGATTAATAGAATTTCTGTCCAATTTTGATCTTTTCTGCATTTGAAGTCTTCAAGGTAGAAAGAATTCAGAAATATGAGGGATAAAGAGCATGCCAAGGAACCAGCTGGCATGATATAACAAGAGGTCTGTGCTCATCTTTGGGGAAATTTGCAAGAATATGACCCTTATGGATCAAAGTTTGGCCAACCAGCAAGGTCCATTTTCTTTTAGATCATTTATCTTTTGTAAAATTATGTATAGGTCCTTAAAAGCCTCACGATAAATATATATTTCTTATTTTTTATGCTGCTGTTGATGGAATACAGATATATCTATAAATACGAATGAAGAAAACAAACATTACCAGCAGCAATTATGATACTAAGTACATTTTATAATCCTTAATCCTTAAATACTTTGAAAAAAAACACTCCAGCCTTGTTGTATGTAAACTGGTTCTCCAACTTCTCCAGGATGGCACATCCACACGTGCTGTAGCAAGGCTTAATGTGTCTCCCAGCACAATCTCCAGAACATGGAGGAGATTTCAGGAGACTGGTGGTTATTCTCAGAGAGCTGGACAGGGCCGTAGAAGGTCCTCAACCCCTTAGCAGGACCGATACCTGCTCCTTTGTGCAAGGCGGAAAAGGCTGAGCACTGCTCGTGCCCTACAGAATGACCTCTAGAGGGCCACTGGTGTGAATGTCTCTACCCAAACAATCAGGAACAGACTTCATGAAGGTGTCCTGAGGGCCCGACGTCCTGTAGTGGGCCCTGTGCTCACTACCTAGCACCGTGGAGCTCGACTGGTATTTGCTCAAGAACACCAGAATTGGCAAGTCTGCCACTGGCGCCCTGTACTTTTCACAGACGAGAGCAGGTTCACCCTGAGCACCTGTGATAGACGTGAAAGAGTCTGGAGAAGACAAGGAGAACGTTATACTGCCTGCAACGTTGTTGAACATGGCAGGTTTGGTGATGTGTCAGTGATGGTCTGGGGAGGCATATCCATGGAGGGACGCACAGACCTCTACTGCCTAGGAAATGGTGCTCTGACTGCCATAAGGTATCCAGATGAAATCCTTGAACCCATTGTCAGACCCTACGCTGGTGCAGTAGGTCCTGGTTTCCTCCTAATGAACAACAATGCCCGGCCTCACGTGGCAAGAGTATGCAGGCAGTAACTGGAGGATGAAGAAATTGAAACAATTGAATGACCTTCACCATCCCCTGACTTAAATCCAGTAGAACATCTCTGGGACATTATGTTTGGGTCCATTAGGCGCTGCCAGATTGCTCCTCAGACTGTACAACAGCTCAGGAATGCCCTCACACAAATCTGGGAGGAAATGCCACAAGACACCATCCATCGTCTCATTAGGAGCATGCCGCGACGTTGTCAAGCATGCATACAAGCTGGTGGGGGCCACACAAGATACTGAAAAGCATTTTGAGTTTTGGAAAAAATGGACTAGCCTGCCACATCTTCACTTCACTCTGATTTCATGGTGTCTACACAATTGAGCCCTCTGTAGGCTGAAAACTTACATTTCCATTAAAAGACTTGGCATCCTTTTGCTCCTAAGACACTGCCCTGTCGTTATTTGTATAGATATCCAACTTCATATTGAGATCTGATGTATCTAATGTGTTTCTTTAAAGTTCTCCTTTAATTTTTGTGAGCAGTATATATATATATCATGGGGCATGACAGCGAACCCTACATTACTCTTGGTGGTTATATGTTGGTGCCAGTGTTCAGCAGGAGAGCTGTCACAGTGTCATTGTGTGTGTGAAATGGCGAATGGGACTGTGACAGTACGGCGCTTTGGGGCTTTTAAGAGGGTTGTAAAGCAGTATATACTAGTAGATTTACCATTTACTAAGCACTCTCATCAATCGTGACTAAGCTTGTTGAAAGGACACACCCCTACCACTTGAACGAGAGGGCGGGACAATTTGCTACTCATACACATGAGATTACATACATTTATTGAGACATCTGATTGGCTAGTTTAAACTTGAATAACTTGCACTATGGAAAAAGCATAGTGAAAAAAATTATGATTATCAACAACATTTTTTTTAAAAAAGGTATCAGAGCTAGAATGATTATTCTAACAGATATGATGACTAAGTGATTACTGTTTATTTCTTAATAAAAGTCTATGGGATTTAAGGTCTTGGAACCAGCCGGTACTTCCTGTTTGGAATGCGAGGAGGGAGGGGGTCACTGATCTCTGTTTTCATATGCAGCCAATGCAATAGATGACTTTTTAATCGCAAGTACATGAAAAAGTCAAAGACGGTAAAGAGCACAGCAGGAAGAGAAACTAAAAATGTATGCTAGAAACCAAGTATTTATTTCCCAATTCATTTTTTTTACTTTTTTACCAACATAATCTTGTTTTCAACCAATACTATTATTATTTTTAATACAAGATCAAGTTTTCAATACAAATCTTTGTTTTGTACCTCAAAAAGATTGAGAATTATATAATCATAGTGTTAATCATTGTGTTAATCTGTAGTTGTGTCAGGTGGTGTGTCTCACTTTTCACTTCTTCAAGTTACATCAAAATAAACTTTGTTTAATTAATTTCTAAGTTCACTTTCCCTCTAATCAGGAACACACGGGGCTCCTGAAGCCTATCATTAGGTGAGGACAAAGTATATCTTCAAGGTTGCCCGGAATAGAGTTTAGACTGATGAAGCTTAGACTTTCTCATCCATGGAACTTTTTGAATACAAAGAGACACCAAAAAAGGAACAAATGAACACTCATTAAAATAGAAACAGGTTAAAGCTAGTTAAAAAGAGCATAGCATATAAACGAGCAGAATAAAACAAGAAGAAAATCTGTAAATTACGCATAAGCTCTTTCCAAAAGAAACTTTTTAGCTTTGACGTGAAAGAAGAGAAAAAAATAAAAAAGCTGTGTTCTGTAACATCACTGACAGCTGGTTCCACTGGAGACAATCCTGAAACTTTAATGTTCATGCCTCATATTCTAGACTATGAACATACCTGGAATATGAACAAGAATGCTGTACAAGTAGGTAAGGCACAATCAGATCTAAGGATGTCAGAGCGGTTTGCCTTTAAGCGCTTGTTATTCCAGAAAAAAAAAAAAAAATCAACTTTATGCCAAACCCAACAGAAAGGCTAAGATAGGAGCAACTAGGTGGTTCAAAGCAATGCCAGTCAGTATTATGTATCACTGAAAAGTTTTTAATAAATTATTTAGAGTCCTGGTTTTTCGGGTTCTCCTATAATCCACCCTTCATGAGGTTGAGTATCCCAATGGAATATGGATGCACCTACACTTTAAAGCAAGTTGGCTTTAAACATTGGTGTGAAGATAAATCACAGAAACAAATGCTGGTCAAATATGGAACAAAACTTCCTAACAGAAGAGGGAAACCAAAATAATAACATCTAGAGTAGATAAATACAGTTGGAAGCATGTAGCTTTAGAAGTTCATTGGTCTGTCCCCTGATGTATACGTGGTGTCTTGTAGAAATAATTCAGTTAAGTTTGTCACCATAACATTGAAATTGTATAATAGGTCATGTTTCTAGAAGAAAAATTTCAAGGGATGTAAAGAGCAGAAAAAAAAGGGTTCAAGTTGAGATCCCTGTGGAACACCATGGATAATTCTTTCTTGTCTTGTTGAAAGATTGTTTGTTTCTGTTTGGATGATAATTAAAACAACCCAGAGGATTTTGTTTGAGATTAGTTTGATTTTAAACTCTTTCCAAATAAACGTCCAGTGCAGTAGGATTAAGATCTATCATTAAAAAGGACTGTCCCTTCTCATAAAGTAGTAACTTTAACATTTACAGTTGTAATGTTATGTGCTTCAAATAAAGATTTAAACAATGTATTCAAAATGTTCTTCTGTAAATGCTAGAATATTTGTTTGAATAAGAAAATATAAACTTTTCATGTGTAAATTTTGAACATTTAAGATACAAAAATTTGCCTTAAAGCATATGACCATATTTTCCACACTATAAGACACCAGATCATAAGACACATCATCAGTGAATGGTCTATTTTTTTAATTAAGTCACACACAAGGCACACTGAATTATAAAGTACAATAAGCAAGACAAATGAGTTAAGCTGTGTTCATGCCACCCTCAGCAACACACGTTCAAGAGATTACTTTCAATGAAAGTCTATGTAAGCACATATACAGGGCTTCCACACTCAATAGACATGCGAGTGACTAAGAATTTTTTGGACTCTGCATACAAAACGACTTTCCATTGAACTGAAAGTTAAACCAGGTTGACTTTTGATAAATCAATATTCAGATTCGACAGTGACACTTGGATAGCATTCTATCTTTGTTCATAAAAGTCTTAAATGTTTGAAAGCTGATCATAGAGGAGAAATGAGTAAATGTGGTTTGTGCCTAGCTGGATTTATATGACACCAAGTCATTCATATTTAGGAATAGAGCTGCGAAAGAAAACACACGGTGCAAGATTCGCACTGCTTTGACATTCTGCACCAAGTCTCTTCCAACTGTAGGTGGCAGACATGCGCTAGTAAACAGTGGCAAAAGAAAAAGACATGCTAAACACTTTTAAGAATGCACATTCATGATCTTGGTCACGTGCCGGGTGTAAGTGTAGATTGAGAGATAAGGCCGTATGTCAGTTAGACGTACTGTATCAACTCTAGAACTTGTATGTAACACGCTATATGTTAGTCACCTCAGTGTATTCACCTATTACTCCTATTACTCCCAACCTTGTTTTGCAACAAGCAAAAAAAGACTGATGTGTCTAAAACAACCTTGTTGGTAAAGCCATATTCACACTGGGCATGTGTCGCCACTTTATGAACTACCAAGTACGATACCCACACGACACTATCAAATCCAAATCCCTGATTGGTTAAAGCTTAGCTGTTTCAAGATTCAACTGGTTGAACTACCATGCAATCAACGATAGCTCGATTTGTATTTTTAGCTCAAGAACAGACTTCATATTGCGTAGGGACATGCGAACGCAAGATTTCTGAACGTGGAAGCCCAAAATCTGGATATTTATGTGCATTTGCAGAGACTTTTCATTGAAAGTGGCCTCATGAACATGTATTACTATGGCCGGTGTAAATGTAACTTGACACATTAAAAAAAAAAAAAAAAAAAAAAAAACTACATGTTAGCCATAAGTGCAACTACAATAATACCCAACCTTGCTTGCAACTCGAAATAAAAAACAGACTGACATTTTGAAGAGTGCTATGTCCATCTTAAAATCCATTCAACATCAGTATGCTCAACCACAAGTAATCCATATCTAAGGTCCTTTAGATTTTTAAGCGCACTGTTGTTTTTTGAAAAAAGTCAAGCTTTTAGGTGTGTCCTTTAGTGTGTAAAATACTATTTTGTGTAAAATGCCTAAAACTTTATACACATCCTGCAGTCCTGAAGTAGATTTATGGGATTCATTGTTTCATAAAAATCAGGAAATCCCTTTATCCTTGATTGTAATAACTGGTCTTTTTGTATTCTAATTTGCCAGGCCTAATTCAAAATGGAACAAATTATAGACGGGGCAGAGATCAGATTTTGTCTTACTTTCCCCATCAGCTGTGAAACTCCGTTGATATAATATAGAAAGCCATTCTCAAAGGATTGTAAAAGGTCATTTTAATACTCTTTTCGCAGCTTTCCTATTTTATTTCAAACTCCAAACACAGAGACAAATGCCCTTATCTTTAATGCTAAGCTTGGGGGAATAAGCGGAAGTAGATTTCAAAAAGAGCCTGAAAGAATCACTGCTTATATTTGTTGAGCATACAGGATCACACATAAAAGGTGTTAGAAGCTGAATCTCCTTTGGATTACACATGAACAATGACAAAAATGTCTCAGCTCCGTCTGAGGAGGGAACGGTGAAGATTTGCATGTGCATCAAAGGGCCGCGCTGTCACAAAATCCCATGAGAGAATGCAGATAGGTGGACAACATCAACAACTGAGAGAGACGAAAAGCTGTTTGAAGAAAAAGTTATCTAGCAGGTACAAAAAATATTAACACAGATAATAAAGCAATACATCATTCCTCCAATAATCTAATATTCTCTGTGACAACGATCAATGGCCAGCTGTTTTTTCTTTTTTTTAAAGGAGGGAAACATGCTTGCCTCAAGTGCAGTAGTTAGATACCACTCTGAAGCTCATAGCAGGAGGATGAATGCAAGATTCTGTACTGGCTCTGCAGAAGGACACAAGAAACAGGGGAAGAATGACAGGCGCAGGCTTGTGCCAAGCAATTAACTGGCGATTTGGCAAAGCAGACACTTCTTTCCAGGTGTCCCACCCTGTTCTTCGTGTGATGCTTGTGTTGTTGCACGCCTCTCATTATTCCTGATAGCCTCACAGGCATCATGTTAGCTGTGCCAATAAAGCTTTTCATTTGGCTGCAGGAGATGGAGAGGAAGTGTTCCCACACTTAGCCTTGGCAACTTGAACTGAGTGGACGGCATACATTTTGTCATCCTTAGTGGTTGGGAGAAAGGATTCTGTCTCGCATTATAAATGTCTTTCCAAGATGGGCAATGTGACTCTTTGTATTGCACTTTTCAAGCTATTTCTGCTGATGTATGGCAGCAGCATTCAATATTTACAACTGGGGAAAAAATATTGCTTTGTATAATACAACAATGAGAAAAAACACTGCATACATTCATGCCCACCAGACACCTAAAAATATATGAATTGTTCATGTCACCCTCTTTATAGAAGCACACACGTGGAGTTTTCAAAATCTTGATAAAAATTGATTAAAATGAAACTGAACCTCAAAACTTTTCATTAAAAATGCATTTTAAAAGTCGTCAAATACGTAAAATATAAATCAAGAACTTCAAAATAACGTTTTAAAGTCCTCTGCATTTATATTTTTTTGTATAGTAAAATTATTCTCAGTGGTCTTTAAAAACTGATTATATAATTATTTTAGCCTGTGTCATTTTTTAAGACATATTTTCTGCAGAGCAGCAGGAGCTCATTAGAAATTTGCCAGTGGGTTGTCCCTCACTACTAAAAAAAAACTATGTAGTGCAGGACCGTCTAGTGGCCTGGATTTTAAAAGCAATTTCGACACCATGCTCACTATTTTTTGTTTTTGAAACGGCAAGTGTAACGACACCAATTTCACAAAATGAAAACTTAATCATTATAAGGAGTTTATGATGTCTATCTATGACTCCACTGTGTTCCAATGATTAAAATGTGGATAGTTTATTAAACTTTGGCTCTTTCCAAATTCCCCACCTACTCCCTATGTAGTGCACCATAAAGTGCGTTGGACATTTTCTAGCGCTGTCCGACTCTACTAATTCCAAAATCTAGAACTTTTTAGTGCAAGTAGTTAGAGAGTAGGGAAGGAATTTGGCCACACTCTCCCGCTAGCTTATAGCGCCTCACAATCCCTAGCTAACATTAGCTTAGCAAAAACAGTGTAGGTAACATACGTGCTCGGCCTGTCAGATCGGCTCGGGGGCTTGCAACTAGTGATGACGTCACACAACAGTAACAAACGAGTTGGCTAATTTGCAGTTTTTCTGTACTGAAACTGATGTTTACAATAAAGTTTATTTTTTTTAAAAGAAAGGACAAAAGTGTTGCGATCTATTATTTATTATTTTGGCATTGACAGCTCCTTCACTAACGTCTGATCTCCTCAGTGTTTGTGTAACGGAGCAGAAAGCGAGCGCTGCATATTCTAGCGGGACTTCATCCGGTCCGTGCGACCAGAAAGAAGTTCAACATTGGCAGGATGTCTTAGAAAAAAATACATGTGAATAACTACTTTCTTTTTTTTTATGTGCGACCAACAACAAGCTAGCATGCTACTCGCTAGCACCCACTTTAGCTCAAACTTCATCCTTCCCAACCTGATTTCTCTCTATTAAAATAACGATAATTATCCTGTGATGATTCCTCTCCATCGGATTATTTCGTTGTCAAGGTTTTTGCGGCTGATTGCAAATATTCCTTCTCCTTTTGTGATTCTTAATGTATTTGTTCGGACCTCCTCAGTTTTTTACTCGGGAAGAATCCGTGCATTGTTATGGCGGAAGTGTGTCATTCCCCGTGTCACATGACAGTGGTCTAATGGTCCGGACCAATCAAAATCTTACACATCATCTATGCGCAAGCCCCCGAGCCGATCTGACAGGCCGAGCACATATGCTACCTACAACAGCAAGCAGTATCAGAGCTATCCAGCAGCATAGTTTTAGCAAGATGGCAGCTCAAACAAAGAATCTAGACGTTGATGGATCTATTTTTCTAAAAAGTGAATGAGTCAGAATTGTAGTGGAGGAAGGAGATTTGGGCCCAATCCGAATTCTTCCCTTCTCCCTTCCCCTTCATTTGGCCCTCCAAACGGAGAGTTATTAAAAAATAGTGTCTCATATTTTGGGCGTGACTTTCATTCAATGACGTCATCAATAATCGCCGGTCCGCTAGCCTTAGCACGGAGCTTCCAGCGCTAGAATATACATAACGACAGGGGTTTTATAACTTTCAAAAGGTCATGCTACAACAAAAAGTCATTCCAAATACATGAACACCAGGTCCTAAGAGGTTAAGGTTAAAACTGCATTTCTAAGTTTTGTTTTTTTTTATATCAAATTGTGTTGGATCCTGAGCAGATGAAAACCGTCCGTTTGAAAAAGTTCAGGTTTGTGGCGCAGCAACTGTCATGGGGAGGTCAAAGGCCCAATCCAAATTCTTCCCTTCTCCCTTCCCCTTTATGTTTTGGGTTGTATTTCCACATTCTGCTAAACTAGGGCGCTGTGACTACACATTTAGATTGTTAGCTCAAATATTAGCTTGGGTCCTAAGAGATTGAGGTATTTTATAAATGTTACAAGAGCATGATATTAACCAAAAAAAGGGTTTTTTTCATAGGAGTGGGTCTTTAAGCCCATAATTCTGCTTGAATTCACATCCTTTGAGGGCACCAACAGCACTCACACAAGAGCTTCTGCAAACACTAACTTTAATTGTATTTGGAGGAAATTTTATCTAATAAAACACCTTAGACCTCATTACTAAATCTAATCAGTTGTCAGGCAGAAACTATTTCTTCAAACCAGACTGTGGCTCTCGTTCTGCAGCTTCACTCTGCTATCCCTCTCTTTTCAATTGATATTCTGAGGGAAAGTTCATCTTCAATCACTGAACAGATGATATTGTATTAGCAGCTACAACATAAATGAAATGGGTAATATGCTGCGAGAAACACTGATAGATGAGCACCCCGACCCCTGCAAGACCAGTCCACTTTTGTACTCCCTCTCACCACAATTCCAATTTATCAAATCCAGACTTTTGTCACCTTTAAATTGGATTTAGCTGGTGACAGCCCATTATAATTCATTCCAGCAGGGGCTTTGTTTCACAAAGTTGCAACAGTCTGCTTCCGTATCGGAGTGAAATCAAAACAGCCATACAAATGTAGGGCAGCGGAGATACTAATTAATCCCAAATCATGTCACAATCCACAGGCATTACATAGTTGTAAACAGCACTGTCAGTGTGGCGTGATTACAAAAGTACAATACAAAAACAGTCTATTTCTGTTTAGTTTGTGCCCCTGGGACATCAGCAGAGACGTAAACTCATTAAAAGTCTGCTTCAACATTACGGGTAATAAATGTATTTCCCTCTTATCGTGCCTTTTCGGTGCATTCAGTCAAACGGCTCCAAGGCAAGGAAGCAGAGACAATTTTGAACATTCAGAAAGTGAAAAATTGATGACAAAAGATTGTGATGTAATATTATCTATCAGAGGCATCCCTATTGTGTCTCAGCGTTTCATCAGAGGGCCAATCTTTTATTAGTGGCAGTGTCGCTTACCTTTCTTGTCCCCAAAGAAAAGCGTTTGTTGTGCAGGGTTTGACCACTGGAGGGAAGTGTTATCATTGTAATCCACACGGCAGGTCATGTTAGCTGAGCCCCCCTCCACCACCGTCACATTCTGAGTGATGGGGAACTGACCCATGCCACCTGTGGGATGACAATAAGAGTTGAAAACATCCATTTGGACTCATTGTTAGTGTCTCTTCCTGCAACAACTTCATTTCCTTCTTAAACTGATATTTGACCAAGTTAGCATTTTGACCTGTCAACTTAAACTGCTGCTTTCATCACAGTGAACCACAGATAGTTCAGTGGGAGTTTGGTTGACATGGTTTCCATCTTTCAACAGCTGTTGGAGGACTACACAGACGCAACAATGGTAGGTTTTACTCTCCTGGAGTGTCTTTCCTGTTGCTTTATTGCAGAGGTCCTAATTGGTAGCATGGCCTAATTAGAGGTAGTCATGCTCTGCTGTGGGGTGTGGAGTTGCGGCTGGGTGGTAAATTGACACATAATCCCAGACACGGTTGGTCTTCGATCTGAGCGACTGCTGTTCTTTGGAACACTCTCTCATCACAGCAAGCCAAAAGCATCCAAATGAAGCCTAATCACACAGCCTTGTTGAGATATACCTTCTTATTACAAGTTTGCACAATGCACATGTTGTTTCAGCAAAAAAAAGCCTTTCTATGCAACCTGTGTCTTGTTAAATTCCACCAAGCTTCAAAGTAGTAACAGTAAAAGGCGAAAGACATTTAGTGCTACACATGTTCACAAACATTTCAGGTCGTCGATGGTTTCTTTTGTTGTTTTTGGTGTGTTCTGGCTTCATTTGTACTGAATTGAGTTTGAAGGTGACATTGCCTCTACTAGTTAAAGTTCACAGCAAGGACATGTCCACTAAAAGAAAAGCTGTCTGCTTCATTACTCCAGTTCATGCACGGGTCCAGAGAAGGCTGAAACAGCCACTAGTCTATGGACCTTCCCTGACCCCAACCGTCCAGACTGACCCACCTGAAGGTGAACTTGGAAACAAACCAATGGAAAACATATCATATTAGATAATTCGATTCACTTCTCAGGAAGTTTTTCTTTTCATATTTTTACCCTCAACACATAGAAGAACTGGGAGTTTGAGGGATTTTTTTAAAATGCTGACTACTCATTGAAAAAAATATTATAAGTTAGAGTATCACTGGTTTATTCATTACCTTCTTGGATTAACACGATGATATGTAAGATAATATGTCAGTAAAATCCCATGACTACATCTGTGAGGTTTTATTTGGGTTACAGTTTAAATTAATGCTTTAATTTTGTTAAAACTGATGTTGTAAACTTTGTACATGAATAAATATACTTTATTGTCCATCTTGGACTTACACGACTCAGTACATACATGAGAGTAGACAACACAACACAAGTGTGTATGAAGTATACGGGTGAAAGATGTGTTGTGGTGGAGTTACAAACCTCTATGTCATTGAGTAATTTCAGAGAAAACTCTTTCCACAGTGACTCAAGTAAGACAGAAGGTTAAAACCATTAAAAAGATAAGCTAGTTAATCAAAAATCTAAAATCTGATCAAAGTTAGAAGTCAAAAGATCGTAAAAAAAA
This sequence comes from Oryzias melastigma, assembly GCF_002922805.2. Lineage (NCBI taxonomy): Eukaryota > Metazoa > Chordata > Actinopteri > Beloniformes > Adrianichthyidae > Oryzias > Oryzias melastigma. The sequence continues at coordinate 8,383,177 of NC_050524.1, read as the reverse complement.
CTACATATCATCCCAACATGTCCAATGATGCTGTAGCGTGTGTTCAGGAATGTTCACAGGAAACACAAGCATCACCAAATTCCAGTTTGATAATATAGTACTATAGAAAGCCACAGGCTAAGAAAAAAATGCTAAATTTCACATTGTATCTCAATGAAATACATCCACTTTTCTCCCACTTATGATTGATATTTAAAATGTTTCAGGTTTTGTTTCGTGTTAGATTAATCTCTTTGGTTTTTAGGTAACACTTAGTTCTCCACACACTTCAAATCATGACAACGCTAATTTTTATTTTGAAAGGTTCCCCATTTCCTTCCTAGAGAGCATTGCTCTGTAGTGCTGATTGTATAAAACATGCTAAATAAAAGACATGTTGATTGACATGTCAGAACAGAAGGACGCTGACATCATCTGACCATGACAGGATCGAGCTCCAATAAAGCAATGATGAAGGTAACAACCAGCTCATGATGGATGAAAATAATATGACCGTGGCAAACTTTACAATTAAACATATGGTTCATAACCAGAGAATCAAAAGGTCTTCAATGTTTTAGCTTTTTATTATTTGATATGTTTTTTTTTTTTAGAAATGTCAGGAGAAAATAGTACAGATCCATCTCATTATATAAATGATGGCTAAACTGCATTTAGCTCCTCCGCTCAGAGGGTCCTGAGGTGCAGCTGAATATTTCTCCTTTTTCTAACCGACTGAAATGACTAATAAGTATCTAAGTGTCAGCTCTGATCAGACCTAGCAAGATTTTCTTATTAACAAGGCAGGCAAAGCACTTTAGTGGCTCTTTTTTGGAATCTTCCTAAAAGAAAAAACACTGAATGGAAGAAATGAGATAATATTGTACTTTTTGGGTAAAGGCGACATTCAGTTAGACAAATCTCATGTCTATAGTGACTCTTAGACTAACTAAATTTCACATTTTGAGAAATTATTGGTCATGATATTTGCATTTGGTTGAGCTCCTGTTAGAAAAACTTTGGCTTTGACATCTGAAACCTCATGTGATCATTATAAATCTAATTCCTTACAAATATCATGGACAAAATGACTTTTAAAATATCGTATTTTTCAGAGTATGAGTTGCAGTTATTTGGTTAGGAGGGGGTGTAGTCAGCATATGGTGCTAACACTGGCCTGTTGCTGCTTAATACTAGCGCATGTTCCTAAAGTTGGAAGACATTTAGTGCAAAATGTCGAAGTGAATCCCATGAATCCAGCTCCAGGATTTTCCTGTCACAGTCCAACCTGGTTTAACTTTCAACACACGCCATAACACCATTTGACCCATCTCCTGGGGGAGGGGTAAGCTGCAGACACAGCTGCACTCGGGAACCATTTGGTGGTTTAACCCCCCCAATCCAACCCCTTAATGCTGAGTGTCAAGCAGGGAGACACTGGGTCCCATTTTTAGAGTTTTTGGAATGACTCGGCCTGGATTTGAACTCAGGACCTTAGAGTCTCAGGGTGGACACTCTTCCACTAGGACACTGTTTTCATCAAAAGTGGCCGCTTGAACGCACATTGCCTAGTGGGGGTGTGAGTGTAGCTTCACATAGAGGCTAATAATTCAACAGATATGTTGATTTGTAGTGATATTGTAGGAAAAATAGCTGTTCCATTTCTGCCCGGTGGTCCTAACGGAACATGCAAGCTATAACCCCAAAGTGAACTTCAGAATTAATGATGTTTTCGAGTATTTAGTCCAAGGAATATGAGCTAATGTTTCAGACTTTGAGTTGGAAGAGGTACTAGGTCGCCGTGACATTTCTCAATTCCAGCGTCCAGAAAAGTGTCTAAAACAAATGGTCTGACAAAAGTTTCCAGGAAAGATAAGAAGGAAAACCAGATGTGGTGTTGGATTCGACTGTTGTTGACGAAGATTCCTCTGGTAGGATTGCCAAAGATGGATTGTTAAGGCGGTGTGTGTGTGCTTTAGCCACGCACACTTGGGTATAAAGATTGGAGGAAATAGAGAATCGGGGGCTTTCTTCAACAAAATCTGACTGGTTACGCTGGAAGATTTCTCTGACTTTATTCATGAATAAACAGACCCACTGAGCCAAGCAGAGTTCGATTTTTCATTTTACGTTGACTCATTTTTTCCTCAACAATATAAAACTTTAGTTGACTTGTTAGCATGTTCTTTACGCTACAGTTATCTTAATAATTGTTCATTATGTTACGCTAATACGCTAGATTCCTTCTATGTTTCCTAAAGCTGATTACGGTAGTGAAGCGTGCACATATTTAGTCTATTATTGGTATCCTTTTTTTCATCTTCTTGCCCGCTTTGTCCCTCTCGGGGTCGTGGGGGTGCCGGAGCTTAACCCAGCTACTGATGGGCGAAGGCAGGGTATATCCTGGACAGGTCGCCAGTCTGTCGCAGGACCTCAATCACACACACATTCACTCTCAGGGACAATTTAGAGTAACTAATTAAGCATGTTTTTGGACGGTGGGAGGTAGCCAGAGAAAACCCACACATGCAAACTCCACAGAGAAAGGTCCCCAGTTGGCGTTTCTGTTTCAGGTCCCTCAGTCGGGATTTGAACCAGGGACCTCTTGGTGTGAGGCCAGAGCGCTGACCACTGCACCACCATGCAGCCATTTTTGGTATCTGTTCCACTATTATGATTTAGCTTTCAAGAGGAAATGTCCGTTCTTGTTCACATATTTTGCTAAATAACTTTCTCACAAATGTGTGACTTATAGTTAGAACAATACAGTAATCTTATTATTTATTCAAATATATTTTTTAAATGATTATATTAGAATTTCAACAAATCATTTTCTTACAGTTCAATCAGGCGTGTTCGGATTACCTGTACAGTTTTGTTTAATTTACATTCCTACACATAAGAAGTAAAAAAAAAAAAAAAAAAAAAAAAAAAAAAAAATGTTAAGAGCTTAAGAGAAAATAAGTAACTAATCTAAATTAAATTATTTGCAATACATACATATATATATCCTAAACTTTATTTTATGCTGATATATAGATTTTTTTGGTATCTCTACAAATAACATCTATAATGTTAAAATCTGGTCCTTTATGCCTTTAAAGTGTAGGAGACTCTGCAGTAAGGCCATTTTGGCATGCTTCAGGTCCACTCTTCTTCCAAGAGTGATGGGTCATCACTGATCAATACTAAGGTTTTCTGAGTGATCACCTTTATCCTGTGAAGAAACATTTCTTTCCTAAAGGCAGCCGTCTCCTCCAAGGTGACAATGCCCCCATCCACAGGACACACAAGGGTCACTGAGTGATTTGATGAGTATGAAAAAGGGTGAACCACACACTTTGCTCTTTGCAGTAACCTGATCTGAACCTTGTCGTCCACATATGGGAGTATTTGCTAAAAAGATTTGAAGGTGCTCTGACTGTAAATGGTGCCACGGTACCTTAATAAACACTTTTACCTGAGAAAGATTGATGGAGCAAAAGGTGTTTGAGACAAAGTGACATTTCATGAAAACAACAAACATAAATTTTATTTGTTTTTTAGAAGTTATAGGCTCCGCTGGACTCAGATATAGAACATCAAAATGGGAAAGGAGGTTTTTTTAAAGACTCGCTCCAGTGACTTTTAGTGTAGTTATCGTGTTTTGTGGCATTTTTCTCATATTGGAGGAAATATTTAAAGAAAACTAAGCTTAAAATTGCATTTCTGAGTATTTATTTGTTAAAATCATTGTGAATGAGGAGCAGACAGAAAAAAAATATTTTGAAAAAGAGTGTATTTGTCACGTAGAAAATACTATGGGCGGGTCACAAGCTCTCAGGAACAGAAAAGGGGAAAGATGTTCCACAACAACTTTTTTAATGAGCTACTGCCGCTCTGCAGAAATGATGTCCTGGAAAGCAAAAAAAGTTTTTTGATTTTGGTTAAAGACAGCATAATCATAATTGAAAGTCCACTGGAAACGTGTTTAAAATAGATTAAAAGATGACTGAAGTGGGCGTTTAGACTCAATAATTTAAAGATAAATGCTGCAGATTACACCTTTTATTTTCTGTACTCATCAGATACAATTCTACTTTAATCCACATATGCATGTATTCCCATGTGGATTCAGTGAAATTGTGTTTTTCAAGACTGGAAAGGTTTTGAAAGCTGTTTTTTTATGTTTTCACAAAAGCTATTCTGCTGGGCAAGTCTTCATAAGGTAAGAAAAATTGAACGAATCAACTCAAAGATTGGCCCAATCTGAATTCGTTCTTCTCCCTTCCCCGTCATTTGGTCCTCCAAACGGATAGTTATGAAAAAATAGTGTCTCATATTTCGGACGTCACTTTCACCAATAATCGTCAATTGGCTAGTGTCAGCGCTTGAGTATTTATAACAACAGTGGTTTTATCAAAAACTTAAGCAATCAAGTCCCATCCCCAGTCCTTCCTCACAAAGAGTTGGTAAATTACATCTTTTGTGTCATAAATTATGTTATATTGTTTTACTAGCAAAGCTAAACTGTCATCGTTCATGGCAAAATTGACCCTGGTGTTATCGGCAGTGTTACCCTGCATTATATATAAAATAAAAATTTGATGTAGTTTTATTTTGAAAGTAAAACAGAAGTTTTTATTTTGAAACCCGGACCTGTTTCCGGTTCTCCAGCTTTTTGCCGGACAAGAAACAGAACTTCTGCGTAAAACTTGCAGAGAAAAGGATGTCAGATGTAGACATGACGGAAGTGATGCAAACATTCAAATTGATTCATAACAGTTTTTTTTTTGTGTGTTAATGCAATGGAGACGTACCGCAGATGAACCAGAGGAAATCTGCCAAAAAAATAGTTTCATCGATGCTTACTAGATTGACAAACATAGACCACATTGCATTTGAATGGTTTGCCATTTGAAGAAATATTTTTTTTATATAAATCCATGCTTTCATCATCACAATACAAAAGATTTATGAATAATCTTCTGAAAAAATTCTTATTCATTAGGTTTTTACTGTTGAAAATGAGTGAAGTTTAGAAAAATAAATGGGTATTGAATAGTCCTGCACTGTGTAGTCATTTAGTAGCGAGGAAATGTGGACATCTAGTTGGCTGTGTCCAATTTTTAAATGTAACTTTCGATACTGTTTTAGTTGTGGCATTAAAGTGTGGAAGGTTTTTCAACTTAACTGAAATGAACTGATGAAATGAGGAAGAGGCATGTGCTGGAAAACATGTCTGTGGGACCGAACAGATCATCCTCTCAACACAGAACATTTGAACTCTGTGTGCTTCAGTTCTGTGTGCTGCAGCATTCAAGTGCTGCACTGCAATGAAGAGGGAAACTTTTCCAGGTAAGTGCTGCTGCATGAGAACTGCTTCAATGTTTCAATCATGCATTAAAATTAAAGTACAATTAAGTTCAGCCAATAAAGTTATCAACAATTTTGTTTGTGTGACCTTGCAACTAAACCGAAACATGTCCACCATCCTAACTCTTAAAGCTGTTATTGCTCCCTGAGCAGCACTCTAACCTTTTGAAAAGTTTTTCTAATGACAATCACAGGGATCTAAGAGAAAGTTCTTTTTTTCTGAGAGTCCTATTGCGAAAAAAAAAAAAAGACCATACGAGCAAAAGCTGAACCTTGCAATATCACCCTGAGCCGAGAGATTATGGTCCACACTCAGGTGGGCCACCAGCAATGTGATCATCAGTCACAATGTCAGCACACATGAGATTAGTCAGGTTGTTTGCTGTGCCTCACACATTCAGAATGCTGCTGACACATCTCTCTGCGGTGGCATTAACTTTATACACAATCAAGCAACGTGCCCTCATGAATCAAACGTTGACCTGCAGCAGGAAAAAAACGGTGGAGGTGTAAATTCAAAAGAAAATAGCATCTTCACATTTAAAGTTAGTAATGCATGATTTGAACTAGTGCAGTCAAGTCATTCATCTTTTTATCGACTCATTGATTATAACCTGTATTAATCAAATTTATCTATTTTTAATCTAATCTCGTAATTGGTGTGAAAAGGATTATTTTGACATATTTTCATTTAGATATGTGACATTGTGGCAAAGCAGAAGAGCAAAATACAACAAAAAAAGTGGTTTTATGAAGTTTTTCTTCATAATTTTCAACCTTTACTTTTACACCAACAAAGGGTATTTTTTAATATTGAACAATTAAGAAAAAAAGGGATCTGGTCCAGAGTGGTCCTATTTTAACACATCAAAAGCAGTAGGAACACATGTCTGAACATTTCAAAAAATACTGACCACAAACTTCTTTTTTTTCTTTTTAAAGCAGACATTTGCTTCATCGTCTGGACAAAAACAAGCTGTAAGAGGAGAACTTTCCTCTGATATGATGCTTTGTTTAACTTCTCATGACTTTCCTCTGCTGGAACAGAGTGAGGTCGGTAATTAGTATTGTAGTAATTAATGTAATATTTATTTATTTTGTAAGTGATAATGGTAAAAGCGGGATAACGCCCTTCAAAGTGTCCATTAACAAAAATTCATGGACTCTGCAGAAGCAACCATCTGGCACTATGAAGTAAGGGTGTAGGGAAAAATTAGATTTGGTGGTATATTGCGATACTTATTTGGCGACACTTGTATTGATTTAAAATGCAACATAAAGGTATAAAAAAGTATTCATTTGGTGTAAAAAAAAAAAAAAAACCTCCAGCAGCAGGTGTGAAGCCAAAATATGAATACAAATGTTCAAAATGGCATGCTGTTGAATCTACAGAAGCAATAAACTCTTTCATTTTGATCAGGAACAAGTCTTTTCATTCACAGTCCTATAAAATCTAAATGGAATATGACCCATTGTTGCCCTAAAAAAAGAAAACTGCCATCAAAAAAGAAATGTTTCCTCACAGAATGAAGGCGATCACTCAGAAAGTCTCGATCAGGGTAATTTTGAGGATGAAGAGATGGCAGGCTATGAAACAATGCTGAAACATGTGACATGTTTCACAGATTCATAGTGACCAACGTTCCCAGCCAGAAAGGGAATTATATGAGGAATCTCTCTGTTTCAGAAAACTGAGAGTTAAAAAGAGGACGAGTGAGGCAAACCACCCCAAAAGCGTTTCTCAGTTTCAGCTGACTGCACCAAATAATGGAAAGGAGCTCCTTGATGAATGGCTGGAGAGCAGTCAAGCGCCGCTGCAGAATAAACTGTAAACTGTTAGCAGGGCCAAAGAACAAACAACTCCAAATATTATATCAAAACACTTGAAATATCAACAATGATTAATTTTTATATCAGATTACTAACAGGCAGTTATCTAACTGCTGTTTCACATCTGCTGCTGGATTTTACAAGATTGTTT
>NC_050524.1:8328030-8375660 GCF_002922805.2 Oryzias melastigma | reverse complement strand
ATTGTTGGCACAAATTTTCATTTAAATTTTCATTTTAAGTCAAGTAGGCTTTTATTTGTCAAATATGCTGAGTACAGGGCATACAAAGCATGAACTAGTATTTTTATTGACAGATTGGCCTTTTCTTAGCATTTTGTGCACGCTACTTAGCATTTTGTAGTCACAAATAAGCACTTTGTAGGCACAAAACAACATTTTATGCTCACAAATTGGCATTTTGTGACCAAAATTAGAATTTGCGGCCACATATGGGAATTTTTGTGCCCTAAGACTCGTGATTTGTGGGCACAAATAAGCAGTTCGTGGTCAAGTATTAGTTTTTTGCTGGCACAAATTGGCATTTGGTGGCAAAAATCAGAATTTGTGGCTAAAAATGGGAATTTTTGTGCTCTCAGACTATTATTTTGTGGGCACACATCAGAATTTTGCACACACAAATTTTTATTTTGGGGGGAAAAATTATAATTTTGTATGCACAATTTTGCATTTTGTGGCCAAGTAGAAGGACTTAAAGTAATAAAATAGAAACGGGTGTGTACAAAATGCTAATTTGTCAATATTTATAATTATTAATAATAACTGTTGCGCAATTATAACAAATTTGTACCTAAAATGTTTTAATTTTTTTGTACTTTTGAAGCCCAACAACTTAACATGTGATAGTTTGTATTTTTTAGCAACAAATTGTGCTTTAACCATTTTTACTGATTCTTGAAAGTCAGGAGAAAACATTTTTTAAAACATTTAACCTTCATTGATTAGAGTCACATATTAATGTAGATAAATAGTTGGGCTATCTAACCATTTGAAAAGTAAAAAGACCTTTTTTAAAAAAAAAATGATTATGTGATTATTCTAACCCAACAAGAACTTGAAGCTGTAATTATTACTGTTTCATTCTCATGTTTGAGAGAATTTAATATATATCATTAAATACATTTTAAAGGGACAATTTAATTATTTGCTCATTTATTTGACAGGGACATTGTGCATAAAAGTATTGGCGCCAATGTACCAGAGTTAGCTACAAAGCTAAACTGGAGAACCCCATATATCCATGCAAAAATCTTTTGCAAAAGTCAGTTGTGAGTAAGCCTAAATTTAGGGTTGTAATTCAGGGGGATATTACTGCTAACTTGAGAATCATTCATTTTATTGTTCAGATTGTATTAATTATAATTATTGCTAATTATTAAGCTAATATTTAGCCAATGCACTGAAATATGTTAGGATATTTGTAATATAAGGACTTTGCAGCCAACTGTTGAAATGAGAAGTTCATTTTGTGTCAAAGTTGACCTTTTCTTTAGACTTCAACTTTAATTTTCACTGCATATCTTGGTGGAGAGATGAAGAAATCCCAGTAACTGTGTACCACAGTGGATGCTGATGGACTTTTCTTCAAATGTGTATTTTCTATAAAAGCCCGTCTGCTGCTGTGTCTGTATTTCAGCGTTGGGTTTTTCATTTATGCTCCTGTTTATTTGCTTATCAAACTGAGCTCTATAAACAACAATAAGGAGACTCTTTAATGCATATGAAAAATTCAGCAGTGAACCAGACAGGATTCTCTTCAGAGAGGTCGCATGTAATATTTATTGTGACGCTTTTGTTGCAGATTTTCCAGTGTAGTCTAGGCTGCTCTGAAGAGCGTCGCCCTGATTTAACCCTCTATTTGAACACTTCTCTTATCTCAAGCACGCTTGGAAAAAAAAAAAAAAAAAAAAAAACTCTCAAGGACTATAATGATAAAAAATAGACATTTTCTGAGAGGAGTTGAGCATTTCAATGGAAGTAGAGGAAACATTTTCTTGAAAAAATCCTTCCTATTTTAGACTTTTCTATTTCAGACAAGCTCCGTTTTTGGAGGGGAGATAGATTTCTGACATTTGTTTGCTGTCCTTCAACAAGTCCCACCCGGTGCTTCATTTTGAAGCGACTACACATGCTGTCGATAATCCACACCATCAACTTCCCTCGCTGACAAGTCCGTTAGAGATTGATGTCCTCCTGCTCAGAGTCTCTGCTGATTTGGGTCCATTTCAAACAGTAATACCTGCTCCTGACCGTTCAACTTGTCTTGTCATTGTCACAGCCAAGTGCAGGACAATGCCAAACAGCATCTCGCCGCTCAGAATTCTTGAGTGAATTTGTATAATCTCAGAAATCTTGGCAACACTGAGTCACCGTATTGCACAACAAAAACACAAAAAAGCAAAAACTCTTTATGTAATGTTGAAAATATTGAATGTAGAGACTGTTGAAAGTGTTTCTCATGAGTGAAATCTCTTGAGAATTGTATTTTGTTTGGTTTTCTTTCTAGTAATTGCCATGCCATATTTCTATTTCATTTATTTATTAATTTTCGCTAACAAGCCAAAGCTCATTAATAGACTTATTTACCCACTAAAATCAAAAAATACTCATTTAAATACACAGAGTATAATAAAACAGAGAGGATCGCATATTTTAAGGTTTCATAAATCTTTGGTTTATGTTAAAGACAAGATTTAAAAGTGCAGTAGTCAGCAGAGAGAACATCAAGGTGAACACAGGAAGAGATAAGAGCCAAATTGGTATCGTCACCAAACAGTCAAAATACAGATACGACAAAATGTGGCAGATTCAACAAGACGGTGACATCATCAGCCAGAAGCAAAACACGCAACTTAACTCAACCGGACCTCAAAGCCTCGTTTCCACTGAGACATTTAGTCCGGTTCGCCCCAGTAAGGAGTGGAATGGTACGGTCCAGTTAATTCTAGTGTTTCCACTCAGTCAAGAATCGTTTGCACTAAGCGGTTTGTTTTCACGGTGCAGGCATGGTGTAGACCGCTAGCATGCCGCTAGCTCACACTGTATCACATCACCAAGGAACATTTGCACTTCCACCATAGACCAGACCTCGTTGTTTGCAGGTATTTTTTCATATAAACTCGTGACCAAAAGAGTACACAGGAAACCCAAAAAACCCCAAATGCTTACAACGTTAGCTTAAATGGGCGTTATATTGGCGCCTTCTAATGTCGTCATCACTTTCTGCAGATCAACGGGTGGGAACAGCAGCTCCGCCCCAAACGCTCCGTTCCACTTTTTAATGGACCTAAAACCGATGGGGGCCCCCAAGAGGTACAGGTTGGTATTGTTTAATGGTTTCATTTTACAATGGAAATGGTCAAAATATCGGACCGTACCGGACCACTCAGTAAAAACGAGGCTCAAAAGTGTTTGTTTAAAGTGGGATTTTTGTTTTGTTTTGTTAAAGAAATCAAAATTTTGTTTTAGGTGTTTTTACACATGGCATTTTTGGGACATTGTAGGACACACATATATATACAAAGCTCAGCTCACCAGCTCAATGGCCTTATGTAAAGTGTCTGCCCTGAGACTGGAAGGGCTCAAATCCCAGTTGAGTCAGGCTCTAAAAATGGGACCCAGTGCCTCCCTGCTTGACACTCAGCATTAAGGTGTTGAATTGGGGGGTTAGAGACCACCAAATGGTTTCCAAGAGCGGCTGTGTCTGCAGCTCACCGCTCCTCCAGTGGATGGGTTAAATGCGGAGAGCAAATTTCACACAAAACGGTGCGTGATAACTAATGGGACTTCAGCTCAAAATTGCATTTCTAAATATTTCTTTACACAAATTGTTGTGAATCAGAAGTGGATGAAACACTGGAATTTTGTACATGTGATGTAGAAAATGCGCTGGGCAGGCCACAAGCTAGCTGCACGTCTCCACAATGGGAGGGGGGAGGGGAGGCGGAGTTGTGGCAATCCCGCCCTCAATACAAAGGCAAACTTCTTATGAACTCCTGCCACTCTGCAGAAACTATGTCCAAGAAAACGAAACGATGTTTAAAAATTTGGGCTAAAAATTGTTTATTTATAATTTACAAACCACAAGCGAGACCACATTTCAGGACCTCGTCTGTGGAACAGTCTGCACGAGGATGCAAGGGCTTCATTTATTTGGAGATTTATAAGAAAAAATTCAAAACCCACCTTTAAATATAGGCTTTACGTGTCCACAATTTTTCACCATTTTATTAATAATTAACCTGATTGTATTCGTGGAATGTGTATGTATGTGTATTTTAATTGCTATTTTAACTACTACACCATGGTGTAATGCAGTTTGAGATGCTTTTTAGTGGGAAAAGTGCGATATACATAAATGAAGTTGAATTTACAGTCAATCAAAAGAAGATTGGAGTGCGACTTTACATGTTTTCATGTCTGCATGACATTATGGTTTAATGCATTTTGAACTATTTTAAATTATTTCTAAGTAAGATTTTGAATTGATTCATTTGACTTCAATTAGACTTTTTGGTTCCCTAAATAATTACCACCAACAAAGAGTCTATATGTTAAAGCTAAATTATTCAGTATCAGAATCAGCTTTACTTTAAAATTCTTTAGTTACTATTAGATGAATAAATAATTCTTGCTGCTTAATTAACATCTAATGCATTTTGTTTTTTTCAGTCTTTTGAATCACAAAATGACAATTCTTACAGTAATGGTAGTGCACTTTATATGAAAAAAACACATTTCTGTTAATCTTTACTTTAATTCTGACTAAAATAGGAAGTTAAACACATGGCAAAGTGTCTTTTTTATGATTCACATCTTTATAAGAGCCTGGCTGAAGTCCTGGGGGCAGCAGATAATGTTGATGTTGTTTGAAAGCAGTCTCAAAAGCCCACCTTTTCATTCGTTTAGATGCCTATGTCTGTGTCCTTGAATTTCAACAGGTTTTATTAAAAAAAAAACATGTTTTTTCATTTTTATGCTTTTAAGGCTCATTTCAATAACTCTTCATTGCATTTTTCTTCGCTTTTGCTTACAAACTTTTTATTTAAAGTTTTAATGAAAAAATGCAATTAAATCTTCAGTTCTCTTGTGTTGTTTTGTCTTCCTTTGAAAATAAAACTTCTGAAATTCTTCACTGCATTCATTGAAAGTTTTTGGTTTTAGAATAGAATGACCCTTTAAATATTGAGACTGAATAATCATTCTTCCAGAAGAGGACTGTGGGTAACGTACCATGCAGTGATCAATAGTTTTTAAGAGGGATCCGTGGGTACGATTTGTGCTTCCACAATCTACAATAATAGACATATCTAGCATAGAGGCCTTTGCTGATACTGTCCACAAACACTATAATCTGCAATAGTAAAAAGTAAACTAAGTTCTGCAATAAAATAACAATTTCATTTAAATAATGTGAAACGCTGCTAGGAAAAATAAAATAGGTAGCTTGGTTTAGTCGAGTAAAAATGTGAAGATCTATTCTGCAGGGACATATTTCAACATGCCGCACCAAATGACTTCATATGAATATTTTAATAAAAGAATTGATGAAATATTGAGTGCTTCTGCTATTACAGTACGTCCCCATGATGAGCTGGAGCTGTCAGACTTCAAGAGGAACAGGTGAAGTGTGGATGAGTGAATCGCAGAAACACATCTTTGAGTCAAGAACTGTCATTCCTCCGGCGGATGTTTACTTAAACCAGCCGTATTTGTCTTCAAATGAGATCAGACCAAAAGTCACCTCAAATATTTATGGCTTTGGCTCAAATATCAGGAGATTATCGGGCTTCTGCAGGGGTTGATGGAGAGCTGAGTCAGATTATATTGGAGGCCGATGCTGACTTTTTTAGAAATAATGAAAATTTTTGGTCTGCGCCGGCAGACGGTTACTGTTGCATCAGCAGTCACTAACGGAGCTTATAAGCTCATGCACTCAGCACCAAGTGACAGCCAGATGAAGCCCATCTTTCTGCTGCTGCTCCTGCTGCTGTTATAAATCTGCCACTGTGCTCTGTCTGTCCTTAGACAATAGCTGGCTCAGGGAGTATTTATATATATAAAAAAAAAAGTAACTCCAAGTGTGGAGGGTGAAATGAGGATCCAAAAAAAGAAACTTTTCCAAACGCGGACGAAAACAGAAACCAGACAGCTAAGAGGAGGCACACCAGACGGATGCAGATTCTTTTTGATTTAAGAAATCCAGTTTTCCTCCTATATTTTGTAACAGACGTGTGACAATAATCACAATGTTTGCTCTCAACATGTATCGTACCACACTGATAATAGGAGCCGAGGTGAAAAAAAAAAAAAAAAAAAAAAACGTCCTCGTCTTTGTGCTCTTTGTAATAATGGTGTCAAACTATTCTTATTAAAACCTCTGTGGAGACTTTGTCCTTCAATCAAATTAAATCTAAGTTACTATCTTTGAAGTCAAGCAGTTGTTGAAGGTGGTCAAAAGCATCTAGAACCGATGTTTGCATATTTAGTCAAATAAGAAAAACAGACTTTAGTTCATCACTGGTATGGATTTGGTACATTTGATCAGTATTTTTTGCGTATTTTTTAAGCTTTCCTTCAAAAACTAATAAGTGTGAGGAAGTACAAACTCTAGTGCGCATGTGTAAAAGTCAAGGCCCGGGGGCCGAATCCGGCCCTCCGAGTAAATATACCCGGCCTTCCAGATCATTTTATGTTTTTTTTAATATTGTTCAGATGTTATCTTGCAATTATTTCTTTTTTTTTTTATAATTTTGAGAAAAAAGCATATTTTTATGAATAGTAAACTTTCAGTACTCTCCCACTGAACTATTATTTTATAAAACCAGCTAAATGTTATTTTTAATAATATTTCAATCCCATATAAGCAAAAATTTAGGCTTTGATGAAATGTCTCAAATCCCTCTGTGCTCTGACTGGTTTGCAGAACTTTATAGTAGAGACGTTTAAGGTTTCAAGTAAAATGAGCCCCCCCCAAAAAAAAAAAAAAACCTGAAAGAAGAACACATTTTAGGACCATATACTATTGCAGCAGAGGATTCTTGGGTATGAAATGAAAAGGAAGAGGACTTTTTTTTGTTTTCAGACGTGCATTTTATATCAAATACATCTAATATTTATAACACATGCAGAACTACTCTTTTCTTGTTCAAGATCCCGACATTATTGTGGAAATGAAAGCATATACAGTATATATATATATATATATATATATATATATATATATATATATAATTTTTTTTTTCTTTTTCTAGGACATTAATGCCAAACTCATACAAAGAGACAAATTTGACAGCAGGAAGAGTCTCGCTCTTTCTATGGAGCAGCCAACAGTCAGGTGACCTTTAAATGATGCAATACTGGTATCATCCGAGGGTCATTGTCACCAAAAGCAGCAACAGTAGTTAAACAGATGCATATAAAGCAGTGTATGCAAAACTATCTGCTATATTAGAGTGTCATTGTCTGTCTTGACCATAAAAGGCTTCTTTCAACCACATGCTGGTAGCAGCTGTTCCTTTACAGGATCTCTATGAAGGTAAGCATAGAGATCCGCCTGTAATCACAACTCAAAAGATGGGTTCTCCTATTTACCCCATCAATAAATCCTATTTATTGTGTGGCTGTAACATGTCACAGGCTGTCTGAGCTCCTCCTCCCTCCTTCTGACCCACGTTACTCACCTGAATCAGGTGTGCTGCACCTGTCAGGTGTGTTGGACCAGCTCGTCTGAGCTTAAGAGCTTTTTAAACAGTAACAGGTGCATGTGAAGCAATTTGGACCAATTGGTTGCTCACTCAGTACTGGTTATGTACTTGGTTTTGCCATTTTTGCTTGGGCCATTAGTAATTCACTTGTTGGGGGAGGCGCTGACTCCAACATTCACATTGGCTGGGCCAATTGTGTTTCTGCTTTTTGTTATTATAGCCAATGTTCCAGATCTTGTTGGAGCTATATATATATATATATATATATATATATATACATATATATTTTAGGCGGTGTTTAATTTCTTTTCCTGTCTTCCAAGACACGGGTCACATATGGATTATAACATTAAGCCGTAGTCCTGAATCAATGAACTGGTGTCCTGTTCTAGCATGTGATGGTCTGTGTATTTCCCTGGACATTTATGAGCCATAGCCATTCTCAGACAAACCTATTCTTAAGAAATGTAGTAAAACACAACCTGAATGGTTCTGTTGCATGTCCTGGTCCACCAAAGCAGGCAAACACTGTTAAGAAAACTAATTGTGGTTCATTTATAGAATAAAATAAATGTTATTGGTACTGGCATCCTTCTTTTATTAATAGTGAATAGTGGCAGTCAAAGTGATAAAGTTACAGCTATCAATTATTTAAAGAGCATATCATACTGCCACTGTGTACATTTTGCAGATTTTCCATGTATTAAATTTCGTTCTAAACATGTTTTTTCATTCTCTGTGTGTGTTAGCCAACAGGTCTTTACGTGAATTCGAATTTGAGCTACTAAAATTTGAGAGTTGTGGAGTTTGTCCACATTTTACGTAGTTTATATGCAGTTATTACGTCCATCTTATGCAGTTGTGCATGATTTTTGTGAGATGCATATGCAAATTAGTGACTCTCAATGACTGTTCCACAATGTCTAATGGACTTTTCACGTTTATACCACTAACCCTCGTGCTATCTTATGGGGTCTAGATGACCCAAACTTACATTGATGTGTTATCCCTCCTGAGACAAAGGTGAACAAAGGTGGACAGGACCTCATGTCTGTCCAGACGACCCCACTCCCAACGTCAACATGCCTAGAATGGCGAAAGGGTTAAGGGGGCCGGGCATGGCGTGCACGGATGCCTCTATGGAAGTAAGGCAGGCCCTTCTCTCAGATCTCCACAGTTGTGGCACCAGCCAAGGGTCCCCTGTCACTTTTTCTTCGTATATTCACGTATGACCAGTTTTCATCTGTGCAATATGTACTTAGTGTGATGTGGTCTTTAGCCTGAATGAACATTTATTCTACTAGATACTTGTGACATAAAAGATCTCATAAAGGTTTTTATTTTTAATTTGTAAACAGCATACTCAGGAAGTATTCAGACCCTGAGTGTTCAGGACCGAGTAAGCTTTATTTGGTCCAGACAGAGCCCTGAACCTTGCGTTTGATCTGGATTCACCGGACGTTTCTGTTCTGAACCAAAACTTGTAAACAAAACCACATGACTAAAGATGTGCTCAATTATTGGCCAGGAATTCCAAGTGTTGGGCAAAGCATTGAGGTAAATAATAATGGTAGTCCTACGTTTTGCAATGCTTTATAGTTCACTTATTCAACATTTTTCTTTCGCTGACAAAGTTTGAACGTCTGTATCAACATCAGGTAAAACACGTTTTACAACACGGTGGAGCCATGCTGCAAGACAGTTACTACAGAACGTTGATTAGTGTTTATGAGATTATAGATAGTTGGGGAAACAGTGTGAGAACCAATGTGTATCACAGCAAAAGTTTTTTTAATGAGCCTGCATTCATCCGACCACATTTCAATGAGTTGCCATGTCTCATTGTTGCTCCACTACTCTGTTTACATCCCATAATGACTGGCTACGGTGGCCATTTTGGTCCAGTTCTGCTCCGAGCACGGAGCCTATTCAGAATGAGGAAAACTCAGAGTAAACTGGAACTCAGTTGGGAAGCAAACTCAAAAGATGGGTCAAAGAACGGTTCCTGGTCCCAGGGGTGTATTTAGACTGAAAATTACGCACAATCGGAGTAAACAAATATGTCCAGTGTGAATACATCCTCAGTCTACAGTAAAATAAAACCATCAAATGCTTTTTTTTTTTTTTTAAATAGGGCTCTTTTTTTCAGAACCCACATTTATTTTTGAAATGTACAAAAGTTCCATCATTTTTTGCTCAATTATGCTTATAGAAAAGGGTGAGTTGAAATCTTTTATGACGTCTGCAAATGTGATCCGCTGCCATAAATACAAAACAGTCAAAAGAATTCTGATTGCAGCCAAAGTAGGCCATGCCTTTCCTGGAGAAACAACAATCCATCCAATCTGACAACAGGAACATCAGATCTGAGGTCACATCAAAAACAAAATTGGCACCTTCTGGAAAATAACCTACAAAGGCCTAGATGTCAGTTATGGATGATCTTTGTGTTCTATGGTAAAGAAAAATCCTTCATAGCATCCAGCAAAGTGCAGAATTCTCTCCAGGAGGTAAAAATATAATAATCCAAGTCTACTATAGAGACGACTTCACAGAAGAAAACTACAAAGCCTTCACCACAGGGTGCCAGCCGTTCATAAGCCTCAAAGATAGAAAGGCGAGGAGATTAGACTTTGACAAAAACATTAAACAGCATTTTTTAGACAAGGGAAACTTACGTCAACCTGAAGCAGAAAAACTGCTCAAAAGGCTTCGTGATCTGATGAATACAGTATCATCCGTAAAACATGTCTGTGTGACCACATGTTTGGCGGTTGGGAAGGAAAAATAAGTGGGGAATGGAGCAGTTCAGCTAGTCTTCTTATCTGGACTCCACTGACCTGAATTTTCACTTGCAGAAGAGAAACATGGAAGAGCCACAATGAAACGGCAATTGCAGGAAGCTGCAGTTAATGTCTGATAAAGAACCACAGAGGAGGAAGAGCACTCTGTGATGATGGCCACAATTTTAGATGAAAAACACAATCTTAAATAGCAGACTAAAAAATATTTATGTTTTACCTTTTTTTTCAACGGTATATGAACAAAGGTATAAAAAACGGACTTGTAAAGCATAAAACAATCAACTGTCTGTTGGAGTTGACTCAATTAATAAACTCATTCTCAAATATAGTTTTTAAATACATGTCTTTACATTAAGTTCTACTTGAAAATAAATGCAATTTTAATTTAGAACAAAACCATCATAAAAAATAATTTTGATTGTTTTAAGATGTTTATATATATATGTCATCATTGGAATATTCAGCTTGTGTAGTTAATGTTATTAGTTTATGGTTACTACTAGATACTACTATTTTATAAAAAGTGTATATGTTAGTAAGTGGAGTATTTTGTAGTATTTTTTAAGAAGAATTGTTTGTTTATATTAATATTAAAAAATAACAGATAATTTATATTACACCTATAGGCTATAGCCAGGGCGGAGCAAAAGATTTGCCCCCCATTCCCCCAATTTTCAAGTCAATATTAGTTTCATTAACAAAGGTTAACAAACGATCAATGCAAGCTTCCATAAGCACTGCAAAAACAAACAAACAAATAAACAAAAACAATATTTTAGAATGAAATCTTTAGCCCCTAAAATTATTTTTTACGCCCCTGTATCTGCACTTTCTTTACAATAGCAAGAGGGAATCCTTAGTTTATGAAAAGTAATTTTGATCTTTTCATTTATAATGACCATCCGCTCTGCTTTTCCCATTTGCCATTCTTTCAAAGACCTCTGCCCTCTTCCCACCCTCCATATAAAATGTTCTAGCTCTGCCCTAGTTATAACCATTTGTATAATATTTGATACAAACATTTCAGAGACTCGTATCTCATTAGCATGGTCAAAAACCCATTGTATAGAACTTTTTGACCCTGGAGTGCAGGGGTCTGCAACCTGCGGTTCCAGATCAAGATGTAGCTCTTTTATCTCTCCATAGTGGCTCCTTGGCCAAACATAAAATAAGTGAGGGGGACTGCTGACCCGGCCATGTCGACCATCTGAGTCAGCAGCTCCTGCTAATGGTTGCCTAACCAAAACTACCTAAAGAAAAAAAATAAACAAAGCCCACAAATTAAGTCTACCAAACTAAAATAACAAAACCCAGAAGTGTAAGATTGCTGAGGACAAAGAAGAGAAAAAGAACAATATATATATATATATATATATATATATATATATATATATAAGAAAAATAGAATAGCAATTTTTATAAGGATTACTCAATTAGCATTTGTTTCATTTAGATTAGTTACATGTATTCATTGATGGCTGAGGTGCACAGAGATGATTAACTATGTAGGATTTTACATCCCTGTTGACCTAAAGATGTCTTGTTTGCTCAATGCTACCTCCAGCTTTTGTTTGTGCCAAAAATAGACATAATTCATATTTATTATTAAAAAAAAGAAGCTCATGAATGCAAATCCAAATTTCCCAAAGGCTAAAGTAAGACTATGCAGCCCTTTTTAGGTTTTAATCAGTAGAAAACTAGCCCAAGTGGCTCTTTTAACTGTTAAAGTTTGCCGACCCCTGCTGTAGTGCTTTGTCACTCCACTAGGGGCAGTAAGGGCTTTTCCTGGTCATTTCAAAATGGCTGCTTCCATGAAATCTCAAAAACACTTTTGGCGGGAAAAGTTTTAGCTAATTTTCTAAACTGGCAAAAATAACTCACCTATTGTGACTCTTTTTTATTACCTTTGGCTGATAAATAATTATTTGGTTTACAGTTACACCATGTTGAAGCGTGTTTTAAATTTGAGACATCTCTTTTGAGACAATGAGGGGAATATTTTTGCATCTTAAACTAACATTGTTGTGAGCAAAAACTTACTTGTCATATTTGATACTATCTATATTGCAACAAAAATGATATAGCAAAATTTTGTTGTAGATTCTATTAAAAGGGTTTGAAAAACATCTTCATTCCCCCAAAAAAATTTCTGTCAAATCTTTGATGTACTAGGCTTTAAAGGGTTAAATAGTAAAACCTTTTTTTAAATCTAAAGAAAGAGTATCTCTGCTTCAAACTAATTCCTCAAAGACGATGTTTGACCTCCAGATTTTTAGCAACTGTCATCTGGTAAAAATACATTTCAGTTCACAACAGTGCTTCTCTGAGGCGTCTGTGACCTTCAGCGGAAGTCTGAATGTTGGATGGAACCCTGCCAAAATAAAACTACAAGGACCGGAGAGTCTTTTATATCCTGTCATCTCAAAAAAGTGAACATTTATATTATGACTACGAAAAGTGAGGGTCTTGTGAAGGAGACATAATTCAGCCATTTTGGCAGGTGTTCATTCTTTTCTAACTGATAACATGGATCTATGACTAACCTTTTGACCTTTTGGGTCTTTATGAGTCTGAATGCCACTTTAGCACCACAGGCAGGGCTCTAGGCTGCTGTTAAGAGGCTGCACAGGTTAAAAGAGATCGCAGAGACTCTAAAATGTTCTGCTGTTCAAGCTCTGATTGCAAAACGTGAACTCTATCAATTCCCATAAGCCACTTCTAGAAAAAAATAATTTGAAAAAAATTTTAAGAAAAAGGTTTGTGTGTCTGTTGCCCATTCACACGAGTCATCAAAGTAAAGTAAGCGGCGTGCTTCTTATGACTATTCGAGCAGCTTTAACAATGAGCGCGATTAACGAGCGGCCAATTTTGATGTCAAGTCAATGCATAGAAAGACGCAATCATATAACTGGTTTTTTGAGGGTGAGGCACAATGTTGTGATCCTGCGGCAATGTGCTTGAGGCACTAATGTCGAAACTGAATCTTAGGAAAAATGTGGGTAGTGTCAACCAATCAGAGACTCAGCTTTGGCCCATGACACATTGACGATGTGATCAGTAGATGGAATTCTAAACCACCATGGAACGTGATTTGCGTAGCAGGTACTTCAGTTTCAGTGTTAAGTCAAACACAATCGGGCCCTGCGCAGGACAGCGGTGAATGAACACATTTTTTATTTTATAATTATTGTATTTATTTTCATTTTGTTGTTTGAAACAAAACAAAACATAACAAAAAAACTTAGGACAAGTATTAAGGAGGGAATTTACTGTGCATTAAAACAAGGGCGGCAGACTCTAATTTGCCGTGTGTGAACCCAGCATAAGACTGACAGTACCCAGACTCAAACATGCAACCTTCTGTTTGAGCCATACAGTCGACAATATATGGACAGAAGTGGATACATTATCCCCTACTCCCTCGCATTCCCAATAGGAAGTGTCTGCAGGTCCCAGAAAGCCAAAATCCCATAGACTTCTATAGAGAAACAGAATACCATGGAATAACCATTCTTGCTCTGGTGCCTCTTTTTAACATGTTCATGCTAAACCTATTTTCTTTTCATGATATTTTCTTTATCACAAATGATTCAAGTTATAAACTGACCAATCAGACGGCTCAGTAAATGCATGTGGTATCCACCTCGAACGTTCAAATCATTTAACAGATTCTCCCGAGCCCACTTTTACTGGAAGGGGTGTGGCTTTCCAACAAGCTCACTCCTTGATTAGCAAGAGTGCAGCCTTAGAAACCAATCACTGCTTACTGACGTCATCTTGTTCCAAAATGGCGAAGTTGGTACTGCGCAAAAAAGCAATTAAATTGGCTTATTTTGTTGGAACCAGGAGGTAAGACATTTTCTATGGGTGACGTCACAGGTCATCTCTCTCTCTCTATATATATGCCAACAGCTTGACCCCAATGCCGTGTCCACTGCCCCAAACCTTATAAAATCCCCACCTCCCAACTGACAAGCTGATTAACCCGAGCAGTTAGCTTCAAAGGCACCCTTTCAAAATAAATGGTTTCCAAAATAAGACAGTTTGTGACAATGTAGATGAGAAGAGACCTCATCATAAATGATTGTTTCTTGCTTTGACCTTTCATAAACAAGGAGGTTTTTTTATTTTTTAATATATATATTTCAGTTTAAAAGGTTACATCTGTCACCTTAAACTGGAATTTATGTTGGTTTATTTAAGCACCCAAGATGAACAGAAATTCATCCCACGCTGAGAGTAAACCTGCTGATCTGAGGCACCTGGTTCAGCATCCAATTTTAAATGCAATCATCCTGGTAAATTGGGAGATTTGAACAACTGTTTAGGGGCCACAGCTAATTAGCACTAAATCTAGATCCGATCCATTAACTCGGACAAATCTGTAAATTACCTGTCCAAGGTGAATTGCACAACTACCACTTTTAACTCTGTCAGATTAAAAGATTGAACCACTACTTAAAATGATAAAGGAAGATTTGAAATCTTACTATTTGGGCCTCGAAGTCTGAAACTCGCTAGGTTATAGAAAATCCATACATAATTATGCTAAAATATTGCAGGCTGTAATTACTTGAGGCCAGATTAGTAAAGGTATTTCATGCAACTCTCCTTCACACCCCAATTCATGGATATTTACCATAAATGCAACAAGAGATTGTAGGGAGGGGGGCACGCGTCCACACAAACCGATCATAAGCAAACAGCAGCACAGATGTAATTTGAGTGCAATTCTTTTTAGCTGCATAAATTTAACATATAAATTGACCCTGAATGTTTTTCTTCTGTATGGAAAATGAATTATTCTTGCCTACGAAATCTTATCAAGACACATTATTCCAGATGCAGTCTTTATCTCCACTGGGATTATAAAGATGTATTTTTTTTTTTTCCTCAATGCTTCAATCAACAGCAAACAACAGCACAGACATGGGAGATAACCCACCATCAGCTTTGTATTGTATTCACCGTCTGCACTGATAGTGTTATTTTAAATGATGCAATCATTTGATTGAGCAGATTAAGTCTTTTAAACAGCAAGTCCCCCAAATAGACTGAGCTGTCTCTCAGCTTTGCTCCACTATAAAATAACAAAAGTAGCTGCAGTCTGTTACTGGAAGCTGTTGAACCTTCCCAGACAGGGAGACAGTACTGAGCTCCATCCTCCCCTGTGATTTCCCACAGTGGGGGAGGCAGGAGAAAGGAAGGGGGTGGACAATCCGTAGAACTGGCAATAAATATCTGTGCCGGGGAAAACTCTTAGGGAGGGTTTTTTTTCTTTTTTGCTGTTGTGTTGGGGGGGAAAAAAAGAAGAACAAAGACGGGTGGTGATACATCAGCTTCAGAAAGTGGGTCAAAAACACTGTACTGTTTCCAGGTAAACTTCCAAGTTCAAATGAAGCCACTAACGAGACTTTACGGGTTCTAAATGAATATTATTAACACCGCCGTTAGGAGAACACAGATGTTACACCCTAAAAAAATAAAAGCGACAAAGGGGCAGGAGTGGAAAGTACTTTCACTTAGAGGTAATAAATGGGAACAAACATTCGTTTGTGTATAAAAGGGAAAATATGCAGAAGTAGGAGTCCTAAGGCCAGCTCAAAATGGCTGCTATTAAACGGTTAAATGGTTTGACTAATGAGAATTCAGCTAAGCACAAACTTCAATGTTATTAATAGATTTTTTTTGCACAAAAATCCTAATTTTCCCTAAAAAGCTGCCGTGCATTGAGATGGGAATTGAAGAAAAAAAAAGCTACATTATTTTAATTAGTAAAAAGTTTTACTTTCCCACTGTTAGTGTAATTTATTTTGATTATAAAGCACAAAATTGTGTTTTTTTTAATAGGAAACTGTTAGTTTCCAGAGAAAAACAATTACCAGATTTTCACATATATTCCCACAGAATTTATGAGCATAAAACATAAAGACTGAAGAATGTAAATAAAACTGACCTGTGAATGCAGCTGGAACATTTTACATTAATCTTCCACCTCCACACAACCTGCCTGCACATAATGATCACAAACAGCTTCACAACTCAAATAAAAACAGCTTCATTTGAGTTCAGCCGCTGAAAGCCTTTACAGGTTTTAATTTGGTTTCGCTCGAACTCTTTGATTTTTCCGCGTTAGCCTTGGTCTATTTGTGTTTTTGATTTTGCTCATGTATGTGTAGTTAGCGCTCAGTGTTTTTTTCTTGTTCTGCATGTTGCTATTGGTGCTGCTGTATGTTGTTTCTGGTTTATATAGTTTCTGTCCTGTCCTTCATCCATACAGATTCTGAATTGCCAACCCCTCCCACCTCAAGCTTGTTTGTCAAATGGCTGTAAATATGTAGACAACATTGTTGCGGTTTGTTCAGGGTCTATTTAAAGTGTGACTAGTCTGGCTGGATACTGTATATCACCACCAAACCACAGACTTTCTTGTAATGTTAAACTTGTAGTGCTGAGAATTTTATTTTATGGCCATTTGTCAACAAAAAAGAACATATTTTACTCCCCTTTATGTAAAGTTTTTAAATCAAAGAATAGGTACGAAGACACAAATGTGTCAATAATAATAACATAGTCATAGCTAAATATTAAAGATCACCAAAAAATCTGAAAAAAGTCATTTTCAGAAATCAAAAGGAAATTGTGCTTTTGGAGGACTTGAATTAGATAATGAGGATTAAAATGGCATTTCTAGATATTTCTTCGTTCAAATTTTCCTTGTCCAAGCTGGCTCACGACTGGATATTACTAAAATATTGCTCGCCACTTTTGTCGCTGCGGTATTGTTAGCTAGTGGTTGTGAGGAGCTATAAGCTAGTAAGGGAGCATGTAAACAGATGGGCACTGGGAATTGGGGGTGGGCTTGCTTCACTGCAACTGAACCGCCCACAACTCAGAGGCAAATTTCTAATGCCTCATTTCCACGGAGCAGTCTGGTCTGGTAGCGAGTATACGGTCCAGTTAATTCCCACTCAGTTAAGCCCCGCTTCCACTGAGGGGTTGGTTTTAACGGCGCATGCGTGGTGTAGACCGCAAGCGTGTCATTGTAGTGAAATAATTAGAAAAGCAACAACAACCATTTTTTTTCCCACTTGTCTTCCTTAGTTGAATCTATATCCATGCCTTCCAGTATTTATTGTTGTTTTTAGGTTTTTATTGTTGTCTACCACAGACTTGTGTGTTTAATTCTCTCTCTCTACCTTTTCGTCTACTCCTTTCTCACATTTTTGACTTCCTGTTTCTGTTGATTTTTGGCTCTGCACCTTCAGGATGCTTTGTTTGATCAGTAAATAAACTTTAATCATACTCTGTGAGTTGGTCTTGCTTCTGCAGAAAGTTATGTTTTCTATCATAGGAAGTTGCATTAGTTTTGCCTTAGACCCTCCCACACACACTGTTAATGTATTTATAAAGTTTCCATTAAAAAAACCCAGAGGCATCTGTTGTCATTTTTGACAGGTGCTACTAGACGTCCTTTTTTGATTTGTTTTCCTGGTATTTCTGTCTGCCGTGGACAAAAATGTCAGTTCTACAGTATTTAAGACTTATACCAGCGATAACATGCACAGTATTATCTTTATGATTATTAAACAACTAATCAAACTTAATTAGAGTTCAGAAAGTGCTGTAGGAAAACATGTGCACACTGAAGGAGATTTTTTTTTTTTTAAGTAGGAGTGCTAAATGTGAATCTTCAGTTAATTAAAACTATCCAACTAATTACTTCTGTAAATGGAAGGCACAAGGTTTTTTTTTTTAAAGCGGGATGGAAAAATAACCCAGGAAAATATCCAACGTTAATTATTGGTTTTGGCAAAAGTTGTGACAAAAGGATATTTTTCTTAAAAAAATGAAAAAACTCACTTAAATAAATGAGTTTTAAATAAAACTGCCGTCTTCATTTTCAAGGTGCAACACTGGAAGTATTTTGTTAAAATTAAAAGCAGCTTTGTCAATGAGAAGCTAGAGGTTGCCATGGTAAACAGCAAAGAGAAATAATAAAATAAAGTCCAAAAACATAGTGTGTAAAAACAGAAATCTATCAACAATGAACAATTGATCATGTTCTGGGCCAAAAGGCCTACAGAATCAGGACAAATAATTAGTCCCAAACAGTGAAGGGTACGGGTAATAGAGGTGCAATACAAAAGATAAAAACAACAGTTTTGTTGCCATGGGCTGTTCGGTTCCAATGCACAGTATGTCTGGAAATATCTAGCCGGAGCAAATGAGACACCCGCCTCATTCATCCATCACCGAGCTGTCCTTGAACCAGGAACAAACCCCCCAGCTGCTCCAGTGGAGCTGCACCGCAGTCGAACACAGGGATGCATGAATGGGTGATGCTGCATCTCCCATGGTGTGAATCTATACATATGTGAAGCAGGCTGGATTGTAAAACAAGCACGTGCTTACTGCAAACCTGCAGGTGGAAATGCTAGGAAAAGAAAAAAAAATGCTACGTGTTATGTTAATGCTTTCTGGGCCCTTGAGGGAGATAAAAGGTTGACCCAAACATTGTTTATTGGGAAAGGTGTACCACATAAATCATGTAGGAGGAAAATGGAAACAATAACTCACCTTTTGCTTTGCTTTTTGTCCCAGCAACTGACAGCATGAAGGGATAAGACAAGAGACAATAAGTTAGATAGGAGGAATGAAGGAGTTACACTGATGGAGACATGATTATTTGCTCAATCCGTGCCAACGGAGGACGTGATTTAGTGGTAGAAATGAGCGCAGCGTACAGTGCAGACACATGACATTTCACTGGCAGAATTTAATATCAATAACTCTTCTCAAGAGAAGGGAATGACATAAATATCACACAGTTTTAACTCCATCAAAACCTCGATTTAAATTCATTTTTCTGGTATCTTCATTAGGTTTATTTCAATGAAATATAGAGATATAATAAAAAAAACAAAGACTATATCTGAATTTCGCCAACTACTAAAAGACTATATAGTGCAGGACTTTCTAGTACCCTGGGTTTTAATAGTAACTCAATTTGAAGTCACCAATTTCCCAAAGTGAAAACCTAATAAATATAAACATTTTACAAAGACTATTTATGATTTAATTGTGTTTTAATGATAAAGACTTGGATGGTTTATTAAAAAAAAAATATTAAAATACATTTCCTTCACATGAAAAGTTAGTCAAATGCAATGCATTGTGGTCTGTATTTGCCGATCCACACAGTATCAATGCAACTTCTGGGAAATTTCTTGATTTCAAAATTCGGACATCCCCACAAAATGACACAGAAGGAGAGAAGGAATTTGGACAAAATCGTAGTAGAAAAACTATATACTAGTAGACTATATGATGTATTTCTTTATTTAGTCGTCATTTTGGGCATTACTGCCCACCAGCAAGTGGGAAGTGAACTAAATGTAAGGAAGGCATCAGAATGTTCAACCAAACTGGGACTAATCTGGTATCATGTTCACACCAGGTTGTGTCCACTACCTCTCTTTTAAAGTGCGTTTCCAAAGATTAATTTATAAATCTGCCCCTTCTGCTGTGTTCCAAAGTTTTTTTAAGTGTACAGATAATGTAAGTTCTATGCACTTGTGCAGGGATGTTTGATGATTTGCTGTCCCCAATAGCCAGAAGAAAAAAAAAGTACAAATAAGAGTAAAAATACAGGAAATGTTTCATAATTGTCTCAAAAAGACCCTTTTCACTGTGATGTCAGGCAAAATGTGTAAAATGACTTCCGGATTACGAGTTCAAACCAGCAAAAATGACAACTGAACGCTGTTTAACACAATTTTACGTAAATAATAAAAGATAATTGGAACATTTTACAATATTTATTTTATAAATGTCTAACCTAATTCTATTTTTTTTTCCTCTCTTATACTGTTCACAAACCAAATTACAAATAGAATAATCCTCCAGTGTTTGAGGATTAAAAATTGACCTTTCATTCAAGCAGATATTATTCTAACAGTTTCTATTTTGTTTGATGTCACTCGCACATATTTTAAATGCGATCAAGCACAAAAAGTGATGAAAGTACATGTTACGCGTGGCCAAAATATACATTCCTGTATGCCTGCAAGTATTTTAATTGTGTCCAAATTTTAATTTAGGTGTTGTAGTAAGGGGTGTTTGTTGTTTTTATGGGTATTTGAAGAGTAATTGTAAAAACAAGAATTATTACCAGGTGAATATTTTAAGTGCTGATATTATTTTTAGCTTTCAAAGTAAGTACGGGTAAGAGAAAGAGTTCAATGTTGACCGTACATGTTTTAGAAATGACGTGCGAACAATCACTTCCTTATATATTTTTGATGGTTTTCAATTAATTTGATCCTTTTTGTAAAGAAAAAATATCAAAAAGTTCATGAGGAGGAAATTCTGGTTATCCTCCAGGTCGGCTGATTACATCGTCACGAGAGTTCAGATGAACTCTGAAAACATTGTGTCAAATGTTTGCCCCGGAAACAACAGGACCTCTGATTGGGTCTGTGCCTTGACTTGACATAGACCCATCTGCCGTGTGAATCATGTTTGGTGTGAACACACCTTAAACTGAAAACAAATGCAGATTCTAGATCACAGTGATTTTTACATTTTTACTCACCCACACACACAAATAAAAAAATAAAAAAAACACAATGTTTCTTCTTTAATGCCACAAACTGTATTTCAATGGATATGTATGTGTTTAGAATTCATTCAAGTCTCCATTTGCAGCTCTTTTGAGCAAATATTGTCATAATAACTGAATTTAAATTCTGAGGAGAATAAAAGAGTAAAAAATGCTTCATATCTTTACTTTTAGTTTTCATTGGGTAGCTTGAATTCTTTGTTCAAACTAGTGCAGTCTGCACCTTCATTTGTGAGATGAGACACAAGCAAATGCCTAAAAACTATTTATTTCGATAAGGCTGCGGTTATATTTCTCATAAAGTAAAAACGTCCCGGTGGTTTTGGCTTTAACAAAATAAAGCGTCCTCTGTGAAAAACAAAAGCAAACATGAAAACTAAATACCTTAATTTTTCTTAAGAGCTTTTGTTAACTTTGCAATTTTTGCTCCATTGAGTCATTAGGGAAGAGTGGCAAACTGCCCCGTTTCAACTTTAGCCTTTTGAAGAAATTACACGGCACTCTAGGTACATGGCGCAACTCAGCAAAGGAATCAACAAAACCCTTCCTGAGACAAACCCTTCGTCCCCGATGTTTACGTAAAGAAAGGTGCTCTAATGTCGTTCAATTAGAACTGCTTACTAAAATGTCACGAGGATAAACAAATGAGCAAACTTAAGGAAGTTAACAACATATTTGCCTGCAAGGCTTAATAAAAGTAAACAGCAGAGCTTTAACTTACAGTAGCTCAGGCCACAGAGGACCGAGTCCCATGAAGAGGGAGAGAAAAAGAAAGTTAAACAACTATGAAAAAACCTTATGAGAAGGAGTTGAACCCGCAGAGAGAATTCTACTCTCACAAAGGACTGCTCCACTGCGGCAAAGGGAACATCAGGTGTTTTCTATATTCTAATAAGATACGCTCCCATTTAATTTGTTGATGCTGGGAACCTGAAGGAAAGAACAAAGGGAAGGAAATGCATTCAGAGTGTCACTTTAAAGCCATCAAGTCGACCTCCGTGAATTTCCCTGCGTCGTATAAAGTTTACTGCAGCCGAACACACAGCAGGACGAGGGTAATTACCGTAAATTGTATCACGGCATCACAGGGAACAAAGCTGACGGAGGATAAGCACAACGCCACTAAATATTTACAATCATAAGAGATTATGAGAGGGAAAATATCAAACAGGCATTAGCATCCTTCTATGAAGGGTGAGGAAACCATTTTTGCTCCACAGTGAATCTGTCATTTCTGAAGAGGTTTTATTGATTCACAAATCCCTTTAAGAAAAAAAAACAATAAAGTCTTCAGAAAATATAAAGATGACAAGGAGAGTAGAAGGTCACACTGCTTCATGCTGTCCACTCTGGTCACAAAAGTCAGTGTTGTTTTTTGTTGTTTGTTACAAAAGTGTTCGATGTAAAAGCCTTTAGATATTTGGACACCGCTGTGATTAAAAAATCATGTTTATATGTGCTTTTAGGGCTTCTATGTTCACAAGTTTTTAAGTCAGTTTTCGGACTCTTCATGGAAAATATGCAGCCAATCAGGGACTCAGATTTGGTAGTGACGGATGGTGTCCCCTTTAATTCATGGTAGTCCCAGCTGCTTGCAAATTGATCATGAAAGAAATTGATAATTGCAGTTTGTGCCCGACCAGAATTATATGATACCTTTTCTTTCATTTATCAGCACAGAGCCGTGAAAGATGAAAGCTTGGAGAAATATTCACAAGATTTGCACGGCTTTGACATTTCTTAGCTAGCCTGTTGGGGCAAACTTGCACGAGTTATCAGGAGCTGGTGTCCAGTGTGAACACTAAATGCTCAAGAATGCATGTTAAGCGTTTTCTTGATTGTGAGTCACAAACCCGGTTTTAACGTAACCCAACACATCTAGCAGACCCAGGTTTCTTACAGCAGGCCATTGATCGTTTTAAGAATTCATGCTGTGTTTTCCACACGATAATTCACACTTAAAAGTCTTTCTCTTTTTTGAAAAATGACATTATAATCTGACGCGCCTTATACATGGATTAATTCTAGTCCCGGGTCTAGCTTCTTGCTTTGTGTTTACTGATGCAGAAGCAAGACGCCCTGTCAAAATATCAGTATGTTTGTCTTCATGACTTGCAAAGAAAATTAGTGAATATGCTAACACAGCTAACAGGTAGCGGTGTCTGACAGTAAATTTTATGTGTTTCTAATTAAGTAAGTGTAGTAAATGTGACATTTATCTAAGTTGTATTAGCTTTTTTTATGTGTTTCAAACAAGGTGTGTGTTAATATAAATATGCTTACACAGCTAATGTGTCTGACTGTGTTTTTTATGCGTTCCTAACAAACTTGGGAGTCAGAATAGTCATAGTAACATTTGTTTAACTCTTGTGTTCTCTTATGGGGTCCACTTTTAATGTAAACATGCCTAGGATAGCACAAGGGTTAAGTGGCATTGGCATGAAAAAGCAAGCTAATACCACGTGTTGCTAACGAGGTTGCGTGTTATTGTAAATATGCTAATGTAGCTAGCATGTAGCGCTGTTGGACGTTTTTTTTTTTTTTGTGTTCCTTGGATGTTTGTTTTAGCAGTATCAGTCTTTTTTTCACATGCTGCAAATAAGGTTAAGGGTTACAAGTTTTGAGAATACTCCAGTAATCTTACAATGAAGTTCTAGAGTTACTGTGAACACAGTTAATGAAGTCTGACTGACGACTATTTTGTGTCGCTTCATGCACTTTATAGTTATTTATACTTTATGAAAAGTTTGAAAATAGAACATTAAAATCTAAGATGCAAAAAAACCCAATAATGATGAGGATTTTATCCTTTCTATATATTCTTGTAGATTTTACATTTCTTTTGATCTTTGTTTTTACTTTTATATATTTTGTTCTTTTTCCATTTTGATTTCACTCCAGTGTTCTCCTCCAGGGGATCCTCCATACCCTTGACTAAGCCTTTTTTTGGTGAACAGGGTTGTTGCAGTGGGATCTCCCGGGTCTAGCTTCTTGCTTTGATCAGGGGGGATCCTGTGGTGGCGTCCTCTGTGAGCATCAGTGGGGTGGTCGCTGGAGTGAGCAGATCCCCATAAAATCAATTCTTCACTTCAGTATCAAGCTCAATTTATTTTACTATTCTTCCTTAAATGTCCTTTTTAGGTTTCACCATGTGGAGGAATGGGGAGGAATCATGACATATATTTTTATGTTTTATTCGATGTGAAAGTCCTTGTATTCATTATACGTTTTTAAATATATATTTATTCCAATAAGCATTTATTGCTACCATCAGATAACAATTAATTTGTGTTAAATTTGGGTGACAAATAAAAGAAAAATGGCAAATCTAACTGACAAGCCTTAGAAAAATATAAAACATTAATATTTGACACAATTTAAAATTAGATTTGTTATTAATTCAACACAGGCAACAACAATAAAAAAAAAATCTCTATAAAAGCAAAGTCTTTGCACCTTGCATGTAGAAAGCTTTGATATAAAAGTAATAAAGAGAAATTTAAAAAACTGTGAAAAGTCTTTTTTTTTTTTAGCATATTTAACAAGGATTTAATGATGCAATAACAGTGAAGTGATGTGGTTACATCCACCAAAGCTCTTACCAAAAAAAAAATAAACATCTTTAAAGTGTTTTATCTAATATATTTTTCTTTAAGTTTTCTTGAACTTATTTAAGTCTGAATGTTCTATATGTCTTTGGAACACATTCTCATCTTTTAAAAACAAGGACTATGACTTTTTTTTTTTTTTTTATC
This sequence comes from Oryzias melastigma, assembly GCF_002922805.2. Lineage (NCBI taxonomy): Eukaryota > Metazoa > Chordata > Actinopteri > Beloniformes > Adrianichthyidae > Oryzias > Oryzias melastigma. Next base: position 8,350,954 of record NC_050524.1, on the reverse strand, counting down.
TTACTTTTGTCTCATATTTGACATGATAAAAGAAACAAACATACCACTAAAAATAAAAGCGAATGTACTATGGAACTAAACAAACAAAATTAGCATTTAGCTATATTTAAACACATACTAGTTTGTGATTAAAAAAAAGTTCCTTCAAGTCAGTTGACGAAGATGTTAAGAATTACATTTATTTCAAATGTTGCTTTGCTTCTCTTTATTATATAATATATATATATATATATATATATATATATATATATGATTTAAGGTTAAACTTCTTTCTTATAAAATAAAATAAGTTATTTCAAAATGCAGTAAATAAATAAATAAATTACTAATTTATACAGGAGGAGAAAAAAGTTATGTTTATGATTTTTCTCAATTATTAAATAAAGAAGAAAAATACTGTGTCCTGGAAACAGAAAACTGCGAATGTCAAGAAGGATTTGACAGTAGCTGAGACTCTGAAAAGTCTCTTCTTGAGCACAAGGAGAAAAATGACATCAATTTTTCTTAACTCGATGAAAAACAGGCAGCACATGTGGACTTTAGCTCTCCTCCACCTCTGCTCTGCAAAAGCTCGCTGGCACAACCTGTCTATTACAGGAATATCTAACAGTTAACGGGGCCGTCATTTTTCTGCAGCTGGGGCTGCTGATGGCTTTGTTCATACAATGCACACCTCATTTGATTCTCCGGTTGTCAAAGAGCATGTTTGGCGTCTTATCTTTCTGCTGCTCTGAGCTGCATCTGTATTCAAGGTGCTCATCAATGCTTTGCTCTGGTGTTTACCCACTGCTGATATTTGATAACTGCTGGGCATCCATCCTAAAAATAATTAATAACAAGTTTGCAGGGGAAGGCAATTTGAAAGACTCGAGTCCGAGATGGATTTGCCCATGCTTGTATGACTGTTTTACTTATTGAGGTTGAAGAGAAAATGATCAAATCTGCCCTGTTTTCCTGTTGACAGCAGCAGACAATGGAAACCTCTGAAATTCTGTTCAGTGTTTCCTCTCTATCACAGGGGATATATTCCATAAATGACCCACGATAGGTGAAATCCGCAAAGTAGGAATATAGATATTTTAAGGCTGTAGAACCCCCCACTACACACTATACATCAGACAGACATGAACATTTTTACTCTTTTCTCTCTTGTTTAAACTCTCAAAGTTCAAATCTTCACAGCAAAATGAGTCCTGTATTATAGAATGACACCTAAGATCTGCTATGTTACTCTAGCAAAATTACTCTGTAGGAGAGACGGTACGGAAGAGAATGATTGACAAAATCAACAGCCAATCAGAATGCAGAACAGGGTGCATTGTTTAAAAAAAAGGAAGACACAGCGAGATTGCTAAAAGTGAAATGCAAAATATCAAAGGAATACTGTGTTTTAAAGTCAGACAACTACAGTATTTTAAGAGAATAAGCCACTTTGTGTTGTTTGACAGGGGTGCGGCTAAAGTTGCACCCACACCGAACACGATTCTTGTAGCGTTGGCGGCCAGATTCAATGTTAAATCAATGGAACAGACGTGACATGAGACAATCTGAAGTCCTGCAACGCGATTTAAGCGAGGGGCTCAAATAAGGTTGTGATCTTCACAAATGTATGCATGTAAATTGGCTCAAATACTCAGTATATATATATATATATATATATATATATAGTGTTTATATATAGTGTGTATATATATATATATATATATATATATATATATATATATATATATATATATATATATATTCAATTTTTTTGCTGCTGCGACTCATACTTCAGAGCATCTTGAAGTCCAAAAAATAAGAAACCTTCATTTTCTTAATTACAAAACCCAGAGGTGGAGGCAAAAATAAAGCATAGTGGAAAAAGGCAGACCATTTCTGATATAAAAATAGGTCAGCGATCACCTGAAGTGTGGAAAAAGGACAAAATGCATGTCTGTAAAATGGGTCATCTTTTGGTGATCCGCGAGCAAACTCTTATCTGATGAGGAAAACGGGAACATTATACAGCTGATGTATGCCACGCTTCTTTCTAATGGAAAATTCATTGTTTTTGACTCTCATAAATCTTTTGTGAGCCTCCAAGTCTCCCCCCGTTTTACCTATTTTTCCCTCATGTGGAAGGTATTAATCTCAAGCACTTTCCCAATTCAGTCTGACAAAGTCACACACAATGATAAGATTCTCCTTGCTGTGTGAAGGAAATGTTTGCAAGCACATGACAAGCATATCAATACGTTTTGAGTGAAGAGTTGAACACTGACATTGCAAAGAGGACTTCTACTGAAAATCAATAGGAATGGCACATTTCTGTAAATTATTAGTATACTGCAAATAAAGCAGAAATAAGTATAAGTTATGAAGGCATTTGCATAGAAAATTAGACAAAACAAGGTTAAGAACCAGCAGAAAATCAAATTTAGTTAATTAAACTAAATGACCTTTGGGTTGTTTTCTTGTTTTATATCATAGAGAAGTAGAGTTGTTGAAACTGATTGGTTTTAAGGTTCACGTCAACATAACAATAGGACCTGATGAAGATTTTAAACTGAATATAAACATTCAGCAGCGTTTTTGGCCTAAGGGCAATAAAAAAAAGTCAAAACCTGCATTTTTATGATCCATCTCATTGCTGTTTGACTGAAAAAGCTAAATTGTACTTAACATTTTTTTATGAAATATGAAAAACGGTTGCAGCTGTTGCCACAATATGACAAGTGGCGAGGTAGAGAAAAAACAGCATCTTTTGTAACACAGTTTGAATTTCACCAAATCAGTGGAGCAGATTTCTATACAAATCTGGCCTCTAACATCCCTTAAAACAGTTTTAGTACAACCAACAAGCACAATCTTCCCCCTGAATAGATGTAATAAGCTTTAAGGAAATGTGGCCCCAATTAGGGAGATGCTACAAATCAACAATGAAAAATTTCTATCATTGTAAAGGAGCACATTTTGCTATTTTTCTCACTGTGGAATATATGTTTTCTTTGTCAACAGATTGCTTTTCAAGAAACTTAAATATGGCCGAACACCCACACAGTCGTGTGAATAAAAATACACAGAATTCTGTCTTAAATACAAACTGCACAGTTAACTTTGATTCCTAAAGCAGATGCAGATCAAAAGTATCAAGTAATGAAAAACTAAAGATTGAAATGCTTATCCACATTTTTTAAAATCTTTTAGCTGCATTTCCACTGACTACAAAATTCGAGATAATAAATTTGGAAACACTGCAATTTAAAAAAAATAGTTTCTGCACTTGGAGGAGGTGGTTTTTAAGGCATATTGAAATCGACATCTTTTTGCAAAACTGTAATGGAAATACTTAAAAAAAAATTTAATTAGTCACGTGACCAACAACTGGCTACCACGCCACAAGAGCTCCCACAACATCACGTGGCTCATCAAAAGTTAATTGTGTCATGTGGAATTGTTGGATCCACAGTTCCTCTGTAAAATCACGATGTCCCAAAATATCTTCATCCATAGCCACTCCCACATAGCTTGCCGCTCCGTGGTCAGAGTAAGACGCCAACGTCTCCTTTCATACTTGATGATGAGCGCCAGTGCCGTGGCAGAAACTTGAATGTATCGCCCTGTTTTTGAATGACTTATTGTATGAGTTAGTGTTTATTCACATGATCATGATTTAATGGAAACAGTGTAATAGCAAAATAGTTTTTTTTTTTTTTTACATTTCTAGAATTTAGATAAAGTTTTGCGCGTATGTGTAATGGAAACACAGCTAAAGAGGTACAGCTTTTGCAGGTAAAGGCAGTAATAAAAAAGAAATGGTATAAATCAAAAGTTTTAAAAACTGAAATAAACATATTGAAATAAAAAAATATGGAATAAATTCATGACTTGTTATAGAGGAAGAAAATTAAATGAGCTTTTTATGGTTGTCTCGATGCAAATAAGAAAAATATTATAGAGTTTAGCAGGAGATTGATCAGACTTTCCTCCACGTTAGTTTTGGACTCCACCCATGTATTGCGAATTTTTACCGCTCTTTTAAAAGAAATAATAAAAACAAACTGAATCTTGAACAAATCCAACCATGTGTGATTAGGATGCATCCTATATGCGATACATTGCTGATGTGTAATCAGATCAAATTCGGAGGCCGTGCTGCAGATTCTCCACTGAAACAAATATGTCTTCATAATAAATATCACAATGCTACAAGCAGAATCTCCTTTCTCCGGGGCGTCATTGTGAAGAAAGCTAATCTACTGCAAACAAGTAAATAATCAGGTTTGCGTTTCTAATGTGATAATGGCATTTTAGGGGGTTTCACAAATCTCTGACAAATCGTGTCACAGAAAACAACATTAACCTACAATCAGCCTAAGAAAGCTTGAATAATCTCGTTGATATTCACAGTCCTGAACAATGCACTTGTCTGATGACTGGACTGAAAATAACAGCAGTTTATAAAAGCCTGTGTAGGAAAAAGATAATTCGGTTATGACGGATATAAACATTTGAGAACTCAACTATAGAAATCCCCCATTTTTACATGTAATAACTTAATGTCAAAAGTGGCTAATGTGAAAGTATAATGTAAATAAGAGAGACAATAAAAGGGAAACCCCCAACAGGTGGCCCTTTTAACCACCAGAGGGGAGAATCTGGACCCGTCAGCCGGCTTGATGGTTATATTTGCCTCGTTTGACACATGCAATTTGACAGAGTCAAGTTCTTTAATTTGTCTGTTTATTTATCTGCTCGTCCCTACGGTGATCAGTTTAACTAACCACTGAGAGGTTTGCCAACTGACAGGGAGAGCTACCCCCGGTCTCTCAGATGGCCATCAGCGAGGTCGCCGCTATTCTTCTGCCAGTCTCGCCAACTCTCCGTGGACTGGATGTCCATAAGCAGCCCTTTGATGGGAGCGATCATCATTCAGAGTACACCCAAATACCCTCAAGTGGAATTACTGAGCAGTTTCAATTCCTGGCATGTGATGGTGGCCTGCAAATACCAGAGGCAGGTGACAGGAATTCTAAACCAGTCCGTTTTATTAAGACTCATAGCGGTAGCCAGAATAACTTTAGCTGCAGAAATAAAGACTGTAGAGACCCAATCAGATCATCTTTCAATTTATTTTAAAGCATTCTCAGTGGTCTTTTAATTATAATTGTGCAATTTTTAGTCAAAAATCTAGGACAAAGTTGTGCCTTTGAGTTGTGGGCTGTTGGTGCAGAGCAAGCCCGCCCCCACTCCCCGTCACCCATAACTGAGTTATGCTCTACTGCCAGCTTACAGTTTTACGGTTTTGAGCAACACACCAGCTCAGACGAGGAAAACGAAGATGTACATGAATCTATTAGTCTAAGTGGATGCATCAGAAAGAAGGACAAAAAGGTTGACTAAAAAAAAGTTTAACATCTGCCAAGTAGTTAAAATTTTACAGTTATTAGAGATAAACTTTAGTTTAAAATATTATTTATGTCTGGCAAAAATCTTAACCAAAGCTGAGAAGTGTCTGAAACCGTAAATTGGGATTCTTAAATACCCACTTCGATCATCTTTTGATCTATTTTAAAAATATTTTCAGTGTTATTAAAAGACACAGTGAGCTCGTGGCTGGCCTAGTGCATTTTCTACATCACAAATATGATCTTTTTCAAAGACAGCTTTTTATCTGCTACTGATTAACTATGATTTGAATTAAGAAATACTCAGAAATGCAATTTCTAAGATTAATTTTCTTCATATATGTCCTCCATCATCAGAAAAATGCCACAAAAACACATGAAAACAATAACAAACCCAATTTTCTAAAGTGGTTAATTATCAAAATGTAAACTTGATTAACCAGCTACTGTCAAGGATTTTGTCAAACCAACCACACCAAATGGACATAATTACTGAAATATTTGCCCGATCCTCCCTTTAGTCACCATCCCCGTCTTCCCAGCAAAGACAGGTACAACACTTTTCAAAAAGTGACAATGAGAGAGCACAGATTCCTTCATATTGTGAAAAATTAGTACAACTGACAAACACTGCTCTGCACATGGAGGTACATATTGTATAAAATTGAATTTTTGCACCACAGAGAGCAACAACCTCATTTCCCATTCATTGACTGTTTGACATTAAGAGCTAAATCCCATTTCATGTATTTTTTTTCCAGACAAACCTGCTTTGCCACGGTAGTTATGAGTCCAATTTCATGTAACAGCGATAAAATCAACCCTTCAACAAAATATGTATTTACTGCTTTTTTGCTATTATTCTGATCTAAGGCAAAATCCGAATTCTACCCCTACAGCTTCTCCCTATCCCTACATTTAGCCCTCCAAATGTAGAGTTATGGAAAAGGGTGTCTCTCTCTTTCGATGATGTCATCAATAGTCGCCGGTTAGTTAGGTTAGCGTAGACCTGCTTGTGCTCGGAAATAATAACAACATTGGTTTAATAACCTTAAAAAGGTCATATTTAAACAAGAAGTCATTACTTACATTAAAATGTAAACTTCTGTGCTTCAAAACACAACCACATAAAGAAAAACACTGTTTTTCCGCTGTTGCCGCGGAATACCCTCAGTGATACAGAACTCGAAGTCCCTTTGTTCTACCGTTAAAATTGGAGGAGTAGGGGAAGAATTCAGATTTTGGCCAAAGTCTGTAGACTGTTATCTGTCCAAGGATAATTTGTTCTCCAACTTTCCAACTGAATTTTATTTTTTTTGTACTTGTCATTTTGTTTTTTTAAAGTTAGTCAAGATTGTCCCTGCAACTAATTGAAATTGTGTTTTTTTTTGTTGTAAATAATATTTGGTTTTTAATTTTTACAATATAAATTAATGGTTAACAAAAGGTGAATATTTTAAGAGCAGCTTTTTCCAGTTACTAGCAATTAGGGGCGGAGCAAGAACATTTTATATTCGGGGATGGGGCAGAATACTTTGGGACAACCATGACATATTAAAAGATCAAAAGTACGTGTTTCCAACAATTTTATTACTGCTTTTACTAGTTTTGCTTAAATAAGTTTTTGTTTATGATTTCTTAGTTTTTACCAACAATGATACTTATTTTGACTCAAAAATTGGGGGTGGGGCAAAGCTTTTTGCTGCCCTTCCCCCCTGTAGTTTCGCCCCTGCCGGCACCTAGAATTTTCTGAAATATAGTTATCACAGAGGGTTTTTTTTTTCTTTCTTTACAAAGAGCAGATCAAATTAATCATCCACTTACCAGTAAAAGATCCCTGTCTTTTAACTCTTCAATAAATGTCAGCGCTCCCCTGCAGAGCAACACAAACACATGCTCCTGCAGAGCTGTGCATCTGTGCTGCTGGTCCAATAAAAACACCCCAATCTAAACACACCTCCTGTGAAAAGTCTGGCCACGCGTATATTTTCCCTCCAGAAGACACAGCAAACCAATTTCTTGTTCAATTTTCCCATCTTGTCTCTACTGTTTTCCAATTGGGGAACTTCATGTAACCAAGTCCTGCAAGTGCCTCTGCAGTTGGAGCGGTGTAAGCATGGCAAGGCGAGCCGGAGTAATAGAAAAAAAACTTGATTTCACATGGCTGTGTCGATGCGTGCCCACTGTATGATGAATAAGACCAACTCATCTTGCTGTGTTGTGCTGTTATTGCAAAAAGTAAATGCAACATAAAATCTTCACACTGAATGAGATAGCCTGAGGTGTCTGCGGAACCTAAACTAAATTCATTTCAACACTTGCAAAGGCGCCCTTTCTTTCTGTCACTTCTGTGCTGTGCCCTGCAGTGACAAATACAGTCAGAAATCTTTGGCTCAGGTGCACGCCACCGAGGCTCAGCGCTAATATTCTTCTCTTCATTTCACTCCAGAGGTTTAGTCCGTTCCACGTCTAGAGAAACTAGGTCTGAGGATCCTCTGAATGTTGGTTATGCAGACGCCTCAGAGCAAACTCACACAGAAGAAATTCATTTCCCAAATATTTTAGCTTGGCATCCAAATTATATTTATACTCGTTTGGTGCTGCCATGTTTAAAGGAGTGTCCTCTATTAAATAAAAGTCAAGCAGCACAGCTGGAGAAGGTGCAAAAACGGAGCTATAAAGATTACTTGACAGGGATGGTCAACAACTTCATTGCAGAGTCAGAGGGAGTAGATAAATGTTTATTTAAAGACCAACTCAGATCATCTTTTTATCTATTGTAATAGTGTTTCCAGTGGCCTCTTATTTATGGTCATGCCAATTTTGGCCAAAATAACCAAAATTCTGTCATTTTCTGGGACATTTCTGGGACGTTTCTGCAGAGCGGCAGTAGTTCATCAGATATTTACCTCTGAGTAAAGTTGTTGGCGTGAAAGTAAGCCCCATCATCTCTGTATATATAATTCAATTAAATTCAATTATATTTATATAGGCTATTAGCACAAAAGAATTGCACACTGTTGTTTTGTTATGCTAATGTTAGCTTGGGTGTAAACTAGTGTGAGAGAGTGTAAACAAAGGCTTGCTGGGATATTAGTATAGCTAACTTCCGTGTCAACAATCCAGAATAGTATTTTATAATGAGCTGCAGTAAATATGTCTTAAAAAATGGAAACATGGTTTTTGATTTTGGCTAAAAACTGAATAACCATAATTAAAACAGCACAGAGAAGGATTTTAAAATGAAAAAAAAAATGTAGTTGTAGAGGCACTTAAAAGGAATGAACAGCATACATCCTTCACGTGATCCAATAAAAACCCATAATAATGTTTTCTGAGATTAATCAATAATCAAAAAGCACTACTTGAAAAAATCCGCACTTGATCTGATCAAAGACGGATTATAAAAACTATCCAAATCTATGAAATAAATTGACTCAGTAGGGGAGGGATTATAAAAGGTTGCTTCTTCACACTCTTTTTCAAGTAATCAATCAAGCTCTACTTGACTTTAGTTAATAATCACCATATTTAATGAATCAAATGTGACTGAAATGTCTTTATTTTTGCTTGTTTGTTTAATGAATGCATTTCACTGTTTTTTTAGTGAGTTTGATAAATCTTTGATTTTTTTTTGTCTTGTTAGGTCCATGAATTACGCTTGAAATAAACTAGATTAATCAATTAATTAATCAATCAATAAAAGATCTGCCTCAAAAAACAAAACAAAAAAAACTCCAACAGAAAATAGTCAAAAATAGATCCTTTAAATGTAAACACTAAGAAACTACAGGCTTTAGAATTTAGACTTTTTAAAGTTTTGAGTGAGTTCTTAAGTTTAAAAAAAAAAATCCAAGTTTAGCTAAGCAATTGAATGATGTTGCTGTATAGAAATTATAATCTAAGACGCAAATAAATCTAAACATTCAAGTGGCTTACTTTCAGGAATACAGAAAAAAATGGCTGCAACAGTTAAAAAAAAACAATAAAGTAAAATAATCAGTATTAGTAAATAAAAGTCTACAAAACATTTGTAATCTAGACACAAAATGATGTGGAAGGCTGTGGGCGGTTTGCAGTGCGTAACTATCTTCTGTTTGTCGTCTCAAAGTGCAGTTACACATTTAGCACAACCCTCAAACCCCTTGTGCCATATTTGTTTGGGGAAGTGGACAGGTGGACCAAAAAGAATAAATATTCTTCAACCACTTAAGAGCAAACATGGCTACGGTTTTCACAGCCGGCAGAAAAAGTGCAGATGAAGAGCACGGGAGTTCTCTGCAGCAGGAGAAACGCTTCATTAACTGCACAGCCTCATCGCTGTGGCGAAAGGCCTGCCCTTTTTTAACCGCCGATGATAGATTTTAAGCATTTGTTTGTAAGTGGCTATTTGTTATGTTTGGGAGATTAATTTTCCGACAGAGACACGGTTACTGAAAGGAAACCAAAGCCCTGCTTTTACTCTTTGTTTGCTCTTTCCCGGTTCCATTAATAGCAGCCTGAAACTTTAGCCTCTAAATCTCTGGTTTTGCTTGTGGCACGGCGCCCTCGTAAGATTTACTACATACAGACCGGCGCGTGGAATGATCCATTCAACAGAAATGAGAGTGAAAATGCTTTTCTGTCTGATTACTGTACTGCTCACCGTCTTAAAACAAATCTGGGGCGTTAAAAGACCAAAACATTCAGTTCAACTGAACAGGTGTGCCCGAAATCGAAAAGTAGCCTCTGTTTGTCGGGGATGCAGTTCCTCTCTCAGCCTCATGCTATTTGTGATATAATGCCGTGGGGTTACGCTTCAGTCCAGCTGAGCTGTATTTAATACATACAGAGATTCTTAAAGTGATTTTGGAGAGTCCATCTACTACCTGCTCTACACCAAATCAGGTTTCCTTCTGATACAGAAAATTGCTTGACATTATGTGGCTGCCCCGATGCCTCGCAGAGGCCCTGTGCATGCTGATTAGGGTCTCTGCTTAAGGCAATCCAGGACTCAAACCTCCCAAGTCTTTATCTGCCGACCCCCAGGATAAAAGCAGGCACGCACGCCGCCGGTCTCCTCCTGGTTACAGCGCAGCATAATGGTGACACTGTCAAACTTCATATCATCATACAGAACACAGGGGAAATGCAGATTTACAAACCCCATTTCCAAAGCAGCGTTCAACACTAATGATAAAACAAAATAGTATCAAAAATAAACTACAACTAAAATATTTCCTTCAATAACAGAAGACTTTCTGAAAACATCTGTTTGTGCTGCAATCCTTATTATTTGTATTCGTTTTGGTACATTATATTTTAAAGTTGTGTCATGCGATAACTGCTTTATTAAAGCTTTATATCCATGAATTATTCCTCATCTAATTAAAAAAAATGAGTGTAACATATTTTTCATATATTACATTTCAAATATTTCTTTAATTTGCTTTGAAATATGATTTAGAAATCCAACAATTTGGATATGTTTGTTTATTAAAGATGTATAAAAGTGCAAAATAATATCAAGGATCTTGGTTTCGCTGCAATAAGAAGCAGTGCCACACTTTTTTTTGCAATACATCATTACATATAACATTATAACTACATTTACAGTTTTTTTTAATTGAGTTTTACCTCCTGTTATGAAAAGCATGGTGGATGATGGGGAAATGTAAAGTTGTTAAAACAAATAACATTTTAGGTGTGTTTTTTTAGTTGATAAAACTGCTTATTTTTAACAGTTGCTTCTCTGTTTTGACTTAAAATCCTGGCTAATGCCAATTTAAAGTTTTTTTTTTTTTTTTTTTTTACAGTTAAAAAATGCCACAGATTTTTGGGAATTTGGGTTTTAAGATTCAAACACTTACTAATGTTCCCCTACGATCATCTTTTGATCTGTTTTTAATGTGTTTCCAGTGGTCTTTTAATTATGACTATGGCATTTTTAACCAAAAATAAAAAAAAAAATCAGTGTAGTTTTCTCAGACATAGTTTCTGCAGATCATTAGTACTTTATTAGAAATTTGCCTCTGAGTTGTGGGCGCGATGGTTGGCACGGAGAAAGTCCTCTCCCTTCTCATGATCTATCTGTTTATGTGCTCTCCCACTCGCTCACAGCCCCTCACAACCCCCACCTAACATCACCAGTGCAAAAGAATATCGAGAAATCTTGGAGCTATACAACCGTACAGAATTGAGCCCGATGGCAGCTCAGACGAGGAAAAACAAAGACGTTAATGGATCTACAAGCGGATGCATTTAGAACAAAGCGAAGTATGCTTTTAGAACATGTTGAAAACACCAAAAACACAATTTTCATTGGAGTTTTCAAAACTACTACATAGACTTAACATGATTAGTCTCCCATACTCCTGTGTATCATGCTGTAATATATAAAATATTGAATTAATCAATTGTTTATTTATGACAGGAACATTTTTAAACAAAAAAAATACAATATTAAAATGTAAATGTGCTCTAATACATTAGATTGTGTTGATGAAAATAAAACAGTTGGATGGCTGTCTCATAGTTTATATGTAATTCTGCATTTTTTTAATATTTTGCAGCTTTATTGTAATCTACTCTAAGCTTGTAAAGATTAAAACTCACCTTAAAATGAAAAACATTATGTAAATGTATGTAAATAGAAGTCTATTCTATACATTTCTGATATGTATAAAAATTCCAACTCACAAACACATGTTGCAAGTGAAATAAAGTGCTCCTCATTAACCCTCCGGTCGTGTTCGCATTCAGCCCCCTACTTTAGTGTTCCCGGTCAAAATTGACCGGTGTGTTTTAACTGCTCTTAAATTAGCACACAAAAAAAATTTCACCACCAATTTTTTTTATTAAACATTCTTTAGTTGAGAACAACATTTAAAAGTAGTGTCTAACAACAATTTGTAGATGTAAACATTAAATAACATCAGTGAAAATACAATTGGGCACTGAAAATGAACTACAAAATGAACATATAATACAAAAAATAAATGGAAAACCAAACACCAAACTCAACAGGGTGGGAGTGGAGGTGTGTGGGGGTGTGTGTGTTTGTGTGTGTATTCATGCACATGAGTGGCATGTGACACTCAGGTCAGAGTGGGCCTTGCAAACATAAGCATTACATTTGCAGCATGTCAGGCTCGTTTTGATGTCTCTAGGGGCACAGAGGCCACAACGCTTCCTTTTCTGGCAATGTCCTTGTTGGGGGAGAGCAGCCAGGGCAGCGGCTGGGGCTGGAGTGCGCATGCTCCTAACCAGACTGGCAGAGGCTGGTGTGCGGGGAATGTGCTGCCGTCGCTGTATAAGAGGAGTCACCAAAGCTTTCCCCAGGTCTGCGAGGAAAAGTCTCCTCTTGAAACTTTTCCCCTGATTCCAGGTTGGGTCGATTGCTGTCCACACCACATACGCGTTGAAAGCTGACACATCCAGGATGTTGTGGAACAGTGCCACAGGCCAGCGAGCCGTCATCCGCTTACAGGTGTATGTACCAGTACTGGACTTGATGTCATCCACACGAGATGCTGCATAACGCGTTGGTCCTGGTGTCATCTTTATGATGTTTTCCACTCTCGCTCTACCTCCTCGGTCCTGGGGGGATGATGACCAGAGCAAGTGTCCACTTTTGGACTGAAATGTTTCCTCAGGTGCCTGTTCTTCAGGTGCCTCTCCCTCTCCATCTGTTGACTGGTCAGTCTCCTCAGAGTCTGGTTCAAAATCTGTGATGTCTTCCAATTCCGAGACATCCTCCTCTATCTCTGGTTCAATTTCAGTGCCCTCTTCATCATGCCCAAGAATCTGGAGCAGAACCTCTTCCACAGAAAAACGCTTCAGTCGTCTACTCATTGTGCTCAGAGTAAAAGGAATCCAAGGCAAACATCGAGCTATATATAGTATGGGGTTGTGTAAAAATGATACATTGATTAGTCTGGAAGGTGTGGTTCACGTGTGATAGGTACAGAAGCGTGGGAAAGAAATGGGTTCACATAATAGACACCTGTCTAGTCTGTGTAAACATATGATACATTGTATCATTAGGAAGTTGGTTCACGTGAGAGGATCGGCACATAAGCAGAAAGACATGTGTACCCACAAAAGACATTGTGTGTGTGTGTGGGGGGGGGTGGGGGTGTGTGTGTGTGAGAGAGTGTGTGAGTGAGCTGGGGCAGTGTGTATGGGGATGTTTTCTGTATGTTGAATGAATTTACTCTGGATACCCATTCATTTCCTATGACGGTCACTTTTGACCGGGAACACCACAGGTGTAACAAGGTTGATTAAAACACTCAAAATTGATTGAAATAGGTAATCATCACTTTTATATGTTCAAGTACACAGTGTGAAGGATATCATAAGGTCTTGAGGTAATCAGATGTAAAACATAATATTTATGAGTATTATAAGTTGTAAAACGGTCAGATTTGACCCGAACACGACAGGAGGGTTAAAGAAGTAGCTGGGTCAAGCTTCTTCTCTTAGATGGGTCTAATGTATTTGTTTACGTCTTTTGCAGTGAAGGAATAAGACTGATGGGAAAGGTGAAGAGCAAGTGATGTTCTCAAAGTCACACGAGGCTGAAAAATGAAAGCGCGCCGTTTGGCATTGGTGATAAAACCTTTCAAAAGTCCAAGTTAGACAAATGTTCCGCGGGAAAGCTGTACGGAGTGCGCTGTCATACGTAACTACATGTGAAATATGACCTTCATCACTCTCCTGGTACAGTATATCAGCTGCTTATCTTTGAAAACACACGCACAGTTGTGTTCCATGTCCCAGAGATGGAATTCCAAACAAGGTCAATCTGTGAAGAGTCCTTCTGGCTGCAGAGATAATCCACTTTGATGAAACTGCTCACATTCAGGTAAGTGTCATGCTTAAAAATTTCCACCTTGATATGCAACAGATGCTCCATAGATCATCTATGTAGCGAAGAAAGATTTTGATAAAACCACAAAACCTTGAATTGAAAAGTGGAGAAGCCAAGAGTGATGCACCAAGGAATTTCAAAAACACGGCAGGTCAAAACCAAACTTCAGCGTGACATTACAGCTAATGTGGACGCCTCTTTTTATTTAATACAACCAACAACTAACTTTTTTGTGCAACATGTCTTTCTCGTGAAAATAGCTCAACAAGAAGTGCTAAACTGGATTTTACAGAGATAAAACCTCAGTTATTTTTATTCATACTTCTTGAATTGGTTCTGAGAAAAGCAGTCTGACAGTCAGATAAAAAAAAAAAAAAAAAAAACATCCACACAAGATTTACTTTGTAGTGGATGCTGAAGCTGTACACACTCTTTCAAACATCCACAATTATTGAAGCATCGTTGTAGTCTTTCAATGACTCTTTTAACTATAACCTCTTAGTCATAATTAGGACTTCCGGTAAAAATGTTGTTTTTGGTGCTTTTAACATGTTCGTGAGGCATTGTTCTCATGATGGAGGAACTTTATACAGAAAAATAATCTTAAAATTGCCTTTTGGAGTATTTATTTATTCATTTATGTCTTTATTATTGTATTTATCTCCATTTTTGTTGTTCCGGCGATGTAAGTTTCGGATGTTAAGGGGCTGTAAGCTAGCAGGAGAGAGTAATAAAAGGATGATGGGAAATGGGGGCAGCCTTACTCCACACCAACAGTCCCTCCCACAACTCAGAGGCAAATTTTAATAAACTACTGCTGATCTGTAGAAACTGCCCCCTTTTTTTTTTTTTTAATTTTGAGAAAAAAGAAACGGCTTAATCATAATTAAAAGACCACTGGGAATTATTCTAACTTAGATCAAAAGATGAGCAGAGTGGGACTTTATTCTTTAATTTTTAATTGTTTTAACCTTTTAGTTGTTTTAAATCCTTTTGTTTTTGATGTGCAGCACCTTGTTTGACAGTGGTCATGTGAAGGCACCATTTAAATAAAAAATATTTAGTTTGATTTAATTTAATTTCTAAGCACATTTTGTTTCATTTTAGTCTTTCAACTCATTTTACTATTACCTTTTACCCTAAATAATTCATTGCTACAGATTCTTGTGAAAAAGATATCACAGTATGCCTATTTAATTATTATTACGTTTTTCCTGTCCTTGATTTGTACAAAGGATTAAGTTTAAACAAAACAACTTTTACTTTCATGGCTGTTGCAAATTGAAGCCCTGATCTCATAGAGACAAGGATTTTCTCCTGACAGCAGAAGAAGTCTAAGTGACATGTTTGATTAAAAGAAAAGCAGGGTAGTACTTAAACTGTGAGAATAAAATATGTTGCTATCATATTAATAAAATTATTACAGCATTATATTTTAGACATGACATTTATGTTGGTAAATTTTGGAACAAAATATTACATTTTAATGTAAGCAACATGTTCATATAAAACTATGGTTTTATGGTAGCTGGCGTTATTAGATGCATCAAATAAAAGCATAAAATGCACAATTTTAACCTCTTAAGACATGGCATCCACATATATTATATTATATTTTGGGTTAAATAACTACAGCAGTTAATTCTGCTTAGCTAGGGCCCAAGAGAAATTAAAAAAAGGTATATCAAACAAGATCTCGGGTCTTCAGAGGTTACATTTTTGATTTTGCATCTTTTTTTCAAAAGTAGGACAAAGCTGATTAGTCTGGGAAACCTATTTGACAGGAGGTAAGCTATGGTGCAAGTTTCTGTAAGTTTTGAATCATTCAAAAAATAAGTGGAATTTAAATCACTAATTATGCGAGAACTATACACCATTTTATGGAAATCAAAAAAAAAAAAAAAAAAGTATAGCAAGCGATGGAATAATCAAATTACCACTGTGCTTGCAGATCTGACAGCTCCTACAGGAGCCAAAACAGCTATGATGATCTGACAGCTTTCTCCCAGCTGTAATTAAAATAAACTAATATATTTAAAACGGGGGCAGCAGGCATACTCCAGACCCTCCCACGGAGCTGACATTTATGACAACTGCCCATGCAACCGGAAATTGACATAGATGCTCCAAACAAAATAAAAACAAACAACACCCAGAAGCTCTAGTCAAATTGGAAGCTTTACAAGCAAAGCCATGGGCCACGGAGTCACAGCACTGTATTAAATCTAAGTCGTGGTGATGCTATAAATATGGATTTTGAAGAGAGGAATATTCAGCACGCTGCTGCAGTGGTGCTGCATATTGGAATGTTATGTGCCGGCGAAGACGACCCACTCGGGGGGGCAGAGAGAGAAAGACACAAGATGCTGCAGAAATCCAAACCACTTCAATGCAAAAATAAAACCAGACGAGGAGAGCAGGAGGAGACGGCTCACTGGAAATGCCACTCGTCTGAGTCTGGGAGTGCAAGACATTTTTAAAGGGACATTTTTTTATTTTTATTTCAGAGGACAAAGACGGTACTGCAGAAAATCTAGACTTAATTATGCAATACTGTCTAAAGTACGGGTACACTGATTCATTTTAATGATCTGATTCATATCATAACTTATGGTTGACAATACATTTCATAGTCTATATTGGTTCATTTTGAACAATCCGATTCGATCTGATTCACTGACCTAAAACCTTACATTCTGTTGGGTCAAAATTGACCTGTTTTCAAGTGTGAACATAGGTCACTATTGACCCGAACACAACATCAATCCAAATGGTATCCTCAAATAGCCAATGTTATATACAAGTGTTTAAGGGCAAGTAAGAATGAAAACTGATGGAAATCCATGTTGGCCACATGTATGTGTGGCCAAAAGGCACACTGCTCGCATTTATTGTAAACCTAACCCTAACCATGGCTTAATTATGTGTGAATATTTACTTTCATTGATATAATCGATTTATTTCATTTTGAAACAATGTCGACTCAATTAACATCTTGCCTCAGTCTGGTTGGATCGTAGGAATGGAAATTAATTGATTAAATAGTCTAAAGTAAACAAGTAGATGTCCTATGCCCTACTGCAGAGGTCTGCACCCTCTTTGGCCTATCCATTGTGGCTTCTGGTTGAAAAACTTTGAAATGCTTATTTTAAAAAGTAGCATATTTTTCTGACTGCGAGGCACATTAATCAAAACAAGACAGTCAAACTTTATTAAAGTCATTCACAAACTGTTAAAGAATACTACGTATCCCTCCACCAGGCTCCTGACTACGGTACCCACAATGGTCCAACAATTCATCAAGCGTTACAGCTTTATAGTCGTACAACCAAACTCAAGGTCACCAAACACAACCAAAAAACACGTAATTATCACCAACAAGCTCTGAATTAATTCTACATAGCTACGTTCACGAATTTCCACCAAAAACTATCAGATAAATAGTTTTTCTTTAAATTACTTCTGACATCGAACTACCTATGTTAATATTAGCTACATTGAGATGATCCCAAGTTTTTTCTTTTGAAAGGAAGTCATGTCAAAAGTTGTAACCTATTATTTAGAAAAGAAATGATATTTTTCTCAAAATGTTTATGTTTTATTCATGTACAAAAAACAACAATTTATTGATATTTATCATAGTAGTATAAATAATATAAATACAAAGGAGCGTCTTATTTTGGTAAGACTTTGTGTCTCTCTGAGTTGTGGTTAGTTAGAAATCGACCCGATTGGCTCTTCTTTAATGTTGAAGGTTGCAGACCTCTGCTCCAGTGCTACATCTGAGTGAGTTTCTGTTTTAATTAGCATCAACAAATGTGTTGGAACAAAAGTACAGTTTGACTTCTTTTATTTTTATAGACTAAAAATAGCGATTGGCCTTGTTTCAACTTATTTTAACCAATCCCAATTATCACGAGCAGCAGAGCTCAAAATAAAAGCATTAAAGTAGGCCTTCTTTACAGAACATTTCCAATCTCTCCTTAGTTTTGAACATTTTCCACATGGAGGTCTCTAGCTTTCTTTCTTTTTTTTTCTCATTTCCCATCAGCAATGAGTCAAACTGCTGCTCTGCTGCTGTTCCTTTCATGCAGGGAAAAAGGAGGACGCGATGCCATCTGCAGCTTCACAGCTAGATGTCATTAAATCCTTAATGCAGCGTCTTTTTAATAACTGGTGCACACGGACTCAGGTGTGAATTTTGTTTCATCTTATGCGCCTCTTTATTGTGCACATTTAAAGACTTTATTGCAAGACATGGCTTTGATTTACATAAAAACTGGTCATGTAAAACTTTTATGCCGTTTCAAAATAAAATACCTAAGTTAAATCTTATGATTCAATTCCGTTTAGGCTTAAAAAATGAAAATGGAAACATGTATGTTAATCTATGGGAATACATTTGTGTAAAGATGAAACTGAGAAATCCAGTTTATACCTTCGATTTTATTTTCCAATCATTTTATTTATTTCATTTGATATTTTGTCCATAGATAACAGCTTTATTGGTTTACATTTGATCATTTATGTACTCCTCATCTATGTTTATAGGCTTACTTTGTGATCCACTGTCCTTTTCAGTGTCTCAATTTGTTCTTGTTTTAGTCTGTTTGGGGATTTAAAATAGCATTTTTGCTGTAATCCAGCATATCTTTCAACATTTAGCACTGTCTGGATAGATTTCATTAAGTGACATTGTCCCTAATAAATAAACACATAAAATGCAGAAAGTATTTTTTTGAATTTTGGAAATATCTGCATTAGTTATTCCCAAACATAGTCAAGAAGAAATAACTTCCTTTTTGTTTCTAATAGGTGTATAGTTTCTTGTAAGAGACTGTGCTGCCTTAAGAAATCCTTGACCTTTCCACTGTCTTTTACATGGATCAGGTGTCCAGATAATTCAATCTTGCAAACAGAAAATGTGTCCTTCGTCTCTGGTATAGAGGTAACATAAAAGCAAATAGCAGCTACTAACTCAGGATCCGTGTAGTCATGCTAAACCAATGACTACATGAGAACTGAGTGACTCCTCCCCCTTTGTGCTCCAAACAGGAAGTACCTGCTGGCTCCAAGATGCCTATAGGAAGTTATTATTTTTGTCAGAATAACCAGACTTTCTCTGATATTTTATTTTATTGTTTACGTTCATGGTAATTATGAAGTGACCAATCAAAAGCCTCAAAAAAGTAGATGGTTTCACACCCAACATTTGATTGACAGAGATTGTTCCCTAATTCTTTCACTATTCATTATATAGTGCCTTCCTTTTTTTTTCTTGAGCTGTTCAACAATTTTAAAATCCAGTGCCCTGGAAATCTCCCAGAAGTCTCTGCGAAAAACTGGCGTCCATCGTTGCTCCCTATTGGCAAATATAGACCACAATGCATTGCATTTGAACAGTTATAGTGGAAGAAATATATATATATATTTTTTTTAATAAAACATCTACATTTTATCATTACGTCACAATGTATTTTTAAGTAGTCTTCCTAAAATGCTCATATTCAATAAGTTTTGACATATTTGCAGTTTAAAAAAAAGAAGGAGAAAACATGGTGTCCAAATTACTTTTAAAACCTAGTATTAGTTAGTAGTTTTAGTAGTTAGGGAGTAGGGAGGGAATTCTAATATTGCCAAATTCTCCTGAGCCCGCTTTCAAGTGGAAGAGGTGTGGACTTCCATCAAGCTCACTCCTGATTGGCTAGAGTGGTTGCCACAAAATAGCAATAGTAATCATTGTTTACTGATGTCATCTGGTTCCAACATGGTGCCGTCTGTATTGAAAAAAAATTGTTACTTCATTCAGTTGGAGTCAAGTCGTGTTGAATGGATGACATCACACTCACTCGGTCCAGTTCTCATATGCAGTCAATGTAATTTTGACTCTAGCTTTCTTTAAATAAAAAAATACCCTATTAAACCACCGTCAAACTGTCTAACTTAACTAACAAAGACTTCAGTGATCCTACCTCCATTTTTTTTTTTACTAAAGCAAAAGATTTATGCGTTGCAGGAGCTGGTGTATTCCAGAAGAACAAGCAGTGACTTTACAGGCAAGACTGAGTCTCACCATTTGACCATCAGCGGTATCTTTCAATCGTAAAGAGATCTAATTTAACATAGTTGCTCAAATACAGCTTTCTCTTTCTTTTATATGGTTTGGGAATTACTCTAACAGAGCAATTACACCATTTTATTGCAATCACAAATGAAACTATCAAACCAAATGAAAAATATCCTTTTTTTTCCTAATGCTAATCTATTCCATGAGCTCCTTTCATGACTCAATGAACGTATACAGTCTCATCACAACATATTAACGAGGATTCATGTGATCTGCTGCACACAAATGATCAAATCGGAACATTTAGGAAATGTTCTTTGATGAATCCCTTTCTGCTGTAAGACACAGCAACACGGATGTGTGCATACAACTTTTGACAGTGGATTTCAGCTTGAGCTCTATTCACTCTTTCTATGTCGCTTGGGCTGCATTTATCTGAAGTTCTGGTCTTTTCTGGCATTTTAAAGCCCACTAACACAATTTCAAATAAAAAGGAAACTTCATGTTGAAAATATTTTATTTTTTTTTTCTTCCCGGCTGGAGCTAAAGTACGGAATGCAGCAGGGACACCAGAGACAGAACAAACTAAAACACATACACAAGTGAAGCACCCGAATGATGAAATTTACATTATCCAAACCTTGAGGGAGCCTCCAGTATCGGCAGACATGAAAAGTATTCATTCATATCCTTTCTTTCTTTGGTACCAGCTAGATTTGGCAGGAGGCATCTGGCATGGAGTACATCCTGCTACGTCTAACTGCCTTCGCTCCGCTCTCTGTGGCCGCCGCTGAAGGAAATTAAGAGCCTCCATAACTCTTACATGCTCTTTTCTGAATGCGACATGGTACAGAACCAGAAACTGGCCATATATATATAAATATAAAAAGGTATGGTGCTGTAAAAAAACCCAAAAATCAAAAAGACAAGATTGAACAAGATTACATTTGACGTTAATGGTCAACATTAAAATTTACCTCAAAATTATGAAAAAAAGACAAAAAATGGAAAAAATAAATTGCACATCTATGCTGACTTCTCTTCACATTATGGAGATTATATGGAAATCAAAACCCTTCTCGGTTCCAGAGCTCCCACTGAAGGGAAATCTGCTTCTGCTACAAACAAAAGACACTGACAATGCAAAAAAATGAACCAACAGGATGTGATGAGCCGTTCCTAGAGGTCATTCTAAGTTTTTGAAGCGCTCAAACTTTGTTGACTCTTACTCTTAATTGAGTTTTCTATAATTTACTCCAGATTGTATTGAAAATGCTCACTTAAAGAAGTCTGGAATTTAAGAAACTTTTACTTTAGAAAGAAGACAATTCTAATATAAAAATCCTACAATTGAATCTATGAGCATAAAGAAAATCAAATTGTGTTCATGTATTTTAGCTTTATCCTTTATCTGGTTAAATAACTGATGTTTTAATTGTACAGAGCAACTAAAGGGACATAGGAGTTAAAAAAAAAATAGTACTGGTACTGGTTTCTCGTGCACATGAGTAGAGTATCTGCACTTTAAAACGTGAAACATTGGCTCAATTAACAAAAGCTCTATAAATATTGTTTTTTAACAAATTCATTTTTTTTGTTGAATAAACTATCAACTCCATATTTTAATTTGATGAAAACTAATCATTTTGAATATAAAAATTACACAACTTTTGTTAGTGTGGGATGCAGCACACTGGTTGTATCCTGAGTGCCAAAACAAATCACATGACTGTAGAACTCGTTTTAGGCGACATTCAGGGATAAAATAACGGTGACGCCGAGCAAGCAAAGCTTTAATGTCTCTGAAGGCGAGCCAGAAGGTAAAAGAAAACTTAGTAAGCTCAAGTATCATTATTTTCAGGTAACTGATTTTAAAAAGTCTCCTCTGTGCAAATGTCTAAATCTGACCAGTTTGTTACTTGTGTGCACATGAGAAACCAGTGCTAATATTTTATTTTTACTTGTGTCTCTTTAGGGGCTCCATATTTTCAGGACTTTAATGAACTTTTTTTATGGCTTTACAATTTGCTCTAATGATTTACCTTTAAAAGCTTTTTTTTTTTTTTTTTGGCGCTGAATCTTTTTAGACAGCCCTGCTTCTTGTTTTACTAATTTAATTTCATTATATTACACATTAATTCCAAAATAAACCAGAAAGTGTAAAAAAAAAGCTCAGTTCTAAGTGGTAAATGTCATATTTTTGACTGCAAAAATCACAAAAAATGAGATCAATTTTTTTTAAACCTAGAGCATTATCGTGGGGTGATTTTCACCCAAGCAAAAATATTTACTTGTTGTTCAATATGTTGCATTTTTCTGAGTTTTATGGGTCCCTGGGTAAAGTTTCACATGTCCCAGGAATGAGTGGACCAAAGGCTAAGTCTCTAGTATCATTATTTTTTTAGGTGTTTTTTGTTTCTCAAATTCCTAATTTTTCAGTAATTTTTGAGCATTTATTTAGGATCTTACTATGTTTTTATTTTTCATTTTGTTACATAAACCACAGTTGAAAACAAAATAAAACAACTCTTAATTTATCATGCGTTGTCATATTTTTTATCTATTTCAAATACCCTTTACTGGGTATATTGTATTGGTTAAAAATTATCAGAC